>NW_016107474.1:1115065-1412213 GCF_001604975.1 Cebus imitator | reverse complement strand
CCGCCTCCTGGGTTCAGGCAATTCTCCTGCCTCAGCCTCCTGAGTAGCTGGGATTACAGGCATGTGCCACCATGCCCAGCTAATTTTTTGTAGTTTTTAGTAGAGACGGGGTTTCACCATGTTGACCAGGATGGTCTCGATCTCTTGACCTCGTGATCCACCCGCCTCGGCCTCCCAAAGTGCTGGGATTACAGGCGTGAGCCACCGCGCCCGGCCTCATTATTTTATTTTTTGAGACATGGTCTTACTCCATCACCCAGGCTAGAATGCACTGGTGTAATCATGGCTCACTGCAGCCACAGCCTCCTTGGCTCAAGCGAAACTACCACCCCGGTATCCCGAGCAGCTGGGACCACAAGCATGTGCCACCACACCTGGCTAATTTTGTTTTTTTTTTTAGCATCTGCATCTCAGAGGATAATTTTTGTGTTTTTTGCAGAACAGAGTCTCATTATGTTGCCCAGGCTGATTTCAAACTTCTGGCCTCAGGCAATCCTCCTGCCTCAGACACCCAAACTATTGCGATCATAGGCATGAGCCACCGCGCCCAGCCCATTTCCCAGTTTTTAATAGTTGCAAACAAGACTATCAATAACAGATTACTTTTTTTGGTATAAAATTTAGTGGTTTACAAAGCCCTTTATCATATACAAGACTTCAGATTGAAATTCCTCAGGCTTTACACTTTACCCTTAGAATGCGAAGCTTCTGACACAAAAGTCATTCTCATACACTGAAATCTATTCAAAAAATGGAGATAAATATGACTTCTCCTCACGTATCAAATTAAACTTTTATATAAGTAGCCAGGCATTCACGCATATTGGTAGTATGGGGAGGAAGGAGTTTCTGTGAGCGATGGCCCTGGTCTCACGGTTGTAGCTCTACCCTAACTGGAGGGTTGACTAAAGCGGGAAAGATTTAATCTGAGAGATTTTTTTCTGGGAGTGAAAAAGAGTCTCAGATGCAGATGGTGTCACTGGGGGCTGCAATGGTTGACTCTGGTGGACAGGACAGATTGAGGAAAGTGGGCTAGTGATGAGAAATGAGATCACTAGCTGGCTACAGAGGCACAGAAGCAATCATCATATAATCTTTGGGCCTTATTTTTAAAGGCTTGTTTTTTTCCTAATATTTCAGCTTCTTCCAGGAATATTTTTCATTTTAGGGGACATAATTTTAAGAAAATGGCCCTCATAATCATTAATCTAATAATGTCTTTTTAAAAATTTTAGACAGAGTCTCACTCTGTCGCCCAGGCTGGAGTACAGTGGTGCGATCTTGGCTTACTGCAACCTCTGCCTCCTGGATTTAAACGATTCTCCTGCCTCAGCCACCCAAGTACCTGGGATTACAGGTATGCACCACCATGCCCAGATAATTTTTGTATTTTTAGTAGAGATGGGGTTTCACCATGTTGGCCAGGCTGATCTCGAACACCTGACCTCAAGTGACCCACCCGCCTCAGCCTCCCAAAATGTTGGGAGTACAGGCGCGAGCCATTGCATCTGGCCCTAAAATAGTCTTTCACTTAAAGAAAGGGTTTTTAATGTTAAAACTCAGCTTGCTTTAAGTTTTCTCTGAGTTCATTTTTAATCATTTGTGCATTAGAGGTTTGCTCTTGGGACAAATAATTTGTTGGTAGTTTCTAATTTTCTGCAAGAAAGGTTAGAGCCAAATTCACAGGTCACACATTTTAAATGTACAGATTTGCCTTATTCCCGAAAGAAAGTGAGGCACCTCTAAAATTGTGGCACTATAATTCGATACCATAATACAATCGTTTCTTGGCCTTTTGGCTTACGTCAAAGGTAGATTTGTTCTTATCAATTTAATATAGTAACACCATACAGTACTAACCTAACACACGGCTCCGTTTTATTTTTCTAATCCTTATTTTCACTTAGCCAGATTTCCACATTTAATTTTATTTTATCATGTATGGTATTTATGTTTTGCAATGCATGTTGTTTGCAGTTTGGCCGTCGGGTTACATGGGGGTTAGAAGGGTAGTGAGTATCTGAAGTGGGCAAACAGGACATAGGCAAGGCCTGGTGAAGAAACGAGACCTCTTTAGATGCACAGTTTATTACTGACAGAGACTGTAAAAGGAGGTGTGGGCATTGTGGCCTTGGTGCAGGTCATGGCAAAATAAAAGGGACTGGACAACTGCAGCAGAAAGAAGGGGTGTGGCAGCAGAGCCAACTCCAAGCTGCTTCTCAGCAGTTCCACGGCAGCAGCTGTGCCCTGAGAGGGGCAGGCAGAAAGTCCCTGCACCTCACAGAACCCGGAAGGCAATGAGAAACTGGCTGGGGGACCGTGGGGTGTTCTGCCAAGACTCAGCGCAGCTGCAGGCCACACCCTCCCCATGTGCTCTACACACAATGTCATGGGGTGCCATGGTGGAGCTGCTCCTCCTCGTCCTTGCTCAGTGCACCGGATGGCCTGGGCTCCTGGAGAGCCTTGAGTAGCATCACGAGGGGCCTGCACTGACTCCACAGAGTGCACGAGGCCACCAGAGGCTTTCCAGGAAGGCAGTGATCCAGGAACAATCTGATCTAACTTATTTTGAGAAAACACACAATTGGATTGCTAGGAAATGTGAGACACTGCAGGCAAGCAGACCAGCCATGGATGAAGAGAGGCAGGAAGTCTGCAGCTTGTGCAGGAAAGCGGCATCTTGTCTTGCTGATCAAGCACTCAAACAAGGCTGCCAGAAGAATAGCAGAGTGCAGTGGGAAGTGGGAAGACAAGTAGTTCAGCTTTGACTGTACTAACGGCCCCGCGAATTGAACGCACCTGTGCAGACGTGTGCAGCCTGGGGGAAGTGCCCAGGTTAAGTTAGGGGTTGGAAAGTCACCAACATATAGATGCCTTTGAGATCTCTCTAACAAAGTGGTTAGCCAAGGTGAAAGTTCAGAATGCCAGAGTGGTGGAATATGGAATCCTAGGAGACCCCAAAGTTTAAAGGGCAGATGTGGGCTGGACATGGTGACTTACATCTATAATCTCAGCACTTTGGGAGGCCGAGGATAACAAAGTCAGGATCTCGAGGTCAGGAGTTTGAGACCAGCCTGACCAACATGGTGAAACCCTGTCTCTACTAAAGACACAAAAAATTAGCAGGGCCTGGTGGTACGTTCCTGTAATCCCAGCTACTCGGGAGGCTGAGGCAGGAGAATTGCTTGAAGCTGGGAGGCGGAGGTTGCAGTGAGCTGAGATCATGCCACTGCACTCCAGCCTGAGTGACAGGGCAAGACTCCGTCTCAAAAAAAAAAAAAAAAAAAAAAAAAAAAAAAAAAAGATGCTAGTTTTGCAGGAGAGATGGGGGAGAAATGAATTGGAAGAGGAGTCAATGATGCATAATTAAATGTGTCATGACCCCCATGAGGATAAGAAGAAAAAGGGAAGCAATGGGATTTTGAAGGAGACTCACTTGTGACTTTTCTTTGGGAGAGGTTTCCACTAATGGGGAAGAAACCAGCTTAAAGGAAGCTGAACAGCGAGTCATAAAGAAGTGAGAGCCGATACTCTTTAGTGGGGCTGGTGGAAATTTAAATATATCAACACCCAAAGACAGTTACAGAGTAAACATTCAAATAAATGTCTGCTAAAACAGCAACACAAATGCAATTAATCATTTGAAGGATGGCTATTTCTAATGGTGGCTTATCATCAACTTTTGTGAGAGTGCGAACTCAAAAGAAATACATAATTACTTTGAAGTTGGTTTTTCACTGTCAGCTTTAGTCATGTAGCTAAATTCCTTTGTTGAAAAATTATTTTTCTGTTTTTATTGAACTAATTGAATATCTCAGAAGAATCCATTTGTTTTTTCACTCTGAATATATTATGAAGCCAAATCATTTGGTAGAATGGATGAGAAGGCGTTATGAGCATTTGAAATATGGCCATAAGAACTGGCCTTTTGTGAACTTAATTATATGACTGTCTTCAATTTCCCATGTGTTATTCCCAGGCCAGGCTGGTGATATCTTTTCTGAGGTCAGTAAAATGAATTTGGTGCTTTGGGCAATGAGGTAAAGACAGGATTCACAAAATCCCAAGGGAAAGAGTCTCTCTCTGTTTCTATGCACAGGATAGAGAAAAATCACATCCAAAATTCAGGTGAAATTCAAAATTTCAAAATTCCTCACAAGCCCATTTGGCTTCAATCATTTCTAGGGCCCAGGAAACATGGGGGCTTCTAAGAATTCTCCAGATTTTCAACAAAAATCTCTCACCCCTCTGTTTCCCTTTCAATCAGCAGCCTCCACCACCATGGAACCACTCATAACTAAGTATCAAAACCAAAGCACAATGAAGACAGGGTCCCTCCTTTACACACTTTCTCTTTTCCTTTTTTTTTTTTTTTTTTTTTTTTNTTTTTTTTTGAGACAGTATCTCACTCTGTCTCCCAGGTTGGGGTGCAGTGGCACAATCTCGACTCACTGCAACTTCCGGCTCCCGGGTTCAAACAATTCTCCTGCCTCGGCCTCCCGAGTAGCTGGGATTATAGGCATGCACTACCATGCTTGGCTAATTTTTGTATTTTTAGTAGAGATGGGGTTTTTCCATGTTGGCCAGGCTGGTCTTGAACTCCCGACCTCAGGTGATCCGCCTACCTTGGCCTCCCAAAGTGGCAGGATTACAGGCATGACCCATCATGCCTGGCATGAATTTGCTCTTTTGAAAGGGGGAAAAAACCCTCGATTTGAGCAAAACACCCAGAAATGGAGCTAGAATGGGACTTCCTCTTTTCAGCTCCCTCCTGGAGGAAGCCTATGGGCTGTGTTCTCAGGGTAGCCATTTTAAGGATCAGAGGAAGTCCAACCTCTAAACGTGTGAGGGTCTGGTTGAGTTTGTAGGGGCTTCTGTCTTTATAATGTTAGAAACTGGAAGGAATGCTGAGAGATGAACCATTCAGCTTTCAGGTCTTCAACATGGTTGGCAGGTGGGTTTCTCACTGGGAATCTGCTGAAAGTCATGGCTCCTGCCTCTAGGGAAACATACCTGCATTCAGAAACACACCTGAGGGGTCCATAGACACCCACATTGTAGCACGGGCTTGGTGCAAGTTTGGAGCAGAGGATCTGAGACCCATTCATTTTAGGCATGGTCAGGCTGAGGTCCGGAGAGATTTAGGATGGGCTCAAATGAACACCGTGAGGGTTAGGCCTCCTTCTCTTTTTATTACATAGCTTGATTCTTACAGGCTCTCATTATGACCATGAAAGCAAACTATTGTCCCTAAATGATTTCAGGTTATTATTACTATTTTTAGCTTCTTTCTTAAGAGCTATTCTTTTAACTGTGGTGAAATACACATAACATAAAACTGACGATTTTTAACCATTGTTAAGTGTACAGTTCAGTGGTGTTGTACAAATTGTTGTGCGGCCATCACCAACACTCATCTCCAGAACTTTTTCACCATGCAAAACTTAAACTCTGTACCCACTGAATGCCAATTCCCCATTCCCCTTCCCCTAGCCCCTGGCAGACACCATTCCACTTCTTGTTTCTATGAATTTGACTACTCTGGGGAACTCATGGAAATATCTTTTCATAAGCAAGAAATGGTAGGCTTGGTGAAGTAGCTCAGGTCTGTAATCCCAGTACTCTGGGAGGTGTAGGCAAACAGATCACTTGAGGTCAGGAATTTGAGACCAGCCTGGCCAACATGGTGAAACCCCATCTCTACTAAAAATACAAAATATTAGCTGGGTGTGGTGGTGCGTGCCTGTAATCCCAGTGACTCTGAAGTCTTAGGGGGGAGAATTGCTTGAACCCGGGAGGTGGAGATTGCAGTGAGCTGAGATTGCAGCGGGCTGAGATTGCAGCACTGCACTTCAGCCTGGGCAGCAGAGCAAGACTCCGTCTCAAAGAAAAAAAAAAAAAAAAAAAAAAAAGAAATGGTATTTGACTAGGTCATTCGCTCTAAATGTATTTGAGATTTTTAACTTCCTATTCCTAGTTTGCTTACTGGCACTGATGATTATTTGGGACCCAGACTTTGCCATAGTCAGGCTGGGTCCCAAAGGAATCATCAGTTTCACCTAGCACAGTCATAGTTGTCCCTATAGTAGACAATAGGCAGGATGGGGGCTGAGACCAAGGCCCCAGGCCTGCTGGTTATCACTGGCCATGCCCAGAGGCGTTTACTATTTCTGTACGAGGGACAGCTCAGGAGCCAAAAATGGTCCTAGTGTCCAGTAGATCTTTTTCAGAGATAACGGCAGGGGGCTGGGGTCCACAGGGGGACAGTCTGTGCAGACGGAGGCTCATGAAACAGAAACTAGACCCCAAAGCTGAGCCCTTGTCTTCCAGCCACAAGACCATGCCAGGCAGGGAAGCAGGAGGGATAAGGATGGGGAGAAAGGAGAAAGCTTGGGTGCAGGATCTTGTCATAGGAATGGGCCTCTGTGCGGTAGTGGTTTAGAGCCTCGTGATTGTGGAATGGTGTTAAAGCCTGGGGCTCAGCCACCAGAAGAATCACCATACACTAATGCTCACCCTAGGTTTGAGGCAGGGCTAGAAGAACTTCCTTACCTCCTAAGGATAGGCTCCACAGCCTTCCCCTGTGCTGGACTACACTTTAGATGGGCTTCTTTTTGACTCTAGGGCCCTGATATGGTTTGCCTTAATGTCTCCACTCAAATTTCATCTTGAATTGTAATCCCCACATATAAGGGAGGGAGATGACTGGATCATGGGAGTGGTTTCCCCCATGCTGTTCTCAAGATAGTGAGTGAGTTCTTAGGAGATCTGATGGTTTTGTAAGTGTCTGGCATTTCACCTGCTAGCACTTCCCTCTCCTGACGCCATGTGAAGAAGGTCCTTGTTTCCCCCTCCCCTCTACCATGATTATAAGTTTCCTGAGGCCTCTCCAGCCACGTGGAACTGTGAGTTAATTAAACCTCTTTATAAACTACCCAGTCTCTAGTAGTATCTATACAGTTGTATGAGAATGGACTAATATAGGCCCTGACTTCTCTTGAGAATTTACTTTAGAAACTTGCAACTGTACATTCTTTCTCTGCCCCTGTGAGATGTAAGTCTTCCAGCCTGTTGCTAGTCTTATAATCCAGGACCACGACCACCTTTCTTGAGGACCTTGAAGCCAACTTTTTGAAATCTAATCATGGAGAGGAATAGTATCTCTGTCTCTCAATCTCTGTGGAAGGGTTGGAGCCTAACTCCAATAAGCACTCATTAGCAAACACAGATGCCTAATCACTTGGACCATCACATGGACCAACCTCTGCACAAACATCCTCTAGTACTTTTCCATCAGCTGATCCTAGTGCTTAAAAACCCTCCCACTGTCTGTTTCAGCAGAGTTACTTCAATCTCTCTCCCTCATTGTAGCCTTGAATAAAGCCTTTGCCTTTCAAACTCTGCCGTGCCCATTTTTCTTTGAGATGTTCAGATGCTGGCAAGGCTGAAAACTGCAGGAGATCTGTTTGTGATAATCCAGGTAAGCCACAGGTAAAGCACAGGTAAGGCAGAAGCAGGGAAGTGAGGTGAGGGGTGGTGTACTCACGAAAGGAAGGTTCTAAAACTGAATGGTAAGAATGGTCATGTCCCACCAGGAGTGTGGTACTAGGTATACCTGTTTGCAAGCAATTTAATGAGATTGCTTTAAACATGGCTTGATTTTAATGTGCGGGACAAAACTGAACGTGTGATTGCTCCACCAGGCTTTGTGAAGTGTTTGGTAAAAACATACGCAAAGTCTTTATGGTCAGAGTTTCCTTGATGCCAGGAGTTTCTGTTGACCTACATTCAGTGTTGTAACTAATTGGATTTTTATTTTCTCTTTCTTTCTTTTTTTTTTTTTTTTTTTTAGAAAGTGATTTATTTAAAGAGAGAGAGAAACAGGAGAAGGAGAAAGAGAAACAGGAGAAGGAGAAAGAAAGAAACAGCTAACTCGTACACTGAGTGAGAGAATCCAGAAAGATGGAATCCAGGAGAGGAAAGCAACTTCCACACTGAGTGGAAGGGAATAGAGAGGGAGATGGCGTTTAGGAGGGGAAGACAGGCTTCCACAAGAGAGCGTGGACAGGGACTCCAGAGGGAAGATCCAGGATAGAGAAAAACAGCTTCCACGAAAGGAGTGTTTGTGGAAGGGGACCCAAACATGGAGTCCCAGATTTCTCTTTTTTAACCAGCAGTTGCAGACTGGCTTTGGTCTGTTAACTCATTGTGTTTCTGGGATGCCCAGTGTTCTAAGAATTCTTGTTTTTCATTTGAATGGCTTCAAGTGGAGCACATGTTCCTAAGATGGCCACTGGTTCTTACCAGCCCATTGCCTCTGCCCTGACTTCTAGGAGCATAAGACTTGGACATTCCTCATATGTTCCCTCTGAGCTAACCTGAGTGTAGCCAGTGTAGATTTTTCTTCTTTTCTACATTCCTGACCGATGGCTCCCTCCTTTCTCTTAAGCATGTCTTTCAGTCTCATACTACTTCTTTTCTTAATATTAAGTCTGTTCGTGTACATGGATAGCTTACTAGGCATCTCATTTAAGGTTCTGAAATAAGTATACAAGCTAAAAAGTCTTCCCCCTTCCTTCTCTACCCACAAAGTATACATTGTGTTGGGCAATATCATGGGGAAAATACCAGAAGCAAACCTCAGCTGCAGGAATCTCTTCTCTCTTGTGCCACTGCCTTCTTATTAGAAAGACATGTTTTTAGTGACAAAGTTGGCAAATCCATCATGCAGCAGTGTGAATGGGATGTAAGGAGATATTTTAAATTTCACCCCATAATACAACCATATCAAATCTCATTTCCAAATGCGGAAACGCAGACTTGCAGGCAAGGATATCTGGAAACGAAGCCTATTTAAAATTGCTTGGTAGGAATGACAGTTTTTCTTCCAATCCACTTTCAGTGACAGTCTGTCACGCTTCCCTGAGAGATTGCCAACCTTCAAATCTTAGTGGGTTATTTATTTTGCCAACAGCTCTCCTGCTGCCAATCAATGGCAAGACTTGAGGGGGAAAGGGTTATCATTTTCTTTCCTCTGGATCTGAGTTCGTGACTCTTGCTCTAGAGGACTATGACTTTAAGACCATGGCAGTGCTTCTGCTTCATGGACTTGGCACCGTGCCATGGTCTTCCTGGCATTTGATCTCTGCTTGCCCTTGTTTCTGGCTTTGTCGCTCCCACTCAGCACTGAGAGCTTGTAATAAGCTCAGCACATTATATGATTAAGATAAGACCACATGGATTCCACTGCTGGATTTCAAACGCCAATAACTAACCTTGTCTTTCTTCATGTTCAGCAGGGATAACTGCTATGAGATGGCTGAGTTGGCCACCTGGGCACTGCACCAGGCCTGCCTGGCTTACTTTTGGTCTGGCTGGCTCATGATTTTGCACTTAGCCTTTTGTGATCTTGGTGTAGTGAGGGTAGAGCTGTGCATTTTCTAAGAGAAGCAGGATAATATAATTAATAACAGATGAAAAAAATTTCCTTTTTTTTTGAGATGGCGTTTCGCTCTTGTTGCCCAGGTTGGAGTGCAACGGTGCAATCTAGGCTCACTGCAACCTCCGCCTCCCAGTTCAAATGATTCTCCTGCCTCAGCCTTCTGAGTAGCTGGGATTACAGGCATGTGCCACCATGCCCAGCTAATTTTGTATTTTTAGTAGAGACGGGCTTTTTCTATGTGGGTCAGGCTGGTCTCAAACTCCCTATCTCAGGTGATCTGCCTGCCTTGGCCTCCCAAAGTGCTGGGATTACAGGCACGAGCCACCATGCCCTGCCAAAAGGTGAAGATTTACATAGAGGAAATGAGTGCCCGCTGTTATACAATGAGTAGGAAAAGTCCAAGCAAACCAGGTGGGTTGTTGCTTTGAGCACTTGGGGGTCTACTTTCTAGCTTTTGCTCATTTTCTAGAAGAGAAAACTGGAAACTCAGATTAAGGAACACGTTCAAGGTGCTCTAACATCAGCGTGTCAGAGACGTTTGAACCAGAGCTACTCCATCTTGAACAGGGGCTGGGTAAAATGAGGCTGAGATCTACTGGGCTGCATTCCCAGATGGTTAAGGCTTTCTGAGTCACAGGACGAGATGCGAGGTCGGCACAAGATGTGGTTCATAAAGACCTTGCTGATCAAACAGGTTGCAGAACAGAAGCTGGCCCAAACCCAGCAAAACCAAGATGGCAACAAGGGTGACCTCTTGTGGTCTTCACCACTGTACTCTCACTAGCGCCATGACAGTTTAAAAATGCTATGGCAACATCAGGAAGTTACTCTCTATGATCTAGAAAGGGGAGGCATGAAGAGTCCACCCCTTGTTTAGAGTATCATCAAGAAATAACTGTAAAAATGGGCTACCAGCAGCCCTCAGGGCTGCTTTGTCTATGGAGTGGCCATTCTTTCATTCCTTCACTTTTTTTTCTTTTTCTTTTTTTTTTTTTTTTGAGATGGACCCTTGCTCTGTTGCCTAGGCTGGAGTGCAATGGCATGATCTTGGCTCACTGCAACCTCTGCCTCGCCCGGGTTCAAGCGATTCTCCTGCCTCAGCCTCCCGAGTAGCTTGGACTACAGGCATGTGCCACCATGTTCAGCTCATTTTTTTCGTATTTTTAGTAGAGTTGGGGTTTCACCTTGTAAGCCGGGATGGTTTCCAACTCCTGACCTCATGATCCGCCCACCTCGGCCTCCCAAAGTGCTGGGATTACAGGCGTGAGCCACCACGCCCAGCCTCATTCCTTTACTTTCCTAATGAGCTTGCTTTCACTGTACTGTATGAACTCTCCCTGAATTCTTTCTTGCGTGAGATCCAAGAGCCCTCTCTTGGAGTCTGGATAGGGACCCCTTTCCCGTCACAAGCATGTCACTTGTTTGAAAGCTGTGGCCTCATGGTAGGGCATCCCCATCCCTGGAGCCTTCTGGCTATTCCATAAAGTGGGTGGAATGACTGGCAATTGTAAAGCACCTCCCTGTCCATAAGAGCCAGAGTCGCAGAGCTCACAGTATATTTCCGTGCTTGCGGTTGGTACCAAACACTGGTAAAAATGGTAAAAAGCAGTCTCCTGTGCTTCTCTTACCTCCATGGCCAACAGTATATTGCTTTGTGTATACTGTCTATAATATAAGCCTGTAGAACTGAACCAGGACTCCTCTAAAAAGCATGAGCCACACGTGGGTCTCCCGACATTGCTTTGATGCAGTGAGTGTGGATGCAATGAGAAACAGGGTCAGGTTTTGAAACCATCCCCACAGGGTGGACAGGACTTGCATGCCAGATTCTGGATACAAATACAGTTATAATTCAGTGTTAATCAGGCTGCACCCTGGTCCAGTTCCTTGCTGCGCTAGGTCATGTATTGTAACCAATACGTGTTACAATATTGGGGTCTGGATCATGGCCTCTTTCCATTAGCACTATGATTAAACCTGGTTCTCTGCTGCAACGTGGTGTCTTGGCATACCGATTTGCTGTGTGCATTGGTCAATAAACCTATTACAATTACAATTTTGTGTGTGTGTTTTTTCTCTATTTACATGTTGTATTGGTTACAATACAAAAAAAAGTACCCCAATTTTTCTGAGAAGTGGTTTAATTACTTTTATTCTTTTCTCTTCTCTTCCCCTTTCTCCTTTCAGTCTGCTTCCTACTTAGCCCCTTTTGAAATGCAAAATAACCTCTCACCTCCCCGCACCAGACATTCCCCACAAGGCAAGGTCACCTGTGTGCCCCAGGGATCTTTCCTCCAGAATCGACAGTCAATTAACAGATCAAAGCACATCTCTGAGAAACTCCCATCTCTGGGGGTGGCCTCGGGAGGACACACTGAAAGCACACCCACTTGGCCACTTTTACAACTTCTTTCTGCCCAGGAAGGCACCAACTCAACTGTCTGTGAACTCAACTGCTTGGTAGATAAGACACCAGGCTAGCAGGGGGATCTTCTGCCCTTGTTCACTTCCCCTTTAACCTTATAAAAATGTCTGCTTTTTGCTCCAAAGGTAAAGCAGCTCACTTAAAGCAGGACGATTCATGCCTTTCCAAATTAGCTTCGAAAATAAATTCACTTTTCTTGTACCAGGCCTGGATCTTGTTAATTGGACTCTACTGTGGTGAGTGGCTAACTGGTTTTTCAGTTACCGTAGCACTAGATTCCACCATTTGCATCCCCACTGTTCCTCCCTATTAAGGGCAGAAGACTGTTTAAGAATTAATTTGCAGCCAGGCGTGGTGGCTCATGTCTGTAATCCCAGCACTTTGGGAGGCTGGTGCAGGCAGATTACGAGGTCAGGAGTTCTAGACCAGCCTGGCCAACATGGTAAGACCCTATCTCTACTAAAAATACAAAAAACTAAGCAGGAGTTGTGGTGCACACCTGTAATCCTAGTTACTTAGGAGGCTGAGGCAGGAGAATTGCTTGAAACTGGGAGGCAGACGTTGCAGTAGCTGAGATGGTGCCACTGCATTCCAGCCCTGTCTCAGAAAAAAAAAAAAAAAAAGAATTGATTTGCATTCCCATGGTTCCTATAGGCAGGATCTTACGGTAGAACCATAGGCTTTTGTTTAAGGATCACTTAAGATGTTTTTCAGACACACCTCCCCAGAATTCCAGCAACCAGTTGGAAGTCTCCCATAGAAGAACAGGATCAGCAGGAGAATCCAGCTGCTGCCTCTCCCCTTCCTGTGACTTCACCCTGCATTCTTTTACCAGTCAGGGATCTCCATACTTCTGCCCACTGCAAAGCCCTTAAAAACCCAAACCTCATATTCCGTGGGGAGATGGCTTTGAGGTTTCCTGTCATCTCCTTGTTCTGTGACCCTCTTGTCAGAGGTGCTTGAACAAGAGCAACTCCATCTTGGGTAGGGGCTGGGTAAAATGAGGCTGGGACCTACGGGGCTGCATTCCCAGATGGTTAGGCATTCTATATCACAGCATGAGAGAGGAGGTCAGCAGAAGACAAAGGTCATAAAGACCTTGCTGATAAAACAGGTAGCAGTATGGAAGCTAGCTAAAACTCACCAAAACCAGGATGGTAATGAGAGTGACCTCTGGTCATCCTCATTGCTACACTCCAACCAGCACCATGACAGTTTGCAAATGCCATGGCAATGTCAGGAAGTTACCCTATATATCTAAAAAGGGAGGCCCTTTTATAAAAAGGAATAATCCACCCCTTGTTTAGCATATCATCAAGAAATAACCACAAAACTAGACAACCAGCAGCCCTCGGGGCTCCTCTGCCTACGGAGTAGCCATTCTTTTCGCTTTCCTAATAAACTTGCTTTAACTGTACTCGAGGGACTACCCTGAATTCTTTCTTGCATGAGATCCAAGAACCCTCTCTTGGGGCGTGGATCGTGACTCCTTTCCACGAACGCTATGATTAAACATGTTTCTCTGTTGCAACCTGATGGTTGGTATATTGATTTGCTGTGTGCATTGCTCAACAAACCTACTACGATTGCAATTGTTGTGTGTGTTTATTCGCCTATTTAAATTTGAGGAATTCTATTTCTTGCAAAACCTTGACCAAACAGGATTTCCACTTAGCTAAAAAATACAGAGGTTTTTTTTTTTTTTTTTTTTTGGCAGGTTCTGTTGTTGAATAGCAATATATATAAGTGCTTTATGTCTTGTCATTAACAGACAACTAAAAACATAGTGTGATCCTAATTAAAAAATCTATATATGATTAGAGAAAAATCAGACATTTATAAAAACGTAAGTGGTGATTATTTCTCTTGGTAATTAACATTAAAATAATACATTTATCTATTTTTAATTTTCTTTACAATAACCATGATTGCTATCATAATCAGAAAAAACATGTTAAACTCAAAATTATACAGAGATTAAAATATTTTTTCCAATTCTACTTTACTTTTTTTCTTACTCTTCACTTTTGCAACAACGGATTTTTAGGAAATTTACCGAGTTGTGCAACCATCACCACTACCTAAGTTTAGAACATTTCATCACCCCCAAAAAGAAACCTTTTTGGGCTCATTTGTACTAACTCTTCATACCCACTCCCAGCCCCTGGAAACCACTAATCAATTTTCTGTCCTACAAATTTGTCTGTTTTGAACATTTACTATAAATGGAGTCCTACAGTAGGTATTTTGGGTCTGGATTCTTTCACTTAGCATAATGGTTTTGAGGCTTATATATGTTGCAGTGTGTATCAGTACTGTATTCTTTTTTATGGCTAAATAATGATCCACTGTATGGACAGACCATGTTATCTGCTCACTAGCTGATGGACATTTGAGTTGTTTCCACCTTTTGTCTATTATGAATAATACTGCTATATTAGTCTATTCTCACACTGCTAATAAAGATATACCCAAGACTGGGTAATCTGTAAAGGAAATAGGTTTTGTTAACTCACAGTTCCACATAGTCATTGCAGAAGAAGAATGAGAAAGTCACATCTTACATGGCGGCAGGCAAGAGAGCTCATGCAGAAGAACTCACATTTATGTAACTATCAGATATCATGAGAGTTACTCACTATCACAAGAACAGTATGGGGGAAACTGCCCCCATGGTTCCATTACTCCACCTGGTCCCACCCTTCACACTTGGGGATTATAATTCAACGTAAGATTTAGGTGGGGACACAGCCAAACCCCATCAGTTGCTATCCACATCTGAACACAAAGGACTAAATTTACACGTTACAAAATCTCTAGACTAGTAAGACAAGATTCCAAATGCGTCTCCCAAGAGGGTCCCCTTAGAATAATAGGATTCCTGGTCTTGCCACAGTGAGATGGTATATTAATCTATTCTCATGCTGCTATACATAACTGCCTGAGACTGAGTAATTTAAAAAAGAAAAAGGTTTAATTGACTCACAGTTCAGCATTGCTGGGGAGGCCTCAGGAAACTTACAATCATGGCAGAAGGCCAAGGAGAAGCAAGTGTCTTCTTCACAGGGCGGCAGGATGGAGTGGGTGCAAGCAGGGGAATGCCAGGTGCTTATAAAACAATGAGGTCTCGTGAGACTCACTCATTACCACGAGGACAGCATGGGGCCAATTGCCTCCAAGATCTATTACCTCCACCTGGTCCCACCCTTGACATGTGGGGATTACAATTAAGATGAGATTTGGGTGGGGACACAGCCAAACCATATCAGATGGGTTGCTTTCATAGGGACAGAATGTTAGGATCTCAACACAAACTTTCAGAAGTTAGCTCTCAGAAGTCTTAGAAAGCAGTACACTTTTCTAGCCACTTATCCCAAATATTCCCAGAGGTAGGCCCAGAGGCATGCAGCATATGTCTTACCTTGGAAGTTATGAGTACAGGTGGTTTTATTTGGGAACAGTGTGCAAAGTGAGGTTGTCAGTGTGAAGAATAAAATGCAGGAAGACAGAGAGAGAACAGGGAAAACAGGAAGCCCTTTTCTGAGCTCTATGCAGTCTCAGCTTTAGGTTTCTTCTCAGTCCTGGTATATGATCAATGCTCAATAGATGTTTGAATTCTTAGGATGGTGCACAGGTAATTATGGTTTTTACCATTACTTTTCAATGGCAAGAACCACAATCACTTTTGCATCGACCTATAATTCGATTTGAAAAAAAACAAATATGTATGGCTCTTCCTGTAAATATAATCATATATGTTTATATTTCCATAAGTTTGCTTCTGTTTCAAGAGTAGAGGCTGTGTCCAAATTCAAATCCTTCCTTATCTAACCCTGGGGGAGAAAATAGTGTGTGGTGGGCAGGGGTCTGCAGAACTGGGACTCAGAACAGGGCATCCACACCAGGCACAGGGAGAAAGACCTTGGCTAGAGTCCCAAGGAAGACTGAGGCCCCAATTCTGGAAGGATAATCAGGAAGATGGGCCCATCTGAGAGGAGCCACAGTTGAGTTATGGGTTGCTGAGCAATCTTGAGCTCGGATGCATGAGTAATACAGTCTATGACCCCAAATTCCCTTTAGGTTGCTGTGCATCTGTTGAACCTTCAATAAGCAGCTGCAAGCAAATACATGCCAGATCTCTTATGTCATCTGAACAGGGCTGTAAATGTGCCTTCACCTTTGCCTTAAAACTAAGAGAGAGCCAGAAAACAAACCTGCACATGTACCTCCTGTCTAAAATAGAAGTAGAAAAAAAAACCCGAGAGTGAACCAGGAGTCTTCTCTCTAAGGTTTTACTTTGTTTATCCCTTGTGTTCTCTTTAATATGGCTTTTCAGCACCAGTATTTTACAAATCATTTTTACTGAGTGCTCTATAAGCTGAGAATCTCATTGTTTTAAAACTTATAATCATTTTTTATTGCTTTGTTAATAGAGATCTTGTCAATTTCATTTAAGAAATCTCTCTCTCTCTGTGTGTGTGCGTGTGTGTGTATAGAAAAATTTTAATAGGAAGCCAACACAAAAATCTGTTGGAAAATAAGTATGCAATAATATAATGCCAGGTTTCCATGTGTAATATATTTGATGTAGAACTGAAGCAATTATCCACAAAATTTAGGCTTAAAAATTATTTTAGAAGAGACAATAATATAAAACTAAACTGTTGTACAAAAATTTAAATTTTTGGCTTTTTGTTTCCATTTCACTGACTTTAGAGAAAAGGAAAAAAAAAAGGGAAAGAATTAATTTCGAGGCCATGTTTCAACATGACAGTTTCATTTTATTCATTCAGTCAATAATCATTTACTGGGACTCTACCCTCTGCCTGGATGGAAATGTGCTAACATCAAAGGTACAGGGGCCTGCTCTTGAAACGCGAATGGTATGGCAGGAACAGATACGTAAGCAGATGCGGGATGGCATTACAAGCTCAGGAAGAGAGGTGATAATAAAACGCTTGTGGCTTGGGATAATTAACTGCCCGGGGACAGATCAGAAGGCTTCATGAAGAGAGGGCATTTGAGTGTGTTAGAAATGAGAATACCTTGTGGAGAGGATGAAGGCTGTTGTAGGGGAGGAAGTGGTGTGGCTATTTCGTGAGAAGTTCAAAGACTTTAAAGCAGGAGAATGGCTTTGGTACAAAGCAGAGGATGCAGAGGCACAGGCAGGGATGGACTTGAGTGAGGAGGCCAGGACTGTCACGGAGACCATGCGAGGTCCTTGGGGAAGGCAGGCAGGACGCAAGAGTAAAGGGCTGGCTGCAGGAGGCTGAGCAGGCTGATGTGGTGGGAGCCTCAGGGACGATGGGGTCTTGCTTGGGGACTGGATAGTTGGTGATGCCATTACCAAGCTGGGGAAGGGGGACTCTAGAGGGGGACCAGCTAAGAGACACTTTGGCAGGATGAACTGAGCTGGTAGAGATGGGTGTCACTGATAGTATTTTAATGTCAATATCAGCTTCTTTCCCATTAAAAATGAATGAACATACTCTGTTTAAGATGGTTGATTTGTCTGATTAATGTAGAAATGTCGTGCATGAGGCTTCAACCTGCCCATTCACCCAGAGACAAGCTCCATGAATTGATGCCAATGTCCCAGGACACCTTTTCTGGCTCCTTGGATTTAGCATCCTTGTCCAAGTGGGGAGCTCTGTGGAGCATTTTCCATTCCCTGGAAAAATGCTCAGATCACCACTGGGGTGGTCACAGGTGCCTTTTCATAGTTTGCCTCAGCACCCATGATTCTGGAATGACAAGCTTAGAAGATCAGTCCATAAGTTAGTTCAAATCAGTTCACTTAAACATTTCTGATTTGCTATGAGTACTAGGAACTGTGCATTCATGATTTTTAGTCCTTTAACAACCCAGCAGGCAGACGGCATTATCTTCCTTCTGCAGGTGGGGAAATCAAGGCTGAGAGAGCATTAAGTCTCTCGCTGTCGTTGCACAACTAAGATGGGGAGCTGAATTCATCCCAATGAGTGGACGGCACTGGGCTCCATTATCTCAATAGACCCAGTGTGTTGCCTTTGATGGCTCTGACCACAGCACGCTATTACCAGATCTCGAGAGTTCTTTTACTGGGCCATTTTTTCAGTGACAGAACTGTAGGTAGTATTTTCAACATGACTGATACTTTATGAGCACCTGAAATAAGGAGGAATGATGGCTGGGTCATCAATTTATTTTTCTTCCTCAATTAATATAACAGCTGAGATAAAGGGTGTTAAACTGGCTTAATTGGGTTGCCATCATAACTAATGGCTTCATTTTAACGAAACTAGCATCTTTTAAGTAGAATCAATCTAAATAATCTTACTCCATTCCCCTGCCTTCTAGAGCTTGTTTGAGCTATGAAAAGAGACAGACCCCAGACTGAGGTGTCATTTTGAAGTTCAGTTAAGAGCCTCTTCTACCCTCAGTCTAGGGGCTGTAAATTCAGTAGCTAAGTAATCATTTCACTCTGGGGCTGAATAACAATTTTTTTTTAAATCAATCTAAGTATATTTTGAACAATATTTCGATTTTGAATCAGCTAGCATTATTGGAACATCTCTCTTACAGGGGACTGAAGGAGAAGACAGGCTGGGACATGATATATCTTAGCCTCTGAAAAATCATTAGTCTATCCCATTTTAATTTTACAAGTGTTATGCCTGGTGCTATATCTGTGTGTCTTCTTGGTAACCCACATCACATTTTTCACTGGCAGACTCAAACATACTTTACACAAGTAGCTAAGTCATGAAAACAGGCTGCTGAATTTAGTGGTAATTTGGCTTGTTTTAAAGCCATGCATTCCCTTCTTCTTTTACATGGAAATAGAATGGGGACATGACGCATTTGATAATCACATAAAGACTTAATACGGGCTCGAGAGATGGTTTGGGCTTCCACATTTAAACTATGTCATATGCACTGAGCCTTAGGAGGAACTAACAGGGTCACCTTTTGTTTTCTTCTTTCTTTAAATGCTGCAGCATATGAGGGGACATTTCGGCTTCCTGGAGCAAAATATTTGTCGTCATTGTTTCCAGTCATCATTTAGGTCTTCTGGGAGAGCATAAGAGGTCCATTCAATAACAACCGTGGAACCACAAACCCTATACAATTTTCCAGCAAGAAGAGGGTGAAAGATGAGGTTAAGAAGGAGGTAAGAAGACCAGTCTCAGAGAATTCTGAGCAGTGAGGGTAGAGTAACTGAGCCAAGAAGCAGCAGCCAGCGATGCCTTTCCTGCCTCTGACTGTCCCCAGTGGGATTCCAGAACACTTACGAGAAATCGCTTGTGACAGTTTTCAACCCACATAAGACAGGAAGAGTAACATTTGACCTTGCTGGTGATTACCTGAGCAGGAGCGGTATTGACACTGGGATTCGGCCAGTGCTAACTGCTACTGCCTTGCCCCACTGCCAGCACATCCCCAAAGGGATTCCATTTTATTGCATTCCCGAATGTTCTCTCTATATCTTGGGTTTTTCCTTAACAGTTACTTTTTTTTTCCCTTTCTTAAGAGAGGGCAGCAATTCTATGTTTGTTGAAGTCTTTAGTAAAAGAGTTCCTGTATTCTGAAGGCACTATCTTGACCTTTTCAGAAAATCTGGACCATATAAGGCAAATGATGATATTCATCTCTAAAGAGAAAATGCTTGCCAGCATTAAAGGTCACACCTTATTAATCTATAGGATTAAACGCTTTACTCCTCAAGGCATGGAGCCACAGCCAGCTGTGATTTAGCAAAACAAAACCATTTCAGTTCTATTGAAGCCAAATGTTCTTAGGTAATTTACAGCTCATTAAAATGACTTTTTTTATTTTTATTTTTAGATGGGGTCTGGCTCTGTCACCCAGGCTGGAGTGCCGTGGCACCACCTTGGCTCACTGCAACCTCTGCCACCTGGGCTCAAGCAGTTGTCATGCCTCAGCCTCCCGAGTAGCTGGGACTAGAGGCGTGCATGACTATGCCCTGCTAATTTTTGTATTTTTAGTAGAGACAGAGTTTTGCCATACTGGCCAGGCTGGTCTTGAACTACTGACCTTAAGTGATCCACCTGCCTCAGCCTCCCAAAGTGCTGGGATTATAGGCAAGAGCCACCTTGCTGGTTATAGCACATTAAAATTATTGATAACAAATTGTTAAATCAAGTTTAGCCTAAAGCTGCGTCCTTAAATATGCTGAATTCTGCCTAAAAGTTTCTCTGCATATAGTGAACGTTATATAACCTGAAAGGAACTGTAAATAGACTGCCACCACTCTTGTGCCAATTACTGAGTTTGGGCCAGCCAAAGGGGCCAACTGTTCAAATCGCGTTGAAATAAGGCAAGCGCCGAGTGTAACCAATCCAGCTGTTTCTGTGCCTCGTTTCCATTTTCTGTACGTGACTTTCCTTTTTCTGTCCATAAATCTTCTTCCACTACATGCTGGTGCTAGAGTCTCTCTCAGAGTACTTTGGCTTGAGAGGCTGCAAAATTCACCAACTGTTCTTTGCTCGATTGAACTGAGTTGAATTTAATTTGGTTAAGGATTTTCTTTTAAGAAGTTTTTTTTTTTTTTTTTCTGAGACGGAGTTTCGCTCTTGTTACCCAGGCTGGAGTGCAATGGCGCGATCTCGGCTCACCGCAACCTCCGCCTCCTGGGTTCAGGCAATTCTCCTGCCTCAGCCTCCTGAGTAGCTGGGATTACAGGCACGCGCCACCATGCCCAGCTAATTTTTGTATTTTTAGTAGAGACGGGGTTTCACCATGTTGACCAGGATGGTCTTGATCTCTTGACCTCGTGATCCACCCGCCTCGGCCTCCCAAAGTCCTGGGATTACAGGCGTGAGCCACCACGCCCGGCCTCTTTTAACAAGTTTAAAGAAAGTACAGTGTCTTTTCCTCCTCAAGTCATCTGCACGCTAGGCATTATCCATATTATGATGAAGCACGATTCTAGAATTTATCTAGACTAGCTTTGGGGCCCCAGGCAAATAGGTCCAAAAGTGTCTTCATTTCTGTTAACCTCAGATCAGGTTTTCAGTCCTGCTCTTTTGACATCACTCCATTCTGATCTCACAGTTTGTATCCTCTAAGAGGTATCTAAGAGAAAGTTATCTTTTGGTACCATCTAATAATTTTCCTAAACTGAATAAGTTGAGCTGTGTGTAGCAAGTTACAATGACGTCACCTCTTTTTAATTTTTTTGAAACGGAGTCTTGCTCTGTCACCAGGCAGGAGTGCAGTGGTGCGATCTCAGTTCACTGCAGTCTCTGCCTCCCAGGTTCAAGTGATTCTCCTGCCTTAGCCTCCCGAGTAGCTGGGAATACAGATGCACACCATCACACTCAGCTATTTTTTTTTTATTTTTAGTAGAGACAGGGTTTCACCATGATGGCCAGGATGGTCTTGATCTCTTGACCTCAAGAACCACCCACTTCAGCCTCCCAAAGTGCTGGGATTACAGGTGTGAGCTATCACACCTGGCTTTCAGTTCTGCCCTTTGCAAAGTATGGTAGGGACTGCACGGAACAAGCTTTGCTTTGTTCCTTACACGTAACTCCCATCACTCACCTTTCCTGGCAGAATTGGCCCATCAGCAGATGGAGGCTATCCTATCTTGGAATAAGATGCTGAGAGTCTGTCTACAGGCTCACTAGGTACTTAGAGAGTATGTGAATGGTTACAGGGCTAGGTACCTGCTCTCTCTCTGTAGTCATGCATTTTTTGTTAGGTTCTAATTGAAACATAGAAATGTTCATGTATCAAATACACAGTTTGAAGAATTTTCACAATCTGAACATACCCATGTAGTCCAGAACTCCCAGATCAATAAAGCCATCCACAAGGTGATCTGACAGCTAGGATTAATTTCACATGGGTTTCAGCTTTATGTAAATCGAATCATTTAGCATATGATCTCTTGTTTCAGCCTTCTTTGGCTACACATTATGTTTGTGAGATTCACCCGTGTTGTTGTGAATAGTTCAGTTCATTCACTCATTATTATTGTATAGACTCCATTTTGTGAATGTCCCACAATTGATTATTGTACATTTGCTGGGCATTTGGATAATTTCCAACTTTGGCTGGCTCCTATGAATAGTGGATATTCTGGCCCTTGGTTTTTGAGGAACACATTTCTTTTGGATAGATAATACCTAGGCATGTAACTTCTGGATCATAGGGCATATATACATGTTCAGCTTTAGTTGATACTTTGTTTCCAAAGTGGTTGTACTAATTTACACTTCTACCAGCTGTGTATGAGAGTTCCAATTATTTCACATCATTGTCAACACTTGGTATTTTTCTCCTTTTAATTTTAGCCATTTTATAGGCATGTTGCTGTATTGCACTTCACTGTATTTCCTTGATTAATTTGTGTTTTAATTTACATTTGTATAATTTAATGTGTATATCTCTATTTAATTAAGTTGAGCACGTTTTCATACATTTGTTGGGATTTGTATATCTTCTGCTGTGAAGTATTTGTTCAAGTCTCTTATCCATTCTTGGCTTGTGTCTTTTGTTAACAGATTACTGTATAGGATTTCTTTTTATTCTTCTTTTTTTTTTTTTGTTTTGAGACAGGATCTCACTCTGTCCTCCAGGCTGGAGTGCAGTGGGGTGATTACGGCTCACTGCAGCCTTGAACTCCTGGGCTCAAGTGACCATCCTGCCTCAGCCTCTTGAGTTGCTGGAACCACAGGTGTGTGCCACAATATTTGAATAATTTTTTTAAATTTTTAATTTTTTTGTAAAGACAGGATCTTGCTTTATTACCCACTCTGGTCTGAAACTCATTGTCTCAAGTCATCTGCCTGCCTTGGCCTCCCAAGGTGCTAGAATTATAGGCATGACCCACTGTACCAGGCCTNTTCTATTGTTTCGCTGCTGTTGTTAGGTTGCAGGAGTTCTTTCTATTTTCTGGATATTAATTCCTTATCAGATATACAGTTTGTAAATATTTCCTTCTACTCTGTGGGTTGCCTTTTTACTTTCTTAATTGTGTCATATAATAAATCAAAACTCTTAATTTTAATATAACCCATTTGTTTTTTCTTTTGTGGTTAGTACTTTTGTATCCTAATTACAAAAATCTTTGCTTACACCAAGGACATATATGTTCTTATATGTTTTTCTTTAAAACATGCATTATTTTTCCTTTTATATTTTGCTGTAATATATCTAGAATTAATTGTTGTTTATGATTTAAGAGAGGGGTCAGGATGCATTTAAAAAATATCTTTATCCAATCAACTTGGCATTATTTATTGAAAGGCCATACTTTCTCATCCATAGTGATGTGTCATGTGGTCCTTGTCAGAATCAGAAACTGTGTATTTGTGGATTTCTTCCTGAATTCTCTATTTTATTTAATTGGTCAGTTTTTTCCTATCTTTGTGCAAATACCATAGTTTCAATTACTATAGTTTTCTAGTAGGTCTGGATGTATGTATGGTAGTGTAAATTCTACAACTTATTCTTCAAGATTGCCTTGGCTATTTTTTCCTCCTTGTATTTCCATATAAATTTTATAATCAGCATATCAATTTCTGCCGCCACCCACATGCTGGGATTGGGACTTTGCATGGTATTGCATGGAGTCCATTGGGTCAGTTTGAAAGGAAATGTCATTTCAATAGCATTTAGCCTTCCAATCCATGAACATGGTATATCTGTCTATTAATGTGGGCTTAAATACAGAGAAAAAAATTGTCTTAGGCAGTCATTTGTAGTTTTCATTGCAGGGGATTTGCATATCTGACTTTATACCTTGCTACTTGATATTTTTGATGATATTGCAAATAGTATCTTTTAGAATTTTATTTTCCTATTGTTTATTGCTGGGGTATATAAAACAATTAATTTTGTATACTGATCTTATATCTGATGACCTTTACTACAAATAGCAATAGATTCTCTGAAAATTCTTTTAGATTATTTTAGGTATACAGGCATATCATTTGTGACTAAAAAGATTTCTTTTAATTCGTAAGACTAGTATTTCTTTTGCTTGCCTTCATGCTCCGGGTGGGACTGATGTTTTTGGTATTTGAAAAATGAAAAAGTTTTTAGTATTTTACCATTGAGCAAGATGTTTGCTATAGCAGCAGCTCCTTCTGTTATTTTTTTTTTAAACCAGACTAAAAAAAGTTTCCTAGTTTGCTAAACATTATTTTTTAAAAAATCATAAATCAATGTGAATTTTTTCAAAGGCAACCCTTGAGATGATCATATCATTTTTGTGGGATTCGTTAATATTTTATAAGAATTTAAAAATTTATGCTCATGAGTAAGACTGGTCTGCAATTTTAATTTCTTGTAAGATCTTGTCACGTTTTGGACAAAACCTGGTCTCAAGAAAAGAGGTGTTAAGCATTTCTTCTATTTCTGTTTCTGGAAGACTGGAAGAATTTGTGTAAGATTGTTTTTCTTTCTTAAATATTTGGAAACATGTAGTGAAGCCATCTGGATATGTAGTTTTCTTTGTGGAAAGGTTTTGAAGAACTTTTTTGTTTTTCATAAACATTGGGCTAGTTAAGATTTTCTATTTCTTTTTAGGTCTTTTTTTTCCTTTTTGACAGAGTGCAGCTGAGATTACAGGCGTGTATCACCATACCCAGTTATTTTTTTGGGTTTTTTTTTTTTTTTTTTTAGTATAGAAGGGGTTTTGCACTGTTGGCCAGGTTGGTCTCAAATTCCTGGCCTCAAGTGATCTTCCTGTCTCAGTCTCCAAATTGCTGGGATTATAGATATTAGCTACCATGCTCAGCCTCTTTTTAGGTTGTTTTTGGTAAGTTTTAATTTGGGGGGAACTTGTCCATTACATCCAAATTGTCAAATATGTTGCATAATGTTCTTCATAATATTTTTGTATATTTTTGATGGCTACAGTCATCTTCTCTTTTTTTTCCCAGTATTGGTAATTTTTGTTTCTTTTTTATCTTTTTGTTTAACAGTCTTGATGTGAGTTTGCATTCAAACTTTTGGATTTGCTGATTTTTAATTTTTTTAAAGTTTTTGGAGGCAAGAATCTTGCTCTGCCACCCGGGCTAGAGTACAATGGCACCCTCTCGGTTCACTGTAACCTCCGCCTCCTGGGTTCAAGCCATTCTCCTGTCTCAGCCTCCCAAGTAACTGGGATTACAGGCACATGCCACCACATCTGGCTAATTTTTTGTATTTTTGGTAGAGACAGGGGTTTTCCGTGTTGGCCAGACTGGCCTCAAACTCCTAATCTCAGGTAATCCACTTGCCTCCACCTCCAAAATACTGGGATTACAGGTGTGAGCCACTGTGCCCAGCCTGGACTTGCTGATTTTGTCTTGTATATTTGTTTTCTATTTTCTAGAATTTTCCTCTGAACACTGGTTTAGTGCATCCCACAAGTTTTGACATTTCATATTTTTATTTTTGTTTTTGATTTTGGGTTATTTAGAAGTGTACTGTTTTATGTTCAGTCAGGGTGTTTCTAGTTATATTTTGCTATTAATGTTTAGCTTAATTCCATTGTGATTGAAGGATATACGATAAATAATTGCAGTTAAACACACTTGTTAGACTTTTCTATATGGCTCTGCATGCAGACAACTTAGGTAATTTTCCTTGTGAGTTCTATATATGATAGTTCATGAAATTTGTTAATTATTCTGTTCAAATCTTTTATAGCTTTACTCCTTGTTGTTTTTTGTTTAAGCTGATATGAGAGATGCTTTAAAGACTCTCACAGTGACTGGAGATTTGTCTACTTCTCTTTTCAGTTTTCTCTGCTCTGTATATTTTGAACCTGTGCTGTTAGGTGCCTACAGATTTAGGATTGTGATGTCTTTCTTTTTGATTGCTCCCTTTATCATGATGAAATGGCCTTCTTAACTCTTGTCATGTTTCTTGTTTTAAAGAAGAAAATCCAATCTTTTGGCTTCCCTGGGCCACACTGGAAGAATTGTCTTGGGCCACACATAAAATACACTAACAACAGTTAAAGAGCAAAAAAAAAAAAAACCACACACCAAAAATTTCATGATGTTTAAAGAAAGTTTATGAATTTGTGTTGGGCCACATTCAAAGCTGTCCTGAGCTACATATAGGCCGTGGGTTGGACAAGCTTTCTTTAAAACATGTTTTATGTTGTTTTTAGGAGAGACGGTATTATCAAGGTGTATTTTTTCTTTTTTTCCATCCCTTCTTTATTCTTTTAATTAAAGTATATCTATTGTATGCAGCATCTAGTTTGCTGATTTTTAAAAATAGTCTGATAATTTTACTTGGAATATTTAATCTGTTTACATTTTGCATTTGACTTTGGTATAATTAGGTTTAGACTTACTGTATCACTTTGTTGTTCTATGTGGCCATCTTTTAAATGTTGTTTTCCCTTCCTTTCTTCTCTTCTTTTGAATTAGTCAAACATATTTCCTTCTATTAATTTATTAGTTTTACTTACTTTTTATATTCTTTTAATAATTACCTTATGGGTTACACAATACAGATACTTGACTTATTACAGTCTAATACAAAGCACTGTTTTAACCACATCTCCAATGCTGTGGAAACTGTTGTAACTACATTTATAGCCTCCTATGTTTTTTGTTATCGCTGTCACGCATTTTAGTTCTATAAATATTTTTATATACATCTTAAGCTCTCTGCATGGGCCAAGCCTGACTCTTGCATAAAATTACAAAATGCCCCTAGAGTAAAAAATGTGTTTCTTTTTGAAACTATTTTTCCCTCTTTGGTATTTCAGTTTATCTAGGTTTCACTACTTCTGCAGCTCCCTGATTCCTTTATAATTAAGAGTGTTTATATTATAATTTATCTAGATTTTTCTAGTTTTCCAGCGGGCATAGTACCTTACCATATCCTACATGGAAGTTCCTGAAGCCATATATTTTATCAACATGTTTTGGCATAAATTCCCGAGTTACTCTTTGTTAGGAGAAATCAATTTATTTTGGTTTAGCTTTCCTAGTGTTATATGCCAAAAATCTTTATTCTTTCATTCCATCAAATAAATTACATTTCTATAAAACTAATAAAACAAATGCTCACTTTGGATAAAGCTGAGACATCAATTAGCACTGTTTATTTTTTTTCTTTGTTTTGGGGGGACGGGAGTCTTACTCTATTGCCCAGGCTGGAATGCAGTGGTGTGATCTTGGCTCACTGGAGCCTTGACCTCCCTGGGCTCAGGTGATCTTCCTACCTCAGCCTCCTGAGTAGCTGGGACTGCAGGCATGTGACACTGCGCCTGACTGATTTTTGTATTCTTTTTGGGGATGGAGTTTTGCCATGTTGCCCAGGATGGCTTTGAATTCCTAGGCTCAGGCAATGTGCGAACCCCGGCCTCCCAAAGAGCTAGGATTACAGGTGTAAGCCACCACTCTTAGCCTGCTAACTTTGATCTAACAGATAGTGTTGGTTTTTCCTGGTCAAACATAATACCTAGAGTAAGTCTGGGTGAGGAAAAAGGAGCTTTGAAATAAAAGTTGCTCTGATTTATAAGGTCTTTTTAATTTATGTTCTTTTTGCTGTAAGTCTTTTGGGTCTTGTTCAAGATGATTATTTCTAACAATGGTTTTGTATATGAATGCCAACCTGCTTTCTATTTACCATTATATCTTCAGGGACATTTAAGCTCTCTGGAAACATCTGTGGCACCAGATTTTATATTTCCTTGTCTGATATTAATGTTAACAGAGTCAGACAACAAGTAGATTTCAAGCTGTATTTTTCTTGGGTCATGTGGGGATCATCCCTGGATCTACTTTTTCCTTTCTGGAACCCCTATTGGGGTGGGATTAACATGTAGTGAACATTAAATATGGCTTCTGATGGAGAATCTATAGGGCACGGCATTTCACTCATTTCTCATAAGGTTATAAGTAGGAATTTTCTTCTTCATTTTATGTAAGTAGAAAATGAGACTCACAGTCTATAAGTCGCTTTTAGTTACACAGCCAGACAATTCCTACAGGTGTACGCTGAATGTTGAGAAAACATAGATGAGATTCAATGAGTCTCATAGATGAGAAATAGCTGTAAGGTATCATTAGGTCCTGACTACATTGTAAATTATTTATTCAAAATCAGACAGCTAGTAAGTGTCAAGACAGAAGTTTATACCAGATTGCTGCTTCCACACAGAAATTTTAAAGAATGTTAAAAATGCAAGAAACTGAAGGTAGAAAAATGCTATCTAATGATACGGCTTTTAGAAAGTCAACTAAATTCGATGTCTGTTTCCTAATCTGCCAATTTTGGTTTCATTCTTCTTAATATTTGTGGGCAAGGTACATACACACACAGTGCCACTTAACTGATTACTGCATACCTATAAAGAAGGCTCTCGTTTCTGGTAAAAATTAAAGTTTCTTTGGATTTATAATTGCACAAAAAATTTCACAAAGAAATGCCAACCATACAACATATTTCAAACTTCCTTCATGATACTCTTTGCTGAGAAATTTCTCTAGAAGTACAGATGCTTCTCCCTAGTACAGAACCCTGCCACTGTTACTTTAGCTGATCAATACTTGATACTTTTCATTTTACACAGTATTTTAAACATTCTTGGCTTACTTTCATCCCTGATTATGTACTTAATACTCTGTCTAGCCCTCTTCCTTCTGGAAAGCTTTTCTGTTCTGATTAAGTCCCGTCTCTTTTGCATGGGCAACTCCCTAAGCAAAATCTCTCCTCATTCCATTTCTATCTTGCCAGCTTCTTCTGGGACATAATCTCAACACCCATCCTCCAAAAAGAGGAAGGACCAGTCTCCTGAAACTCACCCCCTATTTACGTTGATGAAATAATCATTCCTGATTTCTGGACCAGGAACCTGAACACTGCACTTCTTTAGCTCATGTTCAGTATATGCTCTTGACAAAGATTTGTTTCTTCCTTTTGGATGTTATCTAGGTTCATCCTCTCTGGTCCATCTCTGTTATGCTTGTGCAGACTCTGACTTCATTAACTAAGACACCTGCTACAGTTTCCAACACATTTCTCCACTGCAGGCTGACTTCTGAATGAACCTCACTACCTTGGCTTCACTGCCTATGTCCTCACTTGAACCTCACTACCTATGTCCTCTCTCTTCTCTTACCTGTATTTCTGTCACATCTGTCTAATGCCTCCCTCCTCACAACTTGTCATCACCACATCTGTTTTCTACGCTGCAAACGATGTATCTTTCGTTTTTGTGGGGAAGAGGTATATGTATATTTTTATTTTTATTTATTTTCATATTTTTTTGAGATGGAGTCTCCCTCTGTTGCCAGGGTGGAGTACAGGGATGCGATCTCGGCTCACTGCAACCTCCCCTTCCTGGGTTCAAGCAATTCCCCTGCCTCAGCCTCCTGAGTAGCTGGGACTACAGGTACATGCCACCATGCCTGGCTAATTTTTTTTTTTTTTTTTTAAGTAGAGATGGGGTTTCACCATGTTGGCCAGATGGTCTTGATCTCCTGACCTTGTGATCTGCTCGCCTCAGCTTCCAAAGTGCTGAGATTACAGGTGTCAGCCACCATGCCTGGCTGAGAGGTTTTTTTTTTTTTTGGAGAGATGGGGCTTTTCCATGTTGGCCAGGCCTGTCTTGAACTCCTGGCCTCAAGTGATCTGCCCAACTCAGCCTCCCAAAATGCTGAGACTACAGGCCTGAACCACTGTGCCTGGCTGGGATGTATCTTTATAAAGCACAATGTTTATCCTGGGGGCAAGTGAGTGACATTGTCAAGGCCAAAGTCCTTGGCATACACGTAGAGCATTTCATGATTGATTTCATGATTTATCACACAGGTACGTGAATGCCTGCTGCAACTCAGGCACCACAGTAGGTGCTGGGAATTCAGCACACGATCCATTTCCAACCTTAGGAGAGTCTGATACCCACACACTTCTCTGCCCTTGTCTTTGCACACACAGAACCTGCTACGCTAGCTTCCACTAATGCGGACCAACTTTCCAACTTCTCACATACTCATTCTACTAAAATGCCTTACCTTTTTAAAAAAAAAAATAATAGCTAAGTTGTATTGAGCACTTGCTACATGCAAGCTACTATTCCAGATGCTTTAACGACTCCTTTAAATCTCGCATTACTTTGCTAGAGTTGCCATAACAAAGTACCACAAATGAGTGGCTTATACAACAGAAATCGATTGTCTTACAGTTCTGGAGGCCTGAAGTCCAAGACTGAGGCATCTGCAGGTTTGGTTCCTGCTGAGGGATCTGAAGAAGGCTCTGCTCCCAGCCTCTCCCCAAGCTGCTGGAGGTTTGCTGGGAATCCTTGGAGTTCCTTGACTTGCAGAAGCATCACCCTGATCTCCATCTTCGTTTTACGTGGTGTTCTCCCTGTGTGCGTACCTGTCTTCAAATTCCCCCTTTGATGAAGACATCAATCATACTGGATCAGAGCCCACCTTACTCCGGCATGACCTCATCTTAACTAATCACATCTGCAACAACCTGGCTTCCAAATAAGGTGCATGCTGTGGAACCAGGGATTAGGACCCCAATACATCACCACTGAGTGGACACAGTTCAGTCATAACAATTGTTAAGGTAAATTAAAATGGAAGTTAGACCTGAAGAACCCCTGGGCAGAAAAAGCCAGTTAGGTTTCATAAGTCACCTTAAACTTCCTTGATTGCAATCACAAGCAAAACTGAACATGAGCTATTTCGTATAAATATCTATATTAAAGAAAAATGAAGCTTTAAGGCTAACCAGTCAGAAACTGCCAGCCAACTCTTAACACCAGGGACTAGCATGCCCTACCGTTAATCAACATAACTTTCATCACGCAGGTTAGATGTCCCCTCTCTTGGGCAGCTCTCCATGACTACCCCCGAGGCTGGACAGTGGCTTTTCTGGGCTAAGCTCCATCAGAACTGTTAGGACACTCTACTGTGATCTTCTGTGTACTTGACTAACCTTCCATATAACTCATGAGCCCTCTGAACACAAGGGCCATGTATTTGTGGCACTTTGTTAAGGCAACTGCAGCAAGATTTAGAGGAGTCATTACCTGTAAAGCATTTGGAACAGTATCTTGCATGTAGCAAGTTTCATCCATGAGTCTCCAGGACCAAGCACAGGATCTTGTCCAGCCCTGTTACTGAACACTGTCTACCTGATAGTTCCTCATGTCAGTTTCCTCCTCAAGAAATTGCAGGGTCCTCTGGCTGCCGGTTGTATCAAATGAATCATCTGGCTTTGAAGACGTGACTTTTCCACATACACCCAAATAGATTCCTCCATAAGCAGTTGTAGCAGACACAACAGCTTTTTTTTTCTTTTTTTTTTACCTCCCATGCTGTATCCCCTTCTAGTTTTGATTCCTCTGCCTTGGATTTCCAGGTAACGCCACTCAACCAAATCCCACTTGTCTTTCAAGGGTAAGCTCCAGGCTTGCCTTTATTGTGAAGCTCTCTCTGCCTATTGTATGCTACATGGATTGCTCAGTTCTTAGACGTGTGGTCTCCTAATGCTTTGTGTGAGTAGCTGGCAATATGAGGACCAGGTCTGAGAATTCTTAGTTCACCCTCATCGAGTTTAACAATGGGCACCTATAAAAAGGCCTTTAAATATTCATCTTGATATGGAAGGACTCAAAACTGAGTCTTTAGCCATAAATGGCTGGCTTTTAGGAATAACAGGGAGTACAAAACTTCTTGTGTGATTGACACAATACGCATTTCAGCTTAGCATGTCCCCAAACCAATTGGAATCTCCCATCTCAGTTAATGGCACATCCTGTTGGCTCTGCATTCAAAGTATATAGGACCTCTCTTTTCTCATCCCCTCCTAGTCCCTGGGCCAGGCCACCATCTTGCCTAGATTACCATGTAGTCTCCTATGAGGCTGCCCTCCTTCTGCCCTTGTGCCCTGCAGTCCAATCTCAAAAGAGCAGCGAACAATCACGGCACTTTGAACTCTGCCTCCTTTCTGCATGGCAGCTCCACAAGGACAGCTTTTGTTTTTTTTTTACCGCTGTGTCCCCAGCATTTAAGCAGGGGCTGGCTTATGGATGTTGCATTATCATTTTTTTTTAACAAACAGCGATTGTTTTGTGGTTGTGCAGCCACTAGCTGAGTGTACCTCATGTCTTTCCTTGGTAGCATATCGTAATAGGATAAAAGCCATGGGAACAATTCAATAGTCAGGGTCAGTGATGTCCTCTGGGACTTTCTTTCAACTTGTATTAAGTCCAAAAACTCTTTGCAAATGAGAGCATGACACCAAGACAAGGCAGATCTGCATGGCTTTTAACCTCGATGGGAGGTTAAAAGATGGGACATGATGAGTTCACTGCTCTGACCTCTCACCAGACATATACTTTCCAAAAAGATCCAAGGATTCTGGGACTTGGAGATATTACTGAACTCAACATGTGTACATTTAAACATTTATTTCGTTGCTCCTACACTCTTATATTCTTCCCAAGAACGCCCCTGCGTATATCAGAAGAAATTTAAAAATGTAAAAGTCTATTTGCCCCAGAAAAGTATACCCTTGATGATCTTTTTTCCAGTACTCACCACTGTCAATTGCCAGGAAGAGAGCAGTGTACACGCTGTTGTGGACAAATGGGGACTCACGGTCCAGCACAGCTGTGGTGTCAACAGTTCCATTGATGGGGTTAATATTCAGCCAACCTGCTGGGTCCTTGTAAACAGAATACCTGAAAAAAAATCCCAACAATGTCAGACTGCATTCGAATTCAATTCAAGAAACATTTACAGAGTGCGGGGCATGAGCTCCTAGGCTAGGGGCTGGATCATATGTAACAAAAATCCTAACACATCGCTTCTGTTACAGTTGCTCATTCCCAAAGTAATGAGGCCACTGACTCTGGGTCTGCTTTGTGCTAAGCACTCTGCACATGCATCTCCTTTATTCCTCTTGACACTCCTAGGAGGAAGATCCATGAAGTTGATTTTGTGCTGTCTGCCCAGCTCTCACACAGGCTAAGCAGAGTTCACAGCCCCAATCCTGAGTCCACACCCAGTCTTGTTGCTGTCACACCTGGGATGCATCTTATCTGTGGACTAGGTAGGAGAAAGTGCTGTTGTGAAGGTATAAACGGGGCACACCAAGGCTGGGAGGAAGAACTCACTGCCTCTGATCCAGGGCAATGCTGGGGCCCTCACAGGAATGCAGTATCCAAACCAAGACAGGACGAATAGATAGGATGTCATCAGAGAGTGAGAGGACAGACAAACCAGGAAGAGAGAATACAAGTTAACACATTGTTATCAGTCCATCTTCAGGCTGCTGATAAAGACATACATGAGACTGGGTGATTTACAAAAGAAGAGTTTTAACGGACTCACATTTCCACATGGCTGGCGAGTCCTCTCAATCATGGCAGAAGGCGAAAGGCACATCTCATGTGGTAGCAGATGATAGAGAGTGAAACCAAGCAAAAGGGGTTTCCCCTTATAAAACCATTACACCCCGTGAAACTCAGTCAGTATCACAAGAACAGCATCGGGAAGACCTGCCCCTATGATTCAGTTACCTTTCACTGGGTCCCTCCCACAACACGTGGGAATTCAAGATGAGATTTGGGTGGGGACACAGCCAAACCATATCACACAAGGAACACAGATGTTCATTAGGATGTAAGTTACACAAAGGCAAGAAATTTGTTCACTGCTATGACACCAGTTTCTTGAACCCTGCTTAGCACATATGCAACATTCCACACATATTTGCTGAATAAATGAATATTTAGGGACTAGAAAGTAGAGGGTTGTGTTTGAAACAGTTTCTTTAAGGGAACTAAAACTTAATGAGTTTTGAGAAACAGATTAGACAAGATTATAGAGAACCTGAACTACTGTGGTAAGGGGTTTGGACTTTGAAATAATGGGAAACCATCTAAGGTTTTAAAATGTTACTTGTTTTGACCTTGCTCTTTTGAGGTTTAAAAAAATATAGAGATGCACAGAGTAAGAAATAATAGTCTTGTCTATCCGGGAGACTCAAACTGGGCATGACTTAGCTTTGTTTGAATTGGGTGGCTTAGATAATGTGCTGCTTGCAGACCTAAGTCAGAAAGATGCTGTTGGCACTTTTCTGCCATTTCCTACCGATCTTTGAAGCATATCCCAATGAAGAGACATGGGAACTCATAGCTTCATGGTTTAGTAAAGACGCATGAAGTTGATTTTCTCTGCCTTGTATGGTCCGGTTTGGGTCTAAGGATGTTTAAAAGCTGATATAACCAACAGGACTAAAAATCTCCAAATGAAGAGTTTGGAGTAAATTACCCCGGGTCTTCACAGGGAAAAAGATACCTACGTCCTAATCTGGGAATGTGGGAATGTTACCTTGCAGAGCAAAGACTTTGCAGAGCTAAGGATTTTGAGATGAGATTATTTTGGGTCATCTGGTGGGTATTTGGGGGTGCTAAATGCAAATCACAAGTGTCCTTATAAGGGGGAGGCAGAGGAAGATTTGAGACACAGAAAAGAAGACCACATGACCAAGGAGGCGGAGATTGGAAGGATTGTGGCCACAAGTCAAGGAATGCTGCAGCCATCAGAAGTGGGGAGTAGCAGGAAGGATCTTCTCCTAGACCTCTAGATGGAGCATAGCCCTGCCAACATCTTGATTTTGACTCAGTGAGACAGATTTTGGACTTTTGGTGAACTATGGGAGAATAAATTTCTAGCCATCATGTTTGCAATTATTTGTTACCATGGCTTTACTAATTTATTACAGCAGATACAATATCCCCACTTACACATGAGGACTCAGGCACAAACCAATAGATACTCAAGTTGTTGAGTCAGGATGTGGGCCCAGGTCTGACCTCAGAGCCGCGGCCCTGAATCCACACTCAAAACCGCTCTCCAGCTAAGTCAGTTACTCAGAGTGGGTGGCCAGCAGATATGTGTCATCTAAAGGATCTTACTTTGAAGAAGACACTGAATTCTGAGAAAGGGTGGCATCTAAGGCTAGAGTTAGGTTGACTAGAAGTGTGGTGGGTGGGATTATTCACATGTAGGTGGAAGTGACTGCCTCCTGTGTGGCCAAGGAGAAGAACTGCCCTTGTCCATGACTTAAAGGTAATCTTGGGGTCTGCAATGAGATTGTTACCTGGGGGAGGCTGTGGTTACTGGAAGAAGGGATGGTCAACTTCGGTTGTCAAGAAGGGCAGTCAGGAAATAAGAAATTGCTGGCTGTCAAAGGGCATGGGCATCTATGCAGTCACTACAAGCCTCATGGCGCCCCAGGACAGGCAGCAACTCACCTACCACCCTTGCCTAGACACCATCCAGAGCCCCTTCTAGGGCTTCCAGCCTCTCCTGGAGTCTCAGCACCAACCATCTGCAGGTCTTTGGGCTTCCAGGAGGCATCCACAGATGCTCTGATCAGCACCATTGTAATTCTTTTTTTTTTTTTTTTTGAGGCAGTGTCTCACTGTGTCATCCAGGTTGGAGTGCAGTGGCATGATCTCGCCTCACTGCAACCTCTGCCTCCCGTGTTTAAGTGATTTTCCTGCCTCAGCCTCCTGAATAGCTGGGATTACAGGTGCCTGCCACCACGCCTGACTAATTTTTGTATTTTTAGTAGAGAGGCAGTTTTGCCATGTTGGCCAGGCTGGTCTCAAACTTTTGGCCTCAAGAAGTCCTCCTGCCTTGGCCCTCAAAGTGCTAGGATTACAGGTGTGAGCCAACATACCCAGATGTGTCACTGCAATTTTAACTCACACAGAGGCACTGTGGTTTGCTATCGGTACTTTTTGTGTTGGGGTTATGTGAACTGACTTGAGAATCAAATCAAGTTTTTCTCCTGCAAAGTGGATGTACCAGACCCCCTAACTGCAGAAGGATGCCGGGAGAGGTTCCTGCCAATGCTTCCTGGAAGGTATCTGGCCTGGTCTCTTCTAAAACAACCTCGGGGTGTGGCTTTTGTTTAATATTGACAGTAACAGCAGCAGCAGCAGGAGCAGCAGCATTAAGCCTTACATGGCACCGGGCACCACTCAAGAAGCTTCCAGCATCTATGCCTTCAGCCCTCACACCAACTCTGGGAGGTCGACAATATTCCTCCCCTTTCACAGATGAGGGATGGAGAGGCCTAGAGATATATGAACTTTGCCAAGGTCGTTGGCTAGTACGGGGCATGGTTGGGATTTGCAGGCTGGCTCTCCGGTGGCAAGACCTGCTCTCAACCTCTGTGTGGGCCCCGCCCAGGCATCCACATTGCCAGCATGACGTGGGCATTAGGGTCATGGACTCTGGAGAGGAAAGGTCCTGAGTTCTAACAGTGAGCTTGGCAAGCTACTTCTCTGTTTCTGCTTCCTCCTCTGTGACTTGGGGACAGTCCCAGTGATGCTGTGGGGTAGCTGTGGGGGCAAACGGAGGCTGACACAAAGGGCTTGGTCCTGTGCAGGGCGCCCACGGTGGTGCCACTGCAGAGTCAGGCTGTGGGTATGTTAGTGGTTCGTCGGGGTCATGGCCTCGTGTGTCCTCCCCGGTGTGACTCACACTCCGGAATGTTTCAGAAACATCTGACTCAGCGGAGCCTCGGGGAACAATGTTTTGAAGTCGCAACTGTGACAGGGGACAGATGGAGAGGACGGGTGAGGCGAACGCAGGGCTTCCACACGCCCTTGCCGCTTGAAAACAGAAGCGATGTATTACTCATGAGAATGAGCTGCTTTAAAAACACCAGCCTTTCATTTAAAGAGTAACTGCTGCTTCCACCTGGCAAACTGCTACTGTGTTTCAAGACCCCACTCACATGTCTCCTCTCAGTTTACCCAGTATGACTTTCTCAGTAGAATCAATCACCCTCACTGTGTCTGTGCACGGCACATGCACTGGTAAAAATGCCTCTGGGAGCCTAACACGGCATCCTATGGGTCTGCCATCTCCACCAAACTCTAAGCTCCTTGGTGTCAGGATGGGTAAAAGTTGGTCAATAGATGCACAGAATGCTTCCGTGGGCCCAGCTTGGTGCTAAACCTTTACGAGCATCTCCACATTTAGTTTTGTGATTCACCACAACCTGATGAAGTGGGTATCGTCCTTGTTTTAAAGTGGAGATAACCAAGAATCAGAGAGGCTTAGCAGCTTGCAAAAGCAGCCCAGCTAAGTAGACACAGGGCTGGAATGTAGCACCAGCATGCTGGACTCCAGGGGCTGGGCTTCTCAGTACACAGCGTTTTTCATGCCTAAGGCCAGGGTTGTCTACTCTGCACCCCCAGGGCCGAGGAGAGTACTTGGACACAGGGTTTCTTACATCCTTTCTTTTTCAATCGGAAAAATCATGGGGATGGAAAAAACAAGAAAAGGCAACTCATCTTATCAGGTAACAAGTTTACTGTTGATCCAGGAGTGATTTGTAGTGATTCAACAAATTTGAAATAATGAAAGTTTTACATGAGCTGCATTCTATTCCCTGATTACTCAACTCAGTTTAGAAGATAAATAAACACTGATTTAAATAAATCTAGCTTTTATGTTTGGCGTACAAGCAAGGCTCTTTGCTTCTTCCTCTGTCATTCTTTTTTTTTTTTTTTTTTTTTATGATGTTATCATTTTTTTGTTTTTTTAACATGTTTGCTTGTTTTTTTTAGAAGAGGTAGGTGTAATCACTAAAACGCTTAGAGACATGAACTTGGAGGCAATCCTCTGAAACAATACTCAGCCCAGTTAGGCCTGCCTGTGCCACATTTCCAGGGAAAGCCAAGGCCTGGATGATTTTACAGGATAGTGTTTGAGTCTTTTTCTTCCTTAAAAAAAAATCAAGTATCTAGAGCTGCGCTATTTAACTAAGTTTTCACAGGACTCTTTCTGTTCCCCTGTTTATTTTATTTTTTGAGATGGAGTCTTGCTCTGTTGCCCAGACTGGAGTACAGTGGCAGTGATCTCGGCCCACTGCAACTTCTGCCTCCCGGGTTCAAGAGATTCTCTTGCCCCAGCCTTCCAAGAATCTGGAATTACAGGTGCCTGCCACCATGCCCAGCTAAGTTTTATATTTTTAGCAGAGACAGGGTTTTACCATGTTGGCCAGGCTGGTCTTGAACTCCTGACCTCAAGCGATCCACACGCTTTGGCCTCCCAAAGTGCTGGGATTATAGGCATAAGCCACTGTGCCAGGCCAGTTTGCTTATTTTATTTGGGGCCTCCTCTCACAGTAGACCGCAAGGAGGTGTGGCCACCCCACAGATGCCCTGGAAGCCCGGCTTGCTGCACCTACTCAGAACCACACCCGCAGACAGAGCAGGACAGAGGGACACTCATCTGCTGAGCACCCATGTGATACAAACTAAGAGCGGGGTGGAGACACTGAATGGTGGAGCCATCCTGCCCAATGTGGAGGGAGAACACCTCGAGGCCACGGAGCAGCCTGTTCTCCAGCTTCCCGGCTTCTGTGCGCTTCTGTCCAATCAGGCTTTTTGACCAATTGGCCAGGCACGCTATGTAAATTTCTGACATTTTCAAAGCTGTCTTTTTAATAAACCTTTCAGTGTAAAAACACCAGCGTGCAAGATGCTTCTAGGCCTGAAAAATGCATATGCCATATTAAATTGGAATTTCCGGGCAATTTATCTGTAATGTGAACTTCGCTTGTTACAGGAAAAAAAATCAAATTAAAAACCGAGCTCATTTCAGTCTGTAATGTAGCTTCACAGCAGCTGCCCCGAGTGCTGCCTTGAGTGCTGCCCTGAGTGCTTGCCAAGCCTCAGTCTCTTCTCGGTGTCGGTGCTGGGAGACACAGGGCAAACTGATTAACGGAATCCGAATTGCTGGCAGTGCAGTGGGGATGATCAGGGCCTGCGCCACCCTGGGGGCGGAGGTGCCCATTGGAGCAGGGAAGAGAGCTTCCAGGTAAGTGGCCAGGACCAGCTGTTGACATGGAAAGACCTCCAGAGCTGAGGGCTGCCAGCCTCCGCCCTCGGGGGCTCAGGTATTGGTGGGAAGGAAGGAGAGATCAAAGGTTTGACAAGTTCCTTCTGCAGGCTTCTTGGGGTTACTCGCTTTCTGTGAGGTAGGGCGGCAGTCCCCAACCTCTTTGGCACCAGGGACTGGTTTCATGGAAGACAATTTTTCTACGAACAGGTGGGGCATGCCTTTGAGATTAAACTGTTCCACCTCAGTTCAGGCACTAGATTCTTGTAAGGAGCATGTAGCCTAGATCCCTTGCATGTGCAGTTCACAATAGAGTTTGTGCTCCTGTAAGAATCTGATGCTGCCGCTGATCTGACAGGAGGCAGAACTCAGGTGGTACCATCTGTGGTCCAGGGGTTGGGGACCCCTGATGTAGGGGGCCTGTGTTTGTGCAGCATACGTGCCAATATTACATGAGTTACTGTAGCTTTCTTTTCAATTTAGACTTAAAATTGTCACAAAGTGGGCTAGGCATGGTGGCTTATGCCTGTAATCCCAGCACTTTGGGAGGCTAAGGCAGGCGGATCACGAGGTCTGGAGTTTGAGACCAGCTTGGCCAACATGGGGAAACCCTGTCTCTACTAAAGATATAAAAAATTAGCTGGGTGTGGTGGTGAGCACCTGTAATCCCAGCTACTCGGGAGGCTGAGGTAGCAGAATGGGTTGAATCTGGGAGGCGGACGTTGCAGTAAGCTGAGATTGTGCCATTGCATTCCAGTCTCGGCAACAGGGCGAGACTGTCTCACACACACAAAAAAAGTCACAAAGTAATATTGGGCAAGTACTACACAATAGCCAAACGGATCAATGCAACATAACAGAGCACTAGAAATGGCACAGATTATACACATAGAAAATTCATATATAGAGAGATTATAGCTTTAGTAATAGATGGAGCTCTCTCTCTTGCTCTAAATACATATGTGTATATATATATACACATACATATGTGTGTGTATACACACACACAGACATACACACGGATACGAAAGACTATGAGAAACTTAGAAAATAAAAACTAGGAAAAGAGAAATACAGGTAGTTTTATATTCCTCCTGAAGGATGCAAACAACCCCGTAAACCTATAGGAAAGAAAGAAAACAGTAGGGAGATGCTTCACCCCTACTTAATTATAGTCCACCAGATGCCATGTTTATTATTAAAAGCAGAACCAGAAATCCACAGAATTTCCAACTGAAGGAAATCCACTGTCTTAAAATAGCTCATGAAGCTATGGACTTGAGTGTAAAGGGTATATTTCAAATCTTCTGACAAAATGTATGGATAAAGTTGAAGGACCAGTGAATTCCAGAAGCCTAGATCAGTCAGCCAGCCACAGCCCATCAGAGTCCAAGGCAGTGTTCTCTTCCTCTCCCAGGAAACCGGAGCCAGAGAAAGCAGTCTCAGTAAACAGAAAGGACTTCCATGGTCTCGAGGGCTCTAGACGATTCATCTGGACCTGCCTGACTTTCTACCCACATTTTCCACCTCTTTCCTCAGTCTCCCTAAGTTACAGACTCACTGGCCTTCCTTTTATTCCTTGAAATTAGCAAATTTCCCAGGGATGTGGTTGCCACAACCAGCAGATGTGGACAAGAAGAGTTGCCCAGTGAGGGGCCTAGGGAGGGTGGGATACTTCTTGCCTTGCCTCTCATGGAGCTATGACCTTCTGTGACTCCATAACAGCTGGAGCAAGAGAGAATGGATGGTCCAATGGCTCTTTTGAGAGACCTGCCTCTGTGGGAGGGATGGATGGGCACTTTAGGATGAAAGTGCCTTTAGAATTCTCGGTCACCCAGCACATGGATCAACCAATGCATGTTAAAGAAAGTTTGTACTCTCATTCATTCATTCACTCATGCATGCATTCAACAACTGAGTGCCTACCTACTCAGTGTGTCCTGGCCACTCTTCTAGGTTCTAGGTATGAAGGGTGGAGTAAGATAAATGAGGTCGCTGCCCCTAGGAACTCACATTCTAAGTTGTGGAGCTGGCCAGGGAAGGAGGCAGACTTTGGACAGGCCATCCAGAATGGCTTCTCTGGGGATCACAGAGGCCTCAGTGTCAGAGCTGAGATCCTACAAAGTATAAAACACACATGAGGGCCAGGCGCGGTGGCTCACACGTATAATCCCGGCACTTTGGGAGGCCGAGGCTGGCAGATCACCTGAGGTTGGGAGTTCAAGACCAGCCTGACCAACATGGAAAAACCCCATCTCTACTAAAAATACAAAATTAGGTGGGAGTGGTGGCACATGCCTGTAATCCCAGCTACTTGTGAGGCTGAGGCAGGAGAATTGCTTGAACTCCAGAACAGGGAAGGAGCTCTTGACACCTCCAGCCCCTTCCCTGGATCCCCCTCCCAGGCATCCTAGAGCCCCTGGTGAAATCCTGTGGACATCTGCATGAGGCTTTAGCACAGGACAATTCTGATCAGTACACGGCAGCTGGCATCTTCTGATGGCACGTGGACCAAAACTTCACCTTTTACAGACATTGCGACTCCTAGTATGACATCATACCCAAGAGAATCATCACCTTCCACACACGCAGTGGACCAAGGTAGCTGGGGTGTGGATCCACTTTCTCTGGATCATTGTAGGAGGTAGGCGGTAAGACCACTAGGAATTGTCTTGTGTAGACCACTGCAGTGCACCTGATTCTTTGTTTCTCTTCTGCTTCCTACACTCCATTCTCCAAAGAGCAGTCAGTGTTACATCACAGTGTGGGAATCCCCTGCTGAAAATCCTCCAGTGACTTCCCGAAGGGTATAGAATAAGATCCAAACTCTTAACCATGGTCTCTGACGTCCTAGAGGACCCACCTGCACCTGCCTGACCTTCTACCCTCATTTGCCACCTCCTTTCTCAGCCTCCTCAAGTTACAGACTCGCTGGCCTTCCTTTCATTCCTTGAAATTGGCAAATTATTTCTGGTCTCAAAAAATTCTACTTATCTTTAGAAATCACTAAATTCCTGTTTCTCCTAAAACCCTTTCTACTTTGCTCATGGGATAAGTCTTAGATTTTCTCATGTGCGTCTTTTTTTTTTTTTTTTTTTATTTTGNCAAAATAAAAAAAAAAAAAAAAAAAGACGCACATGAGAAAATCTAAGACTTATCCCATGAGCAAAGTAGAAAGGGTTTTAGGAGAAACAGGAATTTAGTGATTTCTAAAGATAAGTAGAATTTTTTGAGACCAGAAATAATTTGCCAATTTCAAGGAATGAAAGGAAGGCCAGCGAGTCTGTAACTTGAGGAGGCTGAGAAAGGAGGTGGCAAATGAGGGTAGAAGGTCAGGCAGGTGCAGGTGGGTCCTCTAGGACGTCAGAGACCATGGTTAAGAGTTTGGATCTTATTCTATACCCTTCGGGAAGTCACTGGAGGATTTTCAGCAGGGGATTCCCACACTGTGATGTAACACTGACTGCTCTTTGGAGAATGGAGTGTAGGAAGCAGAAGAGAAACAAAGAATCAGGTGCACTGCAGTGGTCTACACAAGACAATTCCTAGTGGTCTTACCGCCTACCTCCTACAATGATCCAGAGAAAGTGGATCCACACCCCAGCTACCTTGGTCCACTGCGTGTGTGGAAGGTGATGATTCTCTTGGGTATGATGTCATACTAGGAGTCGCAATGTCTGTAAAAGGTGAAGTTTTGGTCCACGTGCCATCAGAAGATGCCAGCTGCCGTGTACTGATCAGAATTGTCCTGTGCTAAAGCCTCATGCAGATGTCCACAGGATTTCACCAGGGGCTCTAGGATGCCTGGGAGGGGGATCCAGGGAAGGGGCTGGAGGTGTCAAGAGCTCCTTCCCTGTTCTGGAGTTCAAGCAATTCTCCTGCCTCAGCCTCACAAGTAGCTGGGATTACAGGCATGTGCCACCACTCCCACCTAATTTTGTATTTTTAGTAGAGATGGGGTTTTTCCATGTTGGTCAGGCTGGTCTTGAACTCCCAACCTCAGGTGATCTGCCAGCCTCGGCCTCCCAAAGTGCCGGGATTATACGTGTGAGCCACCGCGCCTGGCCCTCATGTGTGTTTTATACTTTGTAGGATCTCAGCTCCGACACTGAGGCCTCTGTGATCCCCAGAGAAGCCATTCTGGATGGCCCGTCCAAAGTCTGCCTCCTTCCCTGGCCAGCTCCACAACTTAGAATGTGAGTTCCTAGGGGCAGCGACCTCATTTATCTTACTCCACCCTTCATACCTAGAACCTAGAAGAGTGGCCAGGACACACTGAGTAGGTAGGCACTCAGTTGTTGAATGCATGCATGAGTGAATGAATGAATGAGAGTACAAACTTTCTTTAACATGCATTGGTTGATCCATGTGCTGGGTGACCGAGAATTCTAAAGGCACTTTCATCCTAAAGTGCCCATCCATCCCTCCCACAGAGGCAGGTCTCTCAAAAGAGCCATTGGACCATTCATCTCTCTTGCTCCAGCCAAACTCCTACTTCTACGCTGCTACAGACATTCCCATCCCTTCAGTTGCCTTGGATCTGATACATGCTGTCTGCTGGGGCTTATTTAGGTTGGTCTGTATGCCGGAAGACCACTCCCAGGTTCAGTGATTTGTCAGGAAGGCCCACAGAACACAGCATATTGTCATATTCAATGGTTAAAACTTATCACAGTGAAAATATGCAGGGCAAACAGCACAGAGAAAAGGCACATGGGACAACAACCTGCGGAAACCAGGTACCAGCCTGCAGGAGACTGTTCCCAGGGGAATCACACAGGACGTGCTTAATTCCAGTGGCACATTGTGACACCATGCATGAAATGTTCTCCCTCAGGGAAGCTCACCAAAGACTCAGCGCCGGGGGCTTTTTATTGGGGGCTGGTCACATAGGCACCCTCTGCCTGGCATTAGCAAAATCCTTGGCTCCCAGAGGGAAAGCGCATGTTCAGCATAAACCACAATTGTTTGCACAAGCAGTTTAGGTGCAGTGAGCCACGCTTACGAGTTAGGAGAGTGGGACCCCTCCCCACATCCAAGATTCTACACACCAGCTGAGGCCAACCTTGCAAGCAGGCGTTTCTAGGGACAGCAGTCTCAGGCCTGCTGTGTGAACTCTTTTCTGCATCGCCCATGATCAGGACAAGGAAAGGTTGAATCAGAAGAAATTCGACTTCTCTTCAGAAATCACTAAAGTCCTGTTTCTCCGAAAACCCTTTTAATTCTAGAGACTATGTATTGACACCCCCAAGGAAGCTGGAATCATAAGGAAACAAGCTCTTGTTGGTAAAGTGGTAGCTGGTGGCTTCAACCCCACTCACAGTTAGCCAAGGACATACTGATTTGGTCCTCTGTGTTAACTGCAGAAAATTCAGACAATACAGAGGAGAAAAACAGGAAAAAAAAAAATTAAAATCATCCTAATCCATTTCCAGAGATAAGCACTATTAACATTTTGGTCTAGAGGCTTCCAGCCTATGTTTAGATATGTACCTAGATACACACACATTTTTAATGTGACTGTATCATTCACTCGTTCATTTGGAATAAATATTTGCTGGGTGTCTGTTACACGCCAGGCACTGAGCTTGGTGTTGGGAAGACAGCAGTGTATTCCCCCATTTTTTGGGACTTACACTCCAGCAGGGAGACAGGATATAAATTAGTAATTACACAAATGGTTATTTAATTACCCTCGTGACAAGGGCCATGCCAGCAGCCTCCCTCACATCATAAATCATGTGTTGTAACTGTTTTCCTATTTTTCAGCATTTACTTTCTGCTGTTGTATTTACAACTGGAAGCACACATTCACGGATGGCTGAGGAGGTGCCATACAACGTATGTATTCATATACATTACTGTCTGCCATTGCCCCGTCTACCTGGAAGGCAGGTATTACCACCCTCACTTTACAGACAAGGAAACAAAGGCTCAGAGTAGTCTAGGGGCTTGCCTGAGTTATGCAGCTTTCAAACAGCAGAAGTGTAATTCCAGTGTGGGTCTCTGCCTCCCAAGCACAGCTTGATTTTTGTTTGCCTTGTGAGTGCCCACTAGGGTTGGGTATTCATCTATGCTGCTGGTTTTCCAATTTGGGTGTGTATCAGACAGATCGGGGCTGTTGATGATGGGACCTTTCCATTTTTAACATGTTTTCCAGGTGGCTCTGATTCACCAGAGTTTGAGAACCACCATTCTATGAATAATGATTAAACTCTGAGCCAGAACCCAGGGCTATGTTCCACAGCTGGGCTTTCCTTAGTGGGGAATAATAACTCAGGAACATAGGACTGGAATTTACAGGAGGGCAACATTTCCTTAAAACAACAACAGCAAAAAAGCCAGCCAGGCGTGGTGGCTCATGCCTGTAATCCCAGCACTTTAGGAGGCGAGGTGGGAGGATCATGAAGTCAGGAGATCTAGACCATCCTGGACAACATGGTGAAACCCCATCTCTACTAAAAATACAAAAATGAGCTGGGCACCGGGGTGCATGCCTGCAATCCCAGCTACATGGGAGGCTGAGGCAAAAGAATTGCTTGAACCTGGGAAGCAGAGACTGCAGTGAGCCAAGATTGTGCCACTGCACTCTAGCCTGGTGACAGAGTAAGACTCTGTTTCAAAAAAAAAAAAAAAAGTCTATTACATTGATATAAAACTTTCTTAAAATCGTATTTCTGTTTATAAAAATTATATACATTTGAGGAAGGTTTAAAATTATATAGCACATGTATGTAGGTGGATTTAATATCTTCATCACTATAAATGCTGAAACAATATTGGTTTAACTAGTTCTTTCATTGGAAGGCTCTTAGTAATTTTGAAGTCAAATTTCAAGACTCACCACTGAGATAAACTACTCAGCTGTGATGTAGATATCGAGGAACTCGTGTCTAACAGTGCTCAGTAATAACTGAAGTCTGAGAATGACTTAGTCTAGGAAATAGTCGCTCTTTGCCACTTTTACTAGTAGGCAAGAACGGGGTGGGGCCACAGCTAGGTGCCACTGAATGTGGGCATGGTCAGCATGAATTAGGGGCATGCCTGCAGACAAGCACCTGAGAACCACCGTTCTGAGCTCCCACCCTTTCCTGTGGACTCTCTGACCTTTTCCTTCATGTGTGAATCCCATGTGCACTGAGCCTTCCCTGGAAAACAATAAAATGGCATTTCCTGGGTACCAGCTACTTGCCAGGGACTGCACACATCCTCTCTAAAAACCTTCTCACCACCTGTTCCAGGCAAGCAAGTCTGCTCCTAGTTTCTCCTGGCAAAGTTCATACCTGGCCTCTTGTTTGAGGCTGTTCATTCTTTGTTAGAATTTACCAAAGGTCTCCCAACTGCTGCAATTTGACCTTTTTGTGCCTGCAATAGGATTTTGCTGTGACCAGGCTCTTCTTAGTCAGGGTTTTCTAGTCCATTTTTCAGATTTATTTCCAGGGGTGATTTACATAGTCTCCCCTATGCCCTCACTACCACTGCCCTCCCCCACCCCAGTTTTGAAACCTACATAAATGCAGCAGTTATTAGAGCAAGGAAATGGCATCTTCACAGCTTTATAAGTGTCTTTGCAAAGATATTTATGTCCCATATAAAGGGTCATCTGACCTTTCATAAGGATCATTTCATTGTTGCTTTCGACCAAATTGATTGCAAAGTGTTACAGAGAAATCCCAACCAAGTGATTCCAGGTGTAAAGCCACAAATTTAACAATATCATATAAATTAAATAAATTAGGAAATAAAAAATTAAACAGTAATTAAAAATAGAGAGGCTAGGACCTTAACGTATTTAGTTACTATATTAACACGCTGAGACTTCAGAAGCTATCTGATTTCTGAAATCCAGAAACACACTTATCAATCCTAGAGGAAAACAGGGATTGAACATTCTTGGTGTGAGTGAAAGCATTGCACAGATGCTTTAAGGTGCAGCCGCAGGATTGCTTTCATTATTCATTATCATTATTAACAACTGATCAAGCCTGTTCCTGTATGTACTGTCAGGTCTAGGGTTAAATTTGCTACATCCATGTATTCAGGTTGGGTGACTTTTTCTAAGCAGTATAAACTGCACTCAGAAAAGAACAGGAAGACTTGGAGTTTGGAACCAGTTGGTAGCAATGTAAGCTTTCCTTGGTGTGAGGCTCTTCATCCATTTGTTCACACTCTTTTCATTCAGTATGTTTTATCCCTTTTTCTCTGCACTCCTAGGCCTGAGAATACGAATATGAACAAGACCCACAAACACTGCTCATCATCCCAGTATTCCATTTGCAATGTCATGAATGAACTCCTGACCAGGCCCATAATTCTCTCTTGCAGCTAAATATCCTGGTATTACCTGGTCAGCAGACTTCGTGAGTTGTCTCCTCCCAGTGACAAAACCATCCCAAAGAAGCACCAGTCCAGCACAAAGTATGACTGTCAATCTCACAAAAGATGCAGAGTTCTAGGAGGATGCTCAGAGTATAAGAGTAATGCTAAGTGAAATAAGCCAAGCACAGAAAGACACATACTTTATCATTTCATGTATCTGCAGAATCTAAAAGAGTCAAATTCATAGTAGCAGGGAGAGGACTGAGGAAAGGGGAAATGTTGATCAAAATTTCTATGTGTACATAGGCCACAGCATCACATTACACCCCATAAATATATACAATTATTATTTACCAATTACAAGTAAAGCAATAAAAGAAGAAGAAAAAAAGAATCATATGTAAATCCATGACAAGTGAAAGTGCAATGGAGAGAAGAGAATCAATGATTGAAGAAGAGAAAGGAGAGTGGATTCATAGCTGCTTTGAAAGAGTGATTTGAGTGGCAAAGGACTGGGGAGAGGTCCTCTGGGAAATGGACAAAGCCCTTGAGTGGGAAGGAAAGACAACGTCTTTATAAATGCATGGCATAAGCTGAGTGTAAGGTGACACATGGCATGTACTGTCATGGAATGTTGTAAAAATTATGTCAAAAACAAAACAATTCATCTGTGTTCACTCTGAGAATAGCCTATGATTATGGTCAAACTTATAAACAAACTTATGTTTATCTTTTTTTCTCCAAAATAAAGTGACACAATTGTCCCATAGAACTGATGCCTATGTTTTTTTTTTTTTTTTTTAAATAACCATAGAAATTGTCCCTTCCAGTCTTAAAACTTGAGAAAGCTACAACTGTCTTATCTGAGTTCCTTTCTCAAGAAGCCAACCATCAGGTCTCCCAGATAAAACCAAGGAGCTGAAACCCACAAGATCACTGCCTCTGGATAATGAGGAGCCAGACTGCCCACCCATCAGGACTGCCTAAAGGACCACCTGTTTCCTACTGACCAACTTCTCTTCCTGGCCCCTCGTTAATTCCTGTTTTCCCATACATGGCTACATTTCTTCTCTGCTGCATTAACCCCTCATTTTAGTCAGTCAGGGAGACGGATTTGAGGCTGAATTCTCATTTCCTTGGCTGTAGCAGCACCTGATTAAAGCCTTCTTCCCTGGCTTTTGTCTTGTTGTCTCAGTGATTAGCTTTCTGTGTGGTGAACAGCAGGACTCAGATCAAACCCTTGGTATTTTGGTAACAATCATATCTTAACCAAATATATATATATTTTAAGTTTTGAGTCACACTTTGGTCCTCACTTTAAATTGATTCATGGTAAGTTCCTTTTTTTGCTTCCAATCCTCTTTTGGTAATGGCTGTTGCTGGTCCCTGTTAATGATTTGGAGTACATGGATGGTCACAGGAGGGAAGGTAGAGCTTTGGGGGTTTATCTGGTTACTAAATACTAATAACACTTTATTACAAGAGCAAAAAGCAGAATAAAATAGTCTGGGCTTTGCTTCAGAGTTTCTCTAAGGCCCTCCGCAGTGTGCAACCCAGGGCAGGGGGCTCTCTCTGCCCAGGTCTCAGGCTGCACTGCTTGCAGGTCATATTCTGTTTTTGTTCACTTATGCCAAGGAATGGTGGTGTCTGGCCAGGCGCTCAGTTTCTCAGGGTGGTTTATCTCAAAGAAACACGCTCACTGGGAGAGCAAACCGGGATGTCAGAAGACCATAATGGGAAAGTTAATCACCCCTCTGCATTTGCTTTCAGAGTTTATTTTTATTGGGTGATTAATTGACACACTGTGGCCTTTGCTCTGGCACCTGGATCTCTGAGTCCAGCTCATACCAAGCTAAGCAGGGATACTGGCACTTTCAAGAAGTCAATAAATGAAGCCAGCTGCCACCAGGACCAGAGTGAGATAGATGGCTGGGCCTCACATTATGCCTTGAAGGTCAGTGAATGTGGTCTGGCCGGCTGCCAAGCAAGGAAGTTCTTACAGGCAGCTGTGCTTTGCGTAGGTGATGGCTGGACCTCCCTTTTCAGAGGCATCCCATAGACAGCTATCTACAGACTGCATTTGTGATAGAGGCCAGGCTACTGGGACAGCTGCAGGGTCCCTGGAGACAGGAGCATCTGGGTTTCACATGGAGTGAGCTCACCAGGGAGCACAAGTCCATTGTGCTCTCATGGATCATTGTCTGGAGGCACCATCGCCAAAACAGGTGATGCTGCTGACTGTTCTGTGAAGGAGCTGGAGAGTTATTTCTACCACGAAGTGCTCAGAACCACAGATTCCCAGCCCTGTGTACCGATTTCCAGTGTTCATTCATTACATGTGCTTTGACCACCTTCTATCTGCCCAGTACTCTGGTAGGGACTGGGGAGTTCACAGTGAACATGGTGGGAGCTGCCTGCCCTCGGGATGCTTACCTTCACCAAGGCCATTTACTATCCGATATTGTAATTTTCACACAAGGTGGTTATCTCCCGGGTATGGAATTTGTCTTTCTCTCTTAGACTGTCTGGCCATATAGGCCTTGGTTAAAGATGGGGGAGTGAATGGGCAGAAAATTCAACGTGTCAGAAGCCAGTGGAAGAGCAAGCTATGGAATTCCGAGAAATTCATATCCCTAGGGATTTCAAGGCTACCTGACGACAAGCATGGCTCAATCCCTGCGGGAAGCAGTTGGGTTTGGTACCCTTGGTGTAGTCAGTGGTGTCAAGCACTGAGATTAGCAAGGGGGATGAGATGCATCCTGGGCCTGCAAGCCTCCCTCTGTAAAAGGGTGCCAGCTGTTTCCACACGTGGGAACGTCAGTTGCCAGGAGAAATGTGGCTCGGCTGCGCCATCTTTCTGGATGTAGGAGGTTCTACACTAGCACTAGTGTAGAAATACAATCCTACTGCAGTTTCTGGGTCCTCCATTCTTTTGCCCACAGAGCAGGAGAGTGGTATTTAAAAAATGTACGTCAGGTCCCTTTCAGGCTTCAAACCCTTTGGGGCTTCACAGGCTGATCCCTGTTCATCTCCTGCCATCAACTCATCCTGTTCTGCAGCCCAAAGCCAGCCAGGCTCTCCCGTCCTCCCAGCCTTTGCATTAGCTAGCGGTATCTCCTCTCTCTGTTCCCCTTGGCTGGTTCATTATCACCCTTCAGATCACACGTCACCTCCCTCCTAACCAGCCCATCTAAGATGGCCTCCTCCAGTCGCTCTCCATCCCATTACACTGTTGACTCTCCCATGGGCAAGAGCTGTAAGCCGTAATCACACCAGTTGTGTGGTCAGACATGCATTGGCTTGTTCATTGCCTGTCTTCCCACTAGAATGGAAACTCCACACTGTCTCATTCACTGCTATCCTCATGGCTAGTTAGGATCTGGCTCATAGTGTGAGCTTCTCAATATTTGTTGAATAAATAAGCCAGGATGATTACCTTTAGGTTGGATGTATGAAGAGTAGCGAGCCTGTCCAAAACATTTACTTTCAGCCTTGTTATTTAATCTGAAAAGCAGTATTCACAACTGGCATTTATCAAATACCTGCTACCTGTCATGCAGCATTTAAATCTTCCACAAACCTCTGAGCTAGTTTATATACAAAATTTTTACTCATTTTACATTTTCCTGTCTGAAACCTAGAAAAGAAAAATGGATACTTTCTGAATAAATCAACCTCTTCTAAACTGACTTGCCAGAAGACCAGAAAAGAATCCAGATGAAAAAAATGTAGGAAATACCATTCTGGACATTGACCTTGGCAAAGCATTTACAACAAACTCCCCAAAAGCAACTGCACCAAAACAAAAAATTGGCAAAGAAACTATGAACAGAATAAACAGACAACGTACAGAATGAAAAGAAATATTCACAAACTATGCATCTGACAAAGGTCTAATATCCAGAATCTATAAGGAACTTTAACAATTCAACAAGCAAACAATAAGCCCATTAAAAATGGTAAAAGACATGAACAGACACTTCTCAAAAGAACACATACTTGTGGCCAAGAAACATATGAAGAAATGCTCCACATCACTAATCCTCAGAGAAATGCAAATCAAAATCACAATGAGATACCATCTCACACAAGTCAGGATGGGTATTATCAAAAAGTCAAAAAATAACAGAAACTAGCCAGGTTGCAGAGAAAAGGGAACTCTTATATACTGTTGGTGGGAATGCAAATTAGTTCAGCCCCTGTCGGAAGCAGTTTGGAGATTTCTCAAAGACCTTAGAACAGAACTACCATTTGACTCAGCAATCTTATTACTGGGTATATATCCAAAAGAAAATAGATTGTTCTGCCAAAAAGACACATGCGCTTGTATGTTTATTGCAGCACTATGCACAATAGCAAACACAGGGAGCCAATCCAGTGCCCATTAATGGTATTATGGATAAAGAAAATGTGGTATGTGTATACCTTGGAATACTATGCAGCCATAAACAAGAATGAAATTGTGTTTTTTTGCAGCAACATGGTTACAGCTGGAGGCCACTGATCCTAAGCAAATTAGCACAGGAACAGAAAACCAGACACTGCATGTTCTCAGTTATAAGTGGGAGCTAAACACTCAGTACACACAGACACAAAGATGGGAGCAATAGACATTGGGGACTGCTAGAAGGGGGAGCATGGAAGGGATGGAATGGTTGAAAACTATCAGGTACTATGCACACTGTCTGGGTGATAGGATCATTCGTACCCCAAACTTCAGCATCACGTGATACACCCAGGTAACAAATCTGCCCATGCACCGCCTGAATCTAAAATAAAAGTGGAAAAAAACCAAAACACATGATTCTTTGTATTTGGTTTGATTGTTTGATTTTTTAAAAGAATATCTCCATATATTTTAGTGTCTTGAACTTTTCATTGAATTGTGATTTTAAAAAGTCACAGTTTAGCCCAGAAGGAGGTATCTCTAAGTTTGTCAGCTCCTAAAACAACATACTAGAGGGAAATAAATGAAAATCTCTGTGAACTGTACATCGCCTTTGATCCAGAAATGCTTCCTCTAATAATTTGGCTTAAAGAAATAGCTACAAGGAGCACATTCCAAAATTGGGGAATGCAAGAACTCTCAGAGCCTTTAATAGTCAGATTTGCACTGTGAAGGTCTGAGAGAGGGCCTTAGAATAAAGCATAACTCAAACTTACTTGGCAGAAATATTTAGCAACAATTATATTTTCTCCATCAGTGCTTACTACAGAAAAAGAAAAAAAATGGTTGGGCACTGTGGCTCACACCTGTAATCCCAGCACTTTAGGATGCTGAGGAGGGCGGATCACCTGAGGTTGGGAGTTTCAGATCAGCGTGACCAATATGGAGAAATCCCATCTCTACCAAAAATACAAAATTAGCTGGGTGTGGTGGCACATGCCTGTAATCCCAGCTACTCGGGAAGCTGAGACAGGAGAATCGCTTGAACTCGGGAGGTGGAGGTTGTGGTGAGCCAAGATCATGGTATTTGCAGCCCGGGCAACAAGAACAAAACTCTGTCTCAGAAAAAAGAAAAGAAAAATAGAAAAGAAAAATCAAAAGTGAAAATGGAATGCTATGTAGACATTAAAAGCCGTGATGAGCACAGCATGACAAGATGAAAACATACACGAAGTAAAGATGGCAGATCTAATCTTCATAGTATGTAGGTATGTGTGTAGCACAGTGAGGGTCCACATGCAAATATGCAGCAGGCTTGCTGCCCCCTTCTCATAAACACAATAATGACCTGGCAATGACCGGATCAAGCCCTGTGTGCCAAGCCCTTCTTATTCACAGGGCTTGACATATAATCCCAAACCTATTTGTTGCTGCTGGCTGAGAAAATACCTTGGAAGGGAATGCTAGTGGCAGTTGCAGTAATAATTATGACCATAATACTGATAATAGAATTGAAGATAACATTTATTGAGCACTTGCTTTGTGCCGGGGACTTTCTAAGGACTTTATGTGGGTCAGCTAATTTAACTCTCACAATAACTTCATGTGGGTGAGATTATTGACCCATTATATAGATGAGGAAACAGAGGTGGTGAGGGACTAAGTAGCTGGCTCCAGGACACACAGCTAGTACGTGGAGTAGTCCAACCCCAGCACCCAAGCTCTTAAAACAGGGATGACTCGCTGTCTGGCCTAGGTCTCAGGAGTAGTGGTATCTGGGTATTTACATCTTTCTTATTTTTGTTTATCTCAGTTTCTAAAATTTTTACCATGAACCCATATTTCTTTTGCAGTAAGAATTTTTTTTGGCAATTAAAAAAACTAGTACTACAAAGATGCTTTCCTTTATATATCTACATTTCCATTGCCTCTTCTTTGTGAAACCTTATTACTATAGATGGTATATTTACTATCTATACATATATGTATAATATGTATGTCATATATGATATGTAACAGTATATGATATGTATACACAGAAATAATATATCCATTTTATACTTGTGAACTACACGTTTGGGTTCCCCCAGAATCTGTATGTTGATAAAACCCTACCCCCCGTGTGGCTGTATTTGGAGATGGGCCTCCTTATGAAGTAGTTAAGGTTACATGAGGTCATGAGGATGGAGCTCTCATCTGATAGGACGAGCGTCCTTACAAAAGGATACCCCGTATGCTCCCTACCCCCTTCCCTCCAGGCACATGCCCCAAGGAAATGAAGCTACATGAGGACACAGCAAGAATGTAGCTGTCTGCAAGCCAGAAAGAGAGCCCTCGCCAAAGACTGAACCGGCTAGAACCACGATCTTGGACTTGCAGCCTCCAGAACTGTGAGAAATACGTGTCTATATTTGAGCTGCCCAGTCTATGGTATTCGGTTTTGGTAGCCTGAGCTGACAATACTATCTCAATGTTAGGTTGAACCATACAGTTACCATTTCTCTGGTCATGGCAGCAATTTCACAAGGCCCAACCTGAAATGTAAACATATATACAATAAAAACAGCACGTTGTAATTGTGTGTTTTCCTTCCCGTTGGGCACAGTGCTTTGAAGGCCGAGAGCTGCGCTTATTTATCTTTGCTTTGTCTTCTCCCCAGGCATCCGCTGGCACTTGGTAAACACTCGTGACTGAATGGGTAAATTACAAACATGAGCATTTTGAATTCGTATTCCAACAGAAGCTTTAACGTAGTTCCTGTCAAGCCTAATTCACTCACTAAAAAGAATTGCATTGCACATATTGGCAGGAGCTATTGAACTGTTGTTTGTCAAGACCTTTCCTCCTCACTTCACAGGAACTCCAATTAAATGTGTCTTCACAACACACACACGCACATGCACATGTGCATAGCTAGTGCCATTCAACCCTTAGCCAATCACACCACTCATGGCTCACAGGCTTGTGGGGTCAGCGGGTGAGAGCAGGCGGCTTCTCTCCAGGGCCCTGTGTGCACATCAAGGACTTACACCCTGTGGTCAAGGATAGACTGTGAGGCAGAGAGACGCGGTGTATGGCTCTGAGACCTGCCCACGGTGCCGTTCCCCTTCTCCAGGCAGCACGATCACTGCTACCCACATCTGAGTCCATGTCTCTGCATAATGGACTACTCAGAGGAGCGACGGCTCTTTGTACCAGCTGTGCTGTGGCTCTTTGTACCATCACTGTTTTCAAAAGCTTCTGCCTTACAAAGGAAAAAGCAAAGCACCTTCCCTCAGGCCGTTTTCAATTACTCCCTCCAAATGCATCAGTCAAACTTGATACTTAAACCCTCGAATCCCAAAAGCTCCTTGGAGAAGAGAGCCCATTAGCAGAGGGCGGGAATGGCTGCCCTCCCTGCCAACCACCTGGTTTACTCCCTGGGCCGCCCTGCCCTGACTGGAGAGCAAAGTTGTCAACCGGTCCCATCAAGGGATGTGTCATTCCCAAACCTGTTTGGTCCTCACTCCTTCTGTCCTGAACACACAGGCCTTTCCTGGAGAGCTATCCTATACCTTTTGTGTCCTTTGAATGCCATTTTATCTTTCAGGGCTTCTAATGTTAATGTCCTACTAATGTTCTCGGCTTATAAAATCTCCAACATTGATATTTTATTTAGTAAAAATGAACATTTTTCTTTCTCAATGCGGAAGGTTGGAAGGTTCTTCTTTGAGAACCCACTGCCGCGGTGGTGATCTCTGGAACAGATGGATAGGTGTGCACCGAATAAAGCAAGCAGAGGAAAATGTCGTGGGAGAATCTGGGCGATGGGGCAAACGGTATTTGCTGTAAAATTCTTTCAACGTTTCCACCTGTTGGAAAACTTTTATCAAGTTGAGAAACAGAAAATAAAATGATGAATGTATCTTTTCTCCAAACACTAAGCGGCGTCCCTTCCCATGCTGATGTCTTCCTGCTATGAAACCTTTAAGGATATCCCATGCTAGATGTTTTCATTCCAATGAAATGTCGGTACTAGGCAAACCCACAGAGACAGAAAGCTGACTAGTAGTTGCTAGGGCTGTGGGGAGAAGAGACATAATGGCCAAGGGGGATGGGGCTTCTTTTTAGGATGTGGAAAATGTAAAATCGATGGTGGTGATGGCTTCTCAACTCTCTGACTACACTAAAAAACACTGAACTGTATATTTAAAATGGCTGAATTGTACAGTATGTGGATTATATCTCATAAATAAATATCGCTGTTATACATAAGGAAGTTAACTTCAAGAAAGGGAGTTCTCCATGATTTCCAGGGCTGCTAAAACAGAACAAAACAAGGCACAAGGCAAACGCCCCTCCCTCGACAGTCTTCAGAATACTCTTGAATTATAGAGGGTCAAAAGAGGACAGGGATGTTTTGATTTTTCTTTCATTTTTGCCCCCTTGGCAAATGCTGAACAAACAGAAGTCCTCCAGAGTCTCCTCTGCAGGTTCTGCCTTTTTAGTTCCAACGGCTACAGCAGAATGTGCCTAGACAGCGATTTGCCTGGAGAATGAATGAATAAATGCATGAATGAATGGACCCTACCTAGGGTCCTTGCTTGTACCAAACCTGAAAAGATGCCCTAATCTTGTCACAAACTTGGCCTGTGACCTGCAGCACATGACCGTCACTCCTGGGCCTCAGTTTCCACACCTGTAAAACCAGGGTCATGCGAAATGATGGTCTCTAAGGCGTCTTCTAACTAATAAATTATGACAGTCTTTCCCAAAGCAATTGTTATTCATGGCTCAGCACAAAAGTTACAAAATTATCCCTGTGGTAAGTTTCAGACCCAAGTCCAGTTTTCTCTACAGGACAATGCAGCATTTTATAATATTGTCTAAGTGCAGAAAGTGCAAAGACAGTCATTCAAAAGCTGAGAAAAATATAGTCAGGAAAGAATGCCTACATAAATTGCTCACTCTGACTTCAAAGGGATATTTTTTTTTCTAAAGTAAGATCATGAGAATTAGATTTATGTCCTCAGCACCAATGCAAATGCAGGATTTGTACAATATCCATTTATCAGTTCCCAAGGAGCTGATTTATGGCCCAGCTCCCCTACTTTGTATTCTGTCCTGCTCAGAAACTTAACTGACAACACAGAAAGAAATATCCTCCATCTCATTGCAGATGACGGGTTATAAATGAGCACAACTTGATTTTCTGCTCTGGAAAATTAGTGTTTTGAAACTCTCATTAGAAATTAGTCGTTAAAGCTGTTCCCAAACTTGACTGCTTGGCCCATCCCTTTGTTGCTATTTTAGTTGTTTAATGTTCTGACAGTGTTGGCCAGAGAAACAACTGCCTTTGTCTTAGGCTATTCCAGGCTGCCTTCCATGTCTGACGTAACACAGACCAGCCAGACCACGACCACGACACATCATACCACTTGCCTCCTGCAGAGATTCTGTGCCCGTGTGTGACAGGGTGATTGATACAGACCTGGCGTTCAGTATGTCAGCAAAATTATGCGTGGGCCTGGAGGGGGTTTCACAGGGTACCCATGTGAAAGCCTGGGCAAGGGAGCGCATTCCAAGCAGAGGGAGCCACGGTGAGCTGAGGTCACGGAGGAGCCTCCAGCCAAGCAGCAGCTTGGAGACAGTGGGCGAAGCAGAGGCAAATCAGAGAGACCCACGCTTGAGTCCTGGCTCAGCCCTTTAATATCTGTGGGGCATGGAGTGAGGTGCTAACCTTCCAGGCTTTTACTTCCCTATATGCAAAATGGAGACACTAAAACCTCACTTGGCCCCCTTCCCCAAGTTAGTGGAGAAGACTGAACTCGTGTTTCCCAGACTGATGTCTAACAGCAGTGGATCCCAGAAACACCTGTGGGACTCAAAGACACAGATTCCCAGGCCCAGGCATGGGAGATCTCGATTTGGTGGGTCTGAGGTGGAGCATAGGACTCTGGTTTTAACACCTCCCATGGGTTTTGGATGCCACTGGATCAGAGACAGTCACCTGGGACTTGCTGAGAAGCCTCCAAGCAGCCATGTGACTGAGGCACTCGGGCAGAGGGTGGAGTCAAGTGCGCTAGATCTCAGGGAGATCAGTGAGGAGGTCAGGAACCTTCTTCCCAACCAGTGAAATGAGTCAGACCCTTCCTTTTCACCCTCTGCATCAAGTTAATCACCAAAACATTCCCATTCTGCCTTCCTCGGCTTTCTGAGCTCTTGTACACCTTTGATTTTCTTACTTCCTCCTCTGGTCCAGGCTGGCTTCGTCTCTTACGTGGCCTCGCAGCCTCTTCTCTCTTCCCTTCCAGTCTGATCTTGTGTCTGAATGAGCTTTTTCTAAAATTCAGATCCAATCAGGCCATCTTTCTGCATTCAGGCCTTTAGGCATCTCCACTGGCTACAGACCCAGGCTCAGATTCCACAGCAGGATACACAAGGCCCATCGCAGTCCTGTTCATGTGCTGAGTGAACAGGTCCAGCTCTCTCAGGCCACCGAGCCTTTGCTTAAGCTGTTTCCTCTGCCTGGACATCCTTGCTCTGGTCTACCTGCAAGTCTGCCCAGCTGTCCCTTCCTTCCTTCCTTCCTTCCTTCCTTCCTTCCTTCCTTCCTTCCTTCCTTCCTTCCTTCCTTCCATTTGATTGATGTGCCTTTCTCTCTGCTGTTGTCATACTGTCGTGTTTTCACCTCAAATATCACTTTCGTGCCAGCTTTTATACTAAAAGGGTCTGTTTATTGATCTCTCTCTTTCTCTAGACTGGGTGAAACTGGATGACAGAGGTCATATGTGTTGTGGTAACTCTCTATCCCCATTATCTGTGAGTCAGGGGTTAATTTGCATTTGTTGGCCTAATGAGGACACCAACAAGGGAGTCCCAGGGGTATGGTATCCTGGGGAGCTGGAAGGAAGGCTGGGAAGTCACAGAGGGTTGCACCCAAAGGCCATCTCAAGGGAGTAGCTCCTGGTTGCTGGTTACAACAAAGCCTCTGCACACCCAGCTCTCTGTGTCCTTGCTGACACTTTATCACTCATCTTGCTCCTGAGGCTGACACAGCTCAGGCTGAGAAGAGAGGATAAAGTAGGGATACAGGTCTCTAGGAGAGAGATTAGGAGATAGACTCCTTCAGGGAGATGGCAGGGGACAGGCTGCAACACAGTCACAGGGTCGTCAACTAAGAAGGAGCTTCCTCCAATGTGAGCTGGTTTGAGCTTGTACAACCTCATCCATCCATGTATCCATCCGTGCCTGCATTCATCCACCCACCCGCATTCATCATTCATCCATGTGTCTATCCGTGTATCCATCCATCCACGTATCCCTCCATCCATCCATTCTTCCATGGAACTATGCATCTGTCCATCCATCCCTCCATTCTTTTAATATTTATTGTGTAGCTATTATATGCCACACATTCTTCTGTACTCTGCATTTATGAAAGAGAACAAGACATAAGTTCCTGTTCTCATGGAGCTTCCGTTCTAGAAGAGGAAGGACGATCACAAGCAAACAGGTAACCCACAATACAGTAACTTCAGAGAGTGCTACGGGCTCTGAAAGCCGTCCCACTGGGCAACAGTACAGGACGTGACCAATGACAGGTGGGCAGGGTTGGGGAGGGCTTCTTTAGTGAAGGTGATCAGGAAAAGCCTTGCAGAGGAGAAGAGAGTGAGATCGAAGTGAAAACGAGACACTCACATGAAAGCCTGGGCAAGGGAGAACATTCTAGACAGAGGGAGCCACGGTGAGCTGATGTCAAGGAGGAGCCTCCAGCTGAGCAGCAGCTTGGAGACAATGGGTCAAGCAGAGGCGAATGAGATGGACCCATGCCCAAATCCTGGCTCAGCCCTTTAATATCTGTGGGGGACAGAGAGAGGTGCTAACCTTCCAAGCTTTTTCGCTTCCCTATATATAAAAGGGAGACACTAAAACCTCACTCACAGAGTAGGTGAAAGGATGAAATCATATACAGAGCACGGTCCTTGGCAAGCCCAGATACTTCCAAATCCTTTTGACAACTGAAAGTCATTGTGGTTGTCACATCAGCATCATAAGACAGGCAGGAAGATTGATCACCTTGCTTCTGGTAACCAGTTTCAGACTGACACATCTGTATGGTTCCAGTTTCATTCAATATTTTAAAAATGCTCCATGTGCTCCCTTTATTATGCATGTCACCCAGCTCTAGCTACTGTGAAACTAGAAGGTCACAGCTTGGCTCTGTGCTCAGAAATATGGCACCTGTCAGGCGCATGATTTAGGAACTCGGCCTTCCTCAGTGGGACCTCAGTGTAGTAAAATCAAGTCAACGATTCTATCCATGGCTGCTATATAAAGGCTGGGAGAAATATGAAGCTCTGTCTTAACAATACACTTTTCAGCAATGAACTTTTTTAGCAAGATGACACTGAAGTCCACCCCCCACCCTGGTTTCCAAATAGCTCAGCACTGGAACCTGAATAAGATGTGGTGATTCTGTTGGACAAACCAAGACAAAACACCTTGCGAGGGTGTGGGACAGACAACAGGACACATAGCGCAGGTGGCTCGGGTTTGCAAGGTTAGTCTTCTCTCATTTGATGTCACTACCTCTGGCTCTTTTCCTTTTCTTTGCCAGAAGTACACTGGCAAATGTTTAACATCTGATTCTCTGGAGGTGGGGAAAGCCTGAATTAATAGTGTTTGCCTAATTCCAATGATAGGAGTACTTCCACTTGGCCAATTTCAAGTTACTCTCACGATGTCACTGAACACAGAGCTGGGAAGAAATGGTAACAACTGGCTCCTGCCAACTGCTATGAACTGGCTGCAGGACAACACTGCCACACCATCTCCCTACGAGGAACAGGGACCCCCTACGTGGAGCTGGACACTCTATGTATGTAGCTGGCACTACATACATGATATTTCATACAATTTTAACTATCATTGTTTGAGGCTGGGATTATTATTGCCATTTCAGGGATGAGAAAGGCGAGGTTCAGAGAGATTGTATAGCCAGCACTGGTTCACTTAATCAGCTCGCGGCAAAGTTGGAATTTGAACACTGTGCGTACATCTCACAGCGGAACACTCCTCCTCCCCAGTCTGAGTCCTTCTCTTTCTTCCCTGGATGGGAACCTGGCTTTCTAACAGCCTCCAGAGCTCCACTCTCCCCTGGATCCTCCCACAGTGCTCTTCTGCCCATGGAACGCCTCCACTCCCAGTTCAGAATGAAGTCCAGTTTATTTAGCTTGGCTCCAGAGTGCAGCCTGCACTTCCTCAACCAATCTCTCGACTCTAGCAAAATGAGTTTCCCCACAGTCCCTAGATACACCCGAGATCGTTGACCTTCTTGCACTATCAGCTTTTCCTTATTCCACTTAGCAGCAATGGTCCCATTCAAACTCTGTCTTGTCCTGCTAGCCCTGCGAAACCTCTTGAGCCCCTGGAGTCTCTTCCTCTCTTGAGCTTCTCCAGCATTCCTATCTGGACCACTCGCCATGTGGTTAACGCCAGATGCTTTTATAAAAACTACGTTGTTTGCTGGTTTGGATTTCTTAACAGCTCCCGGGAGGCCACAAGCTACTCAGGGGCAGGACCATGTGATATACATAATGATCAGACAGCCACAAAGAGTCCCTTGCTCAGACAGGTGGTGTTCAGCAACTCTCCCCAGAGCAAAACATACCCGTCTTGACCACTGTGGAGTAATTGCAAGGCAGTGTACTGCTCCTCTGGGGTCTCAGACCCAGGGGCAGCTTTACAAGAACAAACTCAAGCTATGATTAAAAAATATTTTTAAACAACAAATCTCTCCCCTCTAAATGACATTTAATTGCTACAAAGATCAAGAGAAGGCAACTTCTCTGGCTGGAAATGCAAACAATGTGAGTTCTTCAGGGCTCTGGGTATGGGTAACAAGATTCATTGTGACTCAGTTCTCCAGTCCACTGAGTTTTGGAGGACACAGGCAGTGTGTCACCGCAGATGGGCTGCCAACCCCCAATTAAGCTGTTCTGGATGTCCACTGGTGGTGACTTTCAGGTAACTTTCATCAAGCCTCGAAGGAGGGCAGCTACCTGACACTAGCAGAGTTTGAGTGTGCCAGGTACTTATCACTGACCCCCCTTAGCAGTCTACATCAAACCATCATGCTGGCCGGAAACAGTGCGCTGAGTTCTGATGATACGGAAACACCGTACTATCGATGATACAGCTATATACATGAAACCTGCCAGTGGCAGGAGTGCCTGATGCCGTCCACACCTAGGAATGCTCTGCTGGAACCCAGTTTAACTCAGGCACAGTTATAACCCACTCCATAAAGCCTGTGGCACAGAGAAAATTATGCCAGGACCTTGCTAGAAAGAAGAGGCGGTAGTTACAAGGCCCCATGGGGTTTATCTTCCAGGATGGACTGGCCCTGGGTTTGGGATTGCACCGAGTTCATTTCCGGCTCTCATGAGTCAGGCTGCCACTTTTCTCAGAGGGCGGAAGCCAGTGGAGTGTGGCAAAGGTATCTGGCAGCCTGTCTTTGCTGCTTCCTGTGAAAACGAGGTGGTATGCCTCCACTGGCTGTTTCATTTCTGGGCCCCCCTTGTGTCTTTTTGTTGTTGTTGTTGTTGTTTATATAGAGGTGGGATCTCGTTATGTTGCTCAGGCTCCCCTCAAACTCCTAGGCTCAAGGAATCTTCCTGCCTCGGCCTCCCAAAGTGCTGGATTATGGATGTGGGCCATCACACTCGGCTTCCCCTCATCTCTTGTGCTTGGCATAATGCTGGTGTGCAGTAGGTGCTCAATAAATACTGACTTGGGTGTAATATTGATGAACTATACAAAGTTTAATGGAGTGTGTGTGCCTGTGTGACTGCACATGTGTGAATGTGTGTGCATGGTGTGTGCATGTGCGTGTTCACATGTATGTGCATGACATATGTGTGTACATGTGTGAGTGTGTGAACATGTGTGTCTGTGCATGTACATATGTGCTGGATCGGGGTGAGGCAGAGCTGGCACTCAGATAACCACCAGCACTCATGTCCCAAACTCAGTAGCAGCAACCATTTGGTGCCTACCCTGGTCCCTTCTCATTTAGTGCCATCTTCACCAACCATCTTCACCAACCAGCCAGAAAGACAAGCTTGATTCTGTTTTGAATACGAGGAAACAGAGGCTCAGTGACATGCAGTAGGCCTTACTGTGTGCAGGGAGGTATGGATTCCAGTGGAGTCTGACCCCCTGTCCCCTGTGCTGCAGTGCCTCCTGGGCAGATGCCAGGCACTGGTCCAGGAAAATTCTCCCACACAGTGAGTGGAACCATCCGAAGCTGATGTCAGTGTATTCCACAGTGGCTGTGTGTTATGAAGACGGAACAGGACTGGTACTCAGGGGCTTTGGGACTGGCGTCTGGTATACTGGGCGTCTGAGGACATGGCACTGAACTTCACCGTGTGCCACAGCCTCCTCACCTTATAATGGAAACAACAGTGCATGCCTCCTAGCATCGTCATGGGGGTGTAAATTCTTACATGTGAGGCGTGTATAACTGCATGTGTATGCAGGAAGCACTCAGTAGATATGCTCCTAACACACCCTCGTAAGTAAGCACTTACCTAATCCAGCTATTGTGCTTGAAAATGTGGTGCTGGGAAAGACCTGGAGCTTGACCATGACACACACATTCAGGGTATGGATCCTGTGCCCACCATGCAGTAAGTGGGCTGTGGTGAGTGACAGGGAGGGTGGCATAACCTCCCTACAGCTCCCTTTCCTAGTCCAGAAGCTTGAGATAGTGGCAGCTACCTCGCAGGGCTGCTGGGATGACTGAATGGACTTAACATACCTCACGTAGGGTCTTGCGTGCAGTGATCCCGCAACAGTGGACAGGCATTATTGGGATCTGGCCATATTCTGAGAACAAAGCTTGACACATTCTGGAATCAAAATGTCATTGTCAAATGTGCCTGCTCAGTGCAATTCCACGTGGCTACTTGACTCTCTGCAATAACTTGTCTGAAAAAGAGCCAGAAGCCACAGGAGATGAATGAACTGGTTTTAAGGAGTGAATGGTTTTTAGAGGCATTGAGGGTGCCCTGGAGGCCATCCCCCTACAGTGCACCTCACGCCAAATGCACCTGCCAGCACCTGCATTCCTTTGCTGGAGAACTTGCACCAACAGCCAAAGGCCTTTGCTTATCTGTGCAGCAGGCTGGATATGATGAGGAATTAGTATCTCTCTCAGGTGCAGCCCTCACCCAGTGACTGGGGTATTTATACCCCAGCTCCCTTGCTCACTATGAGACCGGAAGAATGCAGGGTGGTCCCAGAAGAATAGAAAGTTCCAGTCAGTAGTTTCACATGAGGAAATGGAGGAAAATGTTGGAATAGCTGCAGAAGCTAGGGGCTAAGACCCTGAAAAACCAGGGTGCGGGCCAAGCTGGCTAAGACCAATTGGACCCAATGTGGCACTGGATTTGACCTAGGTTTTCCCTAGGACCTCATTACATACTCATTAACATACTAAATCACACAGCCACCAGAACCACCACAGTTCCAGGAGCACCCGTATTTGGTGCAAAAATGAAGGACACTTCAGTTCTGAGAAATCTCCACCTTTTTTTCAGGGATGTTCGTGAATATTCCACTCCTTGGTTCAAGAAATGCATAGAGGTAGCAACCCCAATCGCCCTTCAGAGGGATTCCTTCTCTCTTGAAAACGCTCACACTCCCTTTTCTTGGGTGTGTCCTTTTCATTTTGCAATACATCACCGTACTTTTACGATTTTCTGATTCATTCTTGAATTTCTTCTTACAGTCAGGAGCCTGGACACTGAATGGGGCAAGGTCTCACCGGCGTCTGGGGACCTCCCCCAGCCTACAGGTATCACTTGGATGGAGAAAGCTCAGGAGCGTGTTCTGCTGGGATTCAGCTCCTGTTCACATAATGGCGGCTGGTTGGACAGTGCAGAGTGTGTGGGCTGTGTTCCGCTCCTGTCCCACTTCCCACCCCCTGCTGGTATTTTATGGGTTTTTCTCCAATATTTGTCCCAATCCAAAGTAAGACAGTTATGTCAACAGAATTCCCATCGGACAGTGGTTGATTGTTCTAGATGCCAATGCCCGGACCAGCAGGAAGTGACTTCATCAAGCCAGAGTGGTGAATTAGTTCCAGGGGGTTTTCCTGAGCCTCTCAACAACAGGAGAGACTTGCAGAGCGCGGCAGGAACTGAAAGGGGCTTGCGTGAATGAAAAATCCAGAGAAAGGTGTCCTGCGGAACGGGCAGGGTAAGATTTTAAAGAGCTCCCTCTGTCACAGAGAAATAACAAGCTTTGCATGCAGGGGAGCTGGTTAATTGGCCTACTTTCCTGCAAACTAGCTCTCAAACTCTCACAATAGTCCTGGAGGAACGAATTATGGTTGCCACTTACAGGTAAGGAAATGGAGGCAGTGAGAGGTAAAGGAGCTCACAGTGTTCCCGTGATCATTAAAAGAGAAAATAGACACCAAGACTCAACCCTTGGCTCACAGTAGGTGCCATTTCATGTCATTGCCTGCTTCTTCCTGATGTGATGGAGGAGTCTTTTGGCAGGGTGGCCTGGGTCTGTTTCTCAGCTTCCCTGAGTCTATTTCCCAAGACAGAAGAAAGCGCAGACAGGGGCTTTCATGTGTGGTGAACCAGGCAGTTCAGACCGGTCCTCCCACCAAACCCAAAAGGAGGTGGAAAATATATATACATACAAAAAGTGGGGAAGAAGTCAGGGTAGGTTAGGGTATTACAGGAAAGCAATCACTACAAGTCTTCATTTGGCTCTACTCTTTTTTTGTTTGTTTGTTTGGAGATAGTATTTTGCTCTCTTGCCCAGGCTGGAGTTCAGTAGCGCCATCGCGGCCCACTACAACCTCTGCCTCCTGAGTTCAAGCGATCCTCCTTCCTCAGCCTCCCGAGTGGCTGGGACTACAGGTGTATGCCAATACCCCCAGTTAATTTTTGTATTTTTAGTAGAGATGAGGTTTCGCCATGTTGGCTGGGCTGATCTTGAACTACCGATCTCAAGTGATTCACCTGCCTTGGCCTCCCAAAATGTTGGGATTACAGGCGTGAGCCATGGCGTCCAGCCTTCTCATTTTTTTTAATGGCTGGTATCCCATTTCAAGGAGGGTCTGAGAGAGTTTTATAGGCAAAATGATGTTGATCTGAAAAATTCAGAGATTTCCAAAGAATTTTTGATTTTGGAGAGAATGATCAGGACTGGAAGACTGTATTTTCCCAAGTAAACGATCATTAAAGAGGCTAGACCGGGCGTGGTGGCTCACACCTATAATCCCAGCACTTTGGGAGGCTGAGGCGGGCAGATCATGAGGTCAGGAGTTTGAGACCAGCCTGGCCAACATAGTGAAACTCCGTCTCTACTAAAAATACAAAAATTAGCCGGGCGTAGTGACGGGCACCTGTAATCTCAGCTACACTGGAGGCCGAGGCAGGAGAATTGCTTGAGCCCTGAAGGCGGAGGCTACAGTAAGCCAAGATCACACCACTGAACTCCAGCCTGGGTAACAGAGTGAGACTCTGTCTCAAGACACACACACACACAAGAGGCTAGTGACGGGTGCAGCAGAATGGGGATTAATGATTGCCAAGGGTTGGAGGGAAAGAGGAATGTTCGGGTGGAACACATAGGATATTTAAGGATATTTAAGGTTCAAACTATTCTTTCGGTATGACGGTGGTAGATGCATGCTGTTATACATTTGTCCAAACCTATAGGATGTCCAATACCAAAAGGGAACCGTAATTTGCACTATGGCCTCTGGGTGATCATGACATGTCAATGTAGGTTCATTAGTTGTAATAAATGTCCCAGTTTGGTGGGGGATATTGATCATGGGAGAGGCTGTGAATGTGTGGGGGTAGGAGACATGTGGAAACTCCCTCTGCCTTCTGCTCAATTTTGCTGTGAACCCGCAACTGCTCTGAAAAACAAAGTCTATCAAAAAAAAATAATAAAAATGAGCAAGTCTAAGTTTTCCTAGCTTTAAGGAAAACAACATGAACTCAGCAAAATGGAAGACCGTATCAAGATGATATTAAAGGTAAATTGCATATCCTGGGGAAAGATTTTAACAATATCTGATAGAACAGTCATCAAACATGGAGAGAAAATTACTGCAAAAGAGGAGGGTAGTGGACAGCTGTTGTTTCCCCATCCCCCCCACAGGAAGGCATTTCTTCTTCCTTCATTTTGGTGAAAACATCCTAATTGCTACAACCCCACCCCTGTCACAGCCTGTTGTCAAGGTGGACCATCCCCTGGCTAGGAAGTGGGCCCTGACCCACGCCAAGACATCATAATCACTCCCCAGTTTGACTCCTAGCCTGGGCTGACAGTTGGCATTGAGCGTCAAACTGCCACCCAGGGCTCCCCTGAGGGATCTGCCTGCCTGTCAGTCACACATAGCTCACCAAGACACTGTTTTTTGCATTCATTCTTCAGAGTTAATTTCTGTTGCTTGCACCCAACTCTAATGGATAAAAACATCATTTCAGACACAGGGTAGTATTCAGAAATGCATTTTACTAACTCTGCTGCTGCTGCTGCCACCCGGAAGGAGACTTACCAAGACCCGGTACTTACAAGCCCCAGGCTCCTGGCTCCCTTACGGCAGCCAGTATAAATACTCTAAAATGCTAAAACAAACAAGTGCCTGCAGGAAATCCTGGCACCACCTGTCAGGGTAAGGTCAGCAAGGATAAAGTAGATGGGTTTTTGAAGCGAAAAACAGCTGCGAATGAAGCATTATCCAAACCCCGATCAAGTAAAGGGGAACGTTAGCCTCTGATGGGAAAATAGACTTTGCGTTGGCCATAAGTAACTGCACTACGTATGGGAATAGCCCAAGTGATTATTACACAGAGCTGCATATTTATGCCAGCATGAATTCATAGCAATAAAGCTCTATTTCATATCTTTTGTGGAATGAGGTGGAGGTATTTACGAGCAAAGGCATGCATGAATGAATGAACAAATACTCTAAATGATAGCAATAAAACTCTCACTCTCAAACCTAGCTACAGCTTTATTCAATCCTAGCTGGAAAGTCCTTGCTCAGCAAACAACAACTACCTGAGATCACAAATGATGTAAAGAAACAGATGGGCAGAAGCAACAAACTCAAGGCTTTTCCTTTTTCTTAAAATCACAAGAGAACTAGATAAAGGTACTTTGCAAAAACTTTAATTAGGAATTAAAGATAAAGACCCATTCTCATTGACGATAGATGAGTATCATCAGAACTCTCTCCTCCTAGCAGATTAAGAAGGCATTTCCCATTTCTGTCTTCTGTAGAAAAGCTACTAAACATAAAACAAACACATCCACAGATGCCAGGATGTCAGACATTTCGCCTGTTTAACTCATGAATATGCAATAGCTCCTGAGTCTATCTTATGACAGTCTTATGTTGCAGTCTCTGTAGACAACGTTTTGAATCTTCTGAAACTGTACCTCATACTGATAGCTGAAGTCCAAGTCAATAGGTCAAAGTCTCCAGTGTTAGTTACAGAGGTAGAAAGTATCACATGCTTAGTTATCAAATGTTTGCAGAACATTCTGTGGTGGGGCACTGGGAAACAGTTTCCCCCATGCTTACCAAATACCCTCATGAAAACATACTGAAGCACACTGGGGCAGCATAGCTAGGTATGCAGTCACTTTGGAAGTATGCTTCACAGTGTTTTATTTAATTTTTATGCCAGTTATCTATGACTAAGAGTATAGATTTCACTTCTGTTAAGCATTGCCACCAATAATAAAAATCAATCTTTTAGGGACAGGGATATTAACAGCACTTGGGGCAAGACACTAAAGCAATGTGATCCTCTCTGCATTTCTAGAAACTACAGAAAGGGTTCAAAGTGCCATTTACTATTGTGTGATTTGCAACGGATGGGATTGTTGTGGCTTCTGTGGCACTGATGTTCTCTTCTTCCTGTAAGACCACCTGACTTGGATTAGGGCAGCCACCCCTCCCCTCACTGCCCCAGGGTTTTGGATGGGACCAGTGGCCAGTGATGGGTGTAGAGATCCACTCTGAACCAGTGAACATGAGCCTAGGAATTCTGAAGAATACTGGACAGGCATCTCTCTGAGAGGCAGAGTTGGTGAGCTGCTAGACCCAGAGCTACTGCTGACCTTTTGCAACCAGAGCAAAGCCTCTTTGAGAGTAATGCTGAGATTCCTGATTGCCCCATCCTGACGGCACATGCAGGGCTGATGTCACTGTCATGGACTGTTCTGATTGGCTGGTATCCACTGTTAAATGTTCTTATTTGAATATTTCCCACAAACCTCAGATCCAGTTCTGGTTAAAACCACATCCACCCTTGGACCTCCCAGTTATGTGAGATACATCAATTCACTTTCCCCAGCTCATTCTAGTTTAAGTTAGGTTTCCTTTGTAAGTAAAAGAGTCCCAGCTGATAGGTAAACGTACCATTTGTGAGGGGTAAAGTTAACGTAACATGTCTTTTTACCTACAAATTTGAAGAGAAAACCATTAATTTATTTATTTAGAGATGGAGTCTCGCTCTGTTTCACAGGCTTGAGTGCAATGGTGCGATCTTGGCTCACTGCAGCCTCTGCCTCCCGGATTCAAATGATTCTCCTGCCTCAGCCTCCTGGGTAGCTGAGGCTACAGACAAGTGCCACCAAGCCCGGCTAATTTTTTATATTTTTAGTAGAGACGGGATTTCACCATGTTAGCCAGGATGGTCTCCATCTCCTGATCCTGTGATCCGCTTGCCTCGGCCTCCCAGAGTGCTGGGATTACAGGCGTGAACCACCACACCCGGCCCGTTTTTTTTTTGTTTTTTTTTTTTTTTTTTTTTTTTTTTTTTTTTTTTGGTGATGGGAAAAGTTGACAGACGCAAATATCTATCTACTTGCTTGATGTTTCCCTCCTTCAAAATTTCCCTTTCTCCCCAACCCTGTCTAAAAGAACATAATGCTCATTACAAACCAGTGTGGCTTTATAAAAAATAAGTCGGACCCAAAGAACCTCATTTCTCACGAAAATGAGTTGCCTTCTATGTGGACGCAGGTGAGGCATGTCACAAGGTCTTGTGGAAAAGATGGAAGAAGGTAGGGTGGAAGGCCAATGGCAGAAGACGAGGTGAGCTCCCTGGTGGAGTAATCGTTTCTGGTGGGTGCTGGATTGGCACACTGCCATCTATCAATGCGTCTGCGAAGGACCCCGGCCCATTAGATGGAAAGAGGGCTGGAAGAATCCTCAGTGAATGAAGTGCATGTAGCTGCTCCTTTCCTGGGTTGATCTGTTTGCTGCTGGATGGTAGAGACGGAGGCTGAAACACGCAGTTCCCTTGCTACTGGCTTGAACTATAATCCGCACATTAGGTAAAAGGCCTAAAGTGCTCAGATCATTTTAAACAGGGATATTTGGCCAGAATTGTACTAGTATTTGAAAGTAACAGAGCTCTCCACCTGAAGATTTCTTTAACGTGGCTCAGAAGCGCACTGTCACTTCAAAGTCACTTTGCGGAACGTTTTTACAACTTTAATAAAAATCCAGGTGATGTACCAACAAACTTAATAAGGCTGAATTTTTAGAGAAGCAATACTGTTTTACACACCTCTCTATGCTTTTATTAGTGTGTGACAGCACATGGCAGACATGATGTGTGGCGAGCTAAACAGAGAGTCTAGTTACTTAGAGGAAAACAATGTCTGTAATACTGAGACTCAAGCGGCAATATGGTCTTTTCCCAAAAAGGATAGACGTGTAGACTAATTGGATAATGCAAGTAAAATATAAAACGTTGCCTCCAATCCTGCAAACAGGCCTCTTTGACTTGCTGGCGTGTACAGGCACAGCAACTGTGGTTGCCCAGACCTGGAAGGGTGCTCCTGAAAACATGAAATAAAATGCAGAGCACAGAGCATGCCCTGATGAGTCTTACCCTGGGATACTTCCTTCTCTAAAGACAATTAAGGCAACGTGTGGGAATTTTTATTTTGCTTGCATGTTTTTCATAGATACATGCCTCATTCTTCAACCTTCCTGTTGTGCAAAGATCCTGTTTTCAATGCTAAAGCTGGCCTGTCCTAAACCAGGTGTGCCTAGGCCTGGAGTTTGGTCTCATGAGATCGTGAAAGTCCCCACTGCTCTGGTGGCTAGTGTACCCCACAGGTTCTCTGCTTTCCACTCAAAGCCCCTTTAAAAGGTGCTACCAAATTTTAGTGGTGCCTTTTTTGGTCTGAATTGTGTTTCCCCAAATACTTATGTGGATGTCCTAACCTCCAGCACCTCAGAATGTGATTGTATGAAAGAGGTAAGTTTGAAAGGAGATCATGATGGAGTGGGCCCTAATTAAATATGACTGGTGTCCTTATGAGAAGAATAAGGGCACAGACAGGCCCAGAGGGAAGACTCTGTGAGGACACAGAAAGAAGACAGCATCTATAAGCCAAGGAGAGAGGCCTCAGAAGAAACACACTCTGCCAACACCTTGATCTCAGACTCCTAGCCTACAGAATTGTGACAAATTGAATTTCTGCTATTTAAGCTGCTTAGTCTATGTTACTTGGTTATGGCAGCCCTGGAAAAAGAATGCAATGTCTACTAAGCACCTAAAAACATGCCAGCCAACTGGCGTGGTATCTTATGCCTGTAATCCCAGCACTTTGGAAGGCTGAGGCGGGTGGATCATTTGAGGTCAGGAGCTTGAGACCAGCCTGGCCAATATGGAGAAATCCCAACTCTACTAAAAACACAGAAATTAGTTGGTGGGGTAGTGGCATGCACCTGTAATCTCAGCTAATCGGGAGGCTGAGGGAGGAGAATCGCTTGAGCCTGGGAGGTGGAGGTTGTGGTGAGCCAAGATCACACCATTGTAGTCCAGTCTGGGTGAGGGAGTGAGACCCTGTCTCAAACAAACAAAAAACAAAACCAAAAACACCAACCAACCAACCAATAAACAAAAAAGAACACATGCTAGCCAGTGTGCCTCTTAGCCATTAGGAAAGTTTGCTAATTGACTACATTATGATAAAGCTGCCCCCCACCAACATGCACTAATTCCTACTCTGTCATCTGTTATGTCTGCCACAGCCGTTCGCCATTTGCTTCCTGCCATTGTTTGCTCATGGAATGCAATGCATACAGGATGCTTTTATTCCTTCAGCCCACTTGATTAATTATGGGGCATCCCTGCTAAAGAATGAGGTAGGCAGACTTTCTAATGGGAGAGTTTCAAAATCTCCCTGTGCCTGAACTTATAGACACTTCTAATTGGGGAGAGTGGAGAAGGGGCAACTCCAGTTGTCCACCCAGGCAACTGTCAAGTGGCCCCTGCCTCAAGGTGGTGGCATGTACCTAGGTGCCTCTGCTGGTTGCCAAAATGAGGATCACTGATCCATGTTCAGCAGCATGAGGGGCTTCCCCAGGTTGAGTCCCAGTGTGTCTGTGGAATTTTCCTAACGTTCATCCTAGTTCCACTCACAAGAGACCGCCTCCTTCAAATGCTGCGCAATGATGGCTGAACCTGCCCCTCACTCATTCGTTTTCCAGTCTTAGCTCTACCTATTGTGCCTCAGGCGTCTGAGTTGCAGCCCTCTCCTGTTTTGAATAATAAGCATCAATAGCCCTGTTTATTAAGTGCTTAGAGGAGGCAGTCACTGTGCTAAGCGCTTCACACTTGAACTTTAACTCATTACACGCTTCCTGCTAATTCCCCCTAAGATGAGGAAGCTCTGGTTCATGGATGGTGAGTCAGTTTCCCAAGGTCTCATGGCTACTAAGTGGCAGTGCCAGTGCTGGAGGAATCTGGTTTTCTGTGCTGCCACAGTTCTTCTTCTTAAGCTCCCGCCACTCTTTTTTTTCCCAGGTTGCTTCCCTTGTACACATCGGAATGTGCCAACATCCTTCTTGAAAAGAGGCACCAAGAGGAATGCAGAAGGCCAGCATGCAGGGCGAGGTCCCAAGTTCCATGTTCCATGTCAGCCTTTGGACTTTGAGATGCTCTTAGCTTTTCTAGCAGTCATAAGACATTTTTGTCCAAGACCAAACTTGCAGTCAGTGAAAGCCTCCAGGTTTTTAGAAATGGCCTTGAACAGGTTTTAAATCAGCTCTCTGGCTTTGAATCAGAGGTCATTTGACCGCGTTGACACCTGTTGTTCCAGCCCAGGGTTTCTCCACCTCAGCAGATACTTCTAATTGGGGAGAGTGGAGAAGGGGCAACTTTAGCTGTCCACCGTGACATCTGGGGCTGGATAATTCTTATTACAGAGGGGCTGTCCAGTGCATTGTGGTCAGTTTACCAGCAACCCCAGCCTCTGCCCCCTAGATGCCAGTGGCACTCCCGTCCCACCCCCTGAAATGTCCTAGACACTGACAAATGTCATCTGGGGACAAGATCACCCCTGATTAAGAACCACTCTTCTAGTATAATTCAGTCATCTAAAAATAGGTCATTTGTTTGTACTATTTGGAGAACTCCAAGACTATGAAGGAATGAATAATGCTTCTTAAAAATCTCTGTTCTTTCTACAAATCCAGATGACTAGAGAGAGGTAGAAATAATGAACTGAGAAAGACATAAGGTCAGGAACTGAAAACTACACATCAAATAGATTTTCCATATGTATGTCTGATGTTCTAAAATGCAGAGTGAATCCTCAGACTCTATTACACAGGATGACAAAGTCCATCAATAAAATGTTTACTTCCTCATGGCAAAAATAAAATTATTCATCCCATTCTCCTACCATCATGCATGACTAGCTCTGGACAAATATAAATGAGTTTGGTGATGAATGTATTTTAAGTGGCCCACTGTGGATAGCAATGAAATACTGGTTTTCTAAGCAATTAAATGCATGTTTACTGGGTGTTTGCTATGTTTAAAGCCCATGTGGGCACCGTGGTGGATGCAAGGATGATTATGATGCAATTCCTGTGCAGAGGCAGTGTTTCTCAAATGGTGCACACACAGTACCCCTGGGTGGGAAGCCTGGGGTGTGTATGGATGAATGCCGAATCAACAGTATTGAATACAGAGGGAGCCCATTGGGGGAACACTCATGGATTGGAAGAGGAAATAGATGACAGTTGTTATCTTAGATTCCTGTGTCTGCTACACAAAAGACCATAGACATAGTGGATTAAAACAACTCAGATGTGCTCTTACAGTTCTACAAGTCAGAGTCTACAACTGAGGTGCTGGCAGAGATGTGTTCATTTTAGAATCTTCAGGGCAGGATTTGTTTCTTTGCCCTTTCCAGATTCTAGAGATGCCTAATTCCTTGATCCGTGGACCCTTCCTTGTGTGGCTCCAACCTCTCTTGCTTTTGTCATCACATCTCCTTCTCTGACTCTGACCCTCCTGCCTCCCTCTATTTTAACTTTTAAATGTAATTTTAATTTACTTTTTATTTTTTAATTTTTTGAGACAGGATCTTGCTCTGTTGCCCAGGCTGGAGTGCTGTGGCACAATCTCTGCGCACTAAGCCTCCACCTCCTGCATTCAAATGATTTTCCTACCTCAGCCTCCTGAGTAGCAGACTACAGGCACCCACCAATGTGCCCAGCTAATTCTCATATTTCTAGTAGAGATGGAGAGGTCACTATGTTGGCCAGGCTGGTTTTGAACTCCTGGCCTCAAGTGATCTACCCACCTCAGCCTCCCAAAGTGCCAGGATTACAGTCATGAGCCACTGTGTCTGGCTCTGCCTCCCTCTTATTAGGACTTCTATAATGAAACGGGGCCTATCCTGATAATCTAAGGTCTTCACTGCATCTCAAGACTTTTCACTTAATCACAGCTGCAGAGTCCTTTTTACAGTATAAGGTCACATATTCATGGGTTCCAGGGACTAGGATGTGGACATCTTTGGGAAGTGGGGGGTGGGGTGTTATTTAGCCTAGCATGGTTAGTATGAAGAGAAGGCACAAAGGCTATGAATTCAGAGAATAGGATACTCATGATAGAGAACGCGGCAAAAAAAGACAGAAGAAGAAGAAAACATGCTGAGGGATGAGTGAGCCAAGGGCACTGGGAATTTCAATAAGGAAGGTGAGGGAACTGCCTGAACCCCACTTCCAGAAACCTGAACCACCATGCTACCTTCTCATGCGAATGCCATTATAATGAGGTTGAGCCAAGGTAAATGAAACACATTTGAAGAAGACATGGAAGCACACGTCTGGTTGACTGTCCCTCGGGGTGATGTTCTGGGAAGCAGCGGAGAGGAGCTTGTGCTGCAAGGGATGTGGCCATGAGCACAACAATACTTTTATCCTCTGCAGGGATATGCTGGTTCTCCCGGTGGCTTTGGGTGGAGCCTCTGTGGGTGGTGAGTCTTGTGTCATTAGGGTAGAAGGAAAATAAGGATTCTTATCTTCTCCTAAAAATTCAACTTTCCCAGCTTTTTTTTTTTTTTTTGCGCCTTTAGGGTCTGTCACCAAAGATGTGTCCCACTTAGTTCACTTTAACTTCATTCTTTCATCTCACTCTTTCTCCTTCCCTCTTTCTCTCTTTCCATTTGTTCACTCAATGACTTTTTATTGAACAGCCACCAGATCAATGGCACAGTGCAGCATGTCAGAGATATGATTCATGGTGAATCTAAGAGCTGATATCTGACTTATAGGAACCCAGCCAGAATAGGGAAGAGTAGTAGAAGTGGGGGTCAACAATTATTTTTAAAAATTCAATAATATTTATTTTAATGTGAATGGTAAAAAAATATAGCTGGCACATCACAGATATTATTGCTAAGTTACAAGAAAGACAAGTCAAATTAAAGTCAACTTAAAAACATTCAGTGGATGACAGGACACAGAGAGCATATAGGTTATGGGAGATGAACGTGTCTGGTGTTTGGAAATATTTGGATAAAGCAAAATGGAAATGGCTAAAACAAGGAAGGAGGTAATAATGGCCTAAGAAAGTTATAAAATAGAATGAAGGAATTCAAGGAGAAAGAGATTACTTCCCACTCACCAAAAGTGTTATGGATCATGCAGTACTTGAAACTGACTTAGAAAGACAAACAGGACTGGGATGGGCGGAGGCAGGAAAGGAAATATTTTGGAAGTATAGAAAGTAAAATAAATAAAGGTTCCTTTTCAAATTTTCTTAGCCCATTAAGAATAGATAGTAGTCTCTTTCTATGGGCTAATCTACTCAAAGGACTTTGTTACATCTGCTAGCTAAAATAAAGAAATCAGTGTATTTGTGTCCTTAGTTCTTACATTTTAGACTAGGTATCTGCCTTGACATGCCTGGATAAGCCCAGGCAAAGCTCAGGTCACAGCTTCTTCCTTTTCCCTTATTTAGAAGTATTTTTGCCTCTCAGCATTCCGTAAGCTACTTCCTCCTTTCCTTTGTTCTCCTCTGCCCTTACCTCTTGTGGAAAGTTTTAAGTTGTTAGCCAATCAGGTATAGCCTAGAATATGAGGTCTAGTTCCAGCCAATGGAATCAGGACACAGCAATAGGGCCAGATGTATTAGACATAAATATGCCTGCTCTTCCTTTGTTCAGTGCACTGTCATGGCAAGACTGTTGACGAGCAGTGCCTTTTCTGCAGAAAGAAAGTCTTACTGAGAAACCTTTTATCTGAATGCTGATTCTTCCCTGTGACATTGGAAGATAAGCACTTATTCCCAACAGAAAGAGTGACTGATAGTAAAATTCTAGAGCACAAACATGTATGGCATATCAGGGAGTGGGAACAGTACCACCATACTATGCCTTCCAACCCGTATCACTCTTAGTCCTGCAAATGACCAGAGTAGATGTGCTTTTGTTTATCCATTTCTCCTTCTTTCTTTTCCCATGAGTTTACCCCATTTTTCATGTAGTCTTGCTGAGACTTTCTATTATGGTGCCTCTCTCTCCTATAGTGAGGGGATAAAGTGAGTCTGACTCAAGACAGTCCTCCAGGACTTAATATCATGGGGATGTACAATGCCGTCAGAGAGACATCAAAATGGAAAATACTTGGAGCTGATTTGTCCTGATTGTGAGGGTCTAAAAGTATCATCTATTCATCCTAGGAACCTAGATCACTGAAGCAGCATTTTTCTGGCATTTCTGAAGCTTGCTTCAACATCTTTTTCTTTGCTTTTCTATATCGTGTGTGTGTATGAACATGTAGGAAATAAGAATAAATAAAAGGTTCCTCTTCAAAGCTGTCCTTTAAGTTAATTATGAATAAATAATAGTTTCTTCAAAGGTTAATTTACGTTAAAGCTTTTGCTAATAATCTTAAAGTAGCTGTTAGTCATAATAAAGAAGTAAGTGCATCCCGTGTTCTTAGTTCTTACACTTTAACCTAGATATTTGCCCTCACATGTCTGGACAAGCCCAGGCAAGTCTTAGGTCAAAGCTTATTTACCTTCCTTATTTGAAAAGGTTATTGCTTTTCTAAGCAGTCCCCAAGTTACTTCCTCTTTTCCTTTCTTCTCCTCTGCCTTTACTTCTTTAGAAAATTTCCAAGTTTTTAGCCAATCAGGTCAAGCATAGAATGGGATGTCCCATTCCAGCCAATGGAAACTGGATACAGCCACAGGGCGATTACTTCAGGTTATGGAATTTACAAATGTCTCTGTCTCCTTTGTTCAGGTGTGCTCTTGTGGCAAGACTGCCAGCGAGTTGCACCCTTCCTGCAGGAAGTAAAACTAGCCTTGCTGAGTAATCCATTGTCTCAGTGTGGATTTTTTCAGAGGTTATAAACCTGTATCCAACACACACATGCCTGAATGTGTGTTTTCTTCACTCATGAGGGTTAGTTTCTATGGCTTGCCACCAAAGAAATGACTGTATAGCCTGACATAGTCAGTTAGCAATCACAGTCATTTTACAAATAACACAGCATTAAACAGTTCACTGAATTCCCCATGCCACAGAGCTAATGAGCAATGAAGCTGGAATCTGAACTCAGGTACCTCTGACTCCCAATCTCTCCTCGGTTCATGTAGACTTTGACTCTATGGCATTTTCCAAAAATGTCCATGACAATCTTTCTGATGCTCCTCCCATTAACAGATGGAGTATAGTTTCTGTCCCCTACAATGTGGGCCAGCTTTATGATTGCTTTCATGAATACAGTGCAGTAGAAGTGACACTGCATAATTTCTGAGGCTGGATCATAAAAGGTGAAAGAGAACCCACTGTACACTGGCTTTTGGGATGCTCACCTTTGGAACCCGGCTGCCATGTTGTGAGGGAGCCCAGGCTGCATGGAGAGGCCACAAGAAGATGTTCTGGCTGACAGCAAGAAACAATTTTCAGATAAACAACTGAATAAGCATTCAGATGACATCAGCTCCCACATCAGCTAGACTCCACCCATGAATGGGAAGAGCAACAGGAATATTTTCATGGTCATTTTTGGAAAATGCCATAGAGCCAAAGTCTACAAGAACAGAGAACAAATTTGGGGTTAAAGGTATCTGAGTTCAGCCCTTGGACATTCCAGGTAAGGCCTCAGACACTGAGGCACAGAGATAGGCTGCTCCCAGTGTGCCCTGGAAGTGCCCTGGAAAGTGACATGATCTGAACAGGTGTCAGGGAGCCCATCACCAGTAGAGGTACCAGGAGTGGACTGAAGAGAGAACAGGGCTAAGAGGTCATTACCAATAAACAGTCTAGCAGATGGATGATAGAATCAGAACAAGGAAGATGTTTCTAGGACTTGGAAGAAAGAGCAGGTGGGAGTAGGAATGTTTAGGAACAGATGGTCCATAGCATGGAAAGTAGAGTTACCAAAAGATAATAACCAAGGTGCAGGGGGCAGAAAAAAGACAGTGGGAATTTTCAAAGCTGCTAAATAAATGCTGAAATGAATGCATGATGAAGACATTTTCTTAACAGGCTCCCACAAAAAGATAAACAGTTCCATAAACATCAAAAGCAAGGCCAGTATCTGACCACGAGGATGAGGACCTAGGGATGATCATGGAAACCTATTTAATAAAGAATTATGTATTGAACCTTAGTACATGGAGGGCACAGCAAATGCAATGGTAGAAAATGGAAACACTTCCTTCCCTCACTGAGTGCATGGTCCAGAGGGGAAAACTGACATGAAGCAAAGATTTGCAAATGAGGTTTGGGTTATGAAAGGGTAAGTGCAAGAGGGTATAGCAGTATCATCAGTGGGGTCAGGAGAGGTTTCTCTGAGGAACCGATGTCTGAGCTGGGACCTGCAGGAAGAGGAGGAGAATTCCAGAGGTTACCATCTTCCTCCAGCAGGTGAGACTGGAGGCAGGGACTTGGGTGGCAGCAGCAGGCTGGAGACACACTGACGAATTTGGGAAATGTTGAGAAGGCAAAGTCTGCACGATTTGGTGATGAAGCAGATGTGAGGGACAGGGCTGAGGGGCACCCAGGCTTCTGACTGGAGCTTGGGAGATGGTCCTATCCTTCACCAGCACAAGGAGTACTGGGAGAGAAGGTGAATTTTGTTCTGAGTATTTAATGTTTCATTGGCCTGTGAGCTTCCAACATCGAGACGTTCAGCAAAAGTTGTTTATATGGAACAGGGGAATAAGAGAGGGGACAGAGCTTATTATGCACATTTGGGAGCCTAAAGTGCCACACCAAAGCCTCTATTGGGATGTGGTGTGTGGACACCATGACAGATTAGGAGCAGGTCAAACTCAAAGGGGATAAAAATGAGAAGGACACTGGCCTGAGGTCATGAGGGCAACGAGCAGTCAGAAGGAATACAAGAGATGAACTGTGAGGTGTAGTTTGAGGATTGGTGGAGGTATGAGTGCCAGAAGGTTGAACCAGTTGAACCATGTCAGCTGGTTCAATCAGCTCATTTTCAATTCCTGTGGCCGTTTCAGGGGAGAGGTCATGGTGAATTTCCAATCAGATGCTATGCTTTCCATTCTTGCCACATCTAAATATCTTTTTTTCTTGCCTTGTTTGGATTCACATGGTTTCCAAGATTATGTTGTCTGTTTCTGAGCAAGTTTTGGGTATGTGTTTTCCAACCACAAGAGCCTGGGGTAAGATGCTGTGGCCTTGCTCTGAGGGAATTTCAGTAATTCATGAATTTACATTTTGCTGTGCCAATTTAACAGCTGTCTGGTTTTGAGCACAGCAACTTACCGAAGTGGCATAAAGCCTTTGTTTGCTAACCCAGGAAACAGGCACAGTAGTGCTGATCTCATGGCGGTGGGTGAAAACGAAAAGAGAAAAGTGTTGAGAATGTATCTGACGTAGGGCCTGGAATATTAGAAACTGGTAAATGAGTGCTTGTCAGGTGAATGCATGAAAAAGACATTCCTTAACAGGTTGTAGCTCCTGCACAAGGATAAACAGCACCATAAACATCCAAAGCACAGAAAGTGATTTCCTGACCACAGATGGAAAGCTGCAGGCTTAGCATAGGTAGGCTCTTAATAAATACAGATTGACTGACCCACTGAATGGATGCATAAATGAATGCTGTGCTCAGTTTTCCTTCTGCATGCAGCAGGAGAGACTCACTTAGAATACCTTATGGTCCCTTCTCTTTTTGACCCATCTAGTATAGCTGAGATGGCATCAACGTGGGGCCACAAGTGCTCAAAAGGAGATATGGCTGGGCGATCCCTCTGTCATTCATCTTATTCCAGGAAGACACAGCTGGTGTCTGGTTGCTGTGGTGGCAAACACCAGGGGGTAGCTTAGAGCCTGTGTTAATAGGAGAGACCCCATGGCAAACTCTGCCCCAGACAGATAGACAATATGCATGGACCCTACTGCTGTGAAGAGCCAGCATTGGCCACCTTTCTTCCTTGTGGGCACAAGCCCCAACTTGGAAGAAGGAGAAAAAGTTAGCTGAGACCTCAGAGTAGGCCCATGCTCTGAGGTCTACAGCAGGAGAGCACTGGCTAACATCTGCCATTTTGTAGCTGTGTGACTTTGAACAGATGTGTGTCACCTCCAGCCTCAGCAGCCTCTTGGGTGAATGGTTGACAATAAGGGCAGCCTTAGGGTTGTTTGATGGATGAAATGATAAAATGCACAGAAAATGCCTGGCACTTAGTATTTGCTCAATAAAGCTTAATTCTTTCTTCTTTAAGCCTTCCTATTAATATCATTCTTTTTCTTTTTCTTTTTTTTAAAAGTTAAAATTCTCAAAAAGCCTGGTTGTCTGGTTTGTTTTCCAGGTGGATTTCTGGAGTCAGGTTTAGTGATCACAGCATGATATTTTGTATGAAAGCACAAAAGACAGAAAAAACTCAAAATCAAGTAAAGCATGGCCTTGGTTCACTTATTAACCTTTAAGAATGATTACCTCAAATGACCTTAAATTCCTTTCCCATACTCTATTTAAGAATCGTATATTTTAGAAATGTAGTCAATGTATAGAAAGATATAGCACTTGAAGTTGTAAGCTTTAGTTTCACAGAAAACTCATCTAAGTGAGATAACTTACTCTTGGATGCTGCCAGAAAAATCCAAAAGTTTCTAAATGGTTGGAAACAAAAGTTTCCAAATGATTGTTGGCCTCTCAGAAGTTCAACCCCAGGGAGCACTGGTCTCTGCCCTGTGTTGGAGGACAGCTTTGATGCTGCATAACAAACAGTGTAATTTCACTCACACTGAAACTATTTTCCTGAAATTGGAGCCTTATTATCAAGTTACTGGGAAAAAATTCCAATTGAACTTTGGAAGATTTTTTTCTATTATAGTAACATTATAGAGTTCAATTTGGTGAAAAATGAGCACTGAAAGCTTTCAACAATTTTCTAACCGAGATTAAATTCAATTCTAAGGATAGTGATCATGTAATTGGCAAGGAAGGAGTACTTAATTCCTGGAACTGCACTAATGGGGAGACAGCTTTCCCTGGCACTGCAGCCTGCGGCAGCGGGGCTGTGGACAGGCTGTCTCACGATGGCTTCCTGGTGGGGTATTGGAGTGGCGTCTGCTCTGAGGTGGAGATTGGGTTAAATCCACTTACTGGGTATGCTACAAACATCTCCCCGAATACCCTCAACTTTCTGTCCTAGGACCCGAGTTTAAGCTTGTAAGCGGCTTGGTGCATGGGAGGTGAAGAACAATTTCGGTGTTCAACTTCTGGCATCAAGATGAGAACAAGAGTCCATTTTATTGTATCTTTTAGGTTAAGATGATTATTTTTGTTTCATTATCTCTCTTGTCTTAACAACCTAACCACACTGGATTAAAAACCCCGCCCAAGAGAATACACTGAAAACACCAACCTATCCCTTAGCTTGCTTCGAGGCAGTTTTATCGTCTAGACCAAATCGGAAATCACAGCTTCAGGTGAAAAGGGAAACCACTTTTCAAATTTCCATGAACACTTTTGAACCATAACCAAGGTTAGGGATGGGCATGCTGTTAAATCTGAATTGAAGCGTTCTTGTCATTTTCTAGATGCCAAGAAATGTCTTTATAAAACTTACAAAGCAAAAAGCCTTTTTCATTTCTACATATACAAAAAGTGCCATGATAGGGTTATCTGGATGAGGTTTTAGATGATATATTTTGTGCAGCTGAATGGATGTTATGGTGGATGAAAAGATTGTGTACCAGACAGTCAGTAATTGCTAGTTTGTGCCTATTACGGACTCAGAGGCCTGGTGGTCTAGGCAAGCATTTAAGTTCCGAGAAAACTATAGGAAAGAAACATAGTATCTCTGAGTGGGTCTGCCAAGAAAGGATGGTTTTCTTATGATTTCCTTCTCCCTTGTTTCTTAAAAAATTTTTTTCTGTTTATAAAAGTAATGTATGTGTTCAACATTAACAGCTTGATAGTACAAAAGAGTGTGAAGAAAAAAAAATCAGCCAATAATTCTAGGAGCCTCAAAGCCTACTCATATCCTCAGGCATTTTATTCAAAGTCTTCTCCACATGTGATTTATGTAATTGGAATCACACAGTTTACCAACTTGGACGTACCACTTTCCCCACTTCAGTTTATATCAGAAACGATTTCCCATGGCTTCAAAATTTTAATCACTGCATATTATTCCATCGTATGGCAGCTCTGTAATACATTTACCTAGCCTCCTATTGTTGGACATTGGGGCCATTTTGTAACTTTTTACTATCATAAATAAGGCTGCAGTGTACAATTCTGCACATAAATCTCTGTTTCCTGAGTATATACACTTTGACATCATTTCTGATTATTTCTTTGAGATATATTCCTAGGAGTGAAATTATGGGTATGGAGGAGTGTGACTGTTTGGAAAAAGTTAATACATACTGCAGCACATCTTTTAGAATGTTTATGGCAATTTAAATAACATGGCTGTTCTTTAAAGCACTACTCAATGCAACGTCTTTCCTTGGTTTAGGGATGCAGCTCTATTCAAATAAATACGTGACCCAAGGAGGAATGCTCTTATTAGCCTTGCCATTGGAACCAAGGAAATGCAGGCTCCATCGCAGAGGCAGACGGGTTCAGAAATGCTGGCCTCTACTCAGAGGGTTGTGAGCTCTGCTCTCCTGAGCTTCCCTGGCTCATCCCTGCCCTAGCTCCACATGCATCCTACGTTAATGTGGCAATGAGCTATTTTTATGCAGTAATACATGTGCAGCCCAAACAAATGCTGCTGTGACTTGCAGTTCCCTGAAGGAGCCAGGTTTCTCCCAGTCCCGCTGTACCTTTGCATCTTCCATCCTCTGTGCTTGGAAAGCTCTTCCCCACAGTGCCACCTGCTCAGCTCTGGAGGTGTCCAGGGAAGGCAGAAGGGAGCAAACACTGGGTAAGAGACCCAAGGCACATGGCCACTGACCTCGAGCATCTCCTGGCCTAGTGTGGAGATGAGAAGCACTCCTGCAGTCAGAGACAATTTCGTTTTCTTTTTGCACATACAGGGAGGTTGCATTTCTCAGCTTCTGAAGCAACTAGATTGGAATGGAGGAAAGTGGGTAGAAGTGATAATGTCACTTCTGAGTCTGGCCACAAAACCCCTGCAAGACCCTCTTTGCTCTCTCTTTCCTTTCCACAGCAATCCTGGTGGCCACACCCTGAAGAGACAGTCTCATGAAATGGAAGGAGCCAAGATCTCTGAATGTTTTGAAGCAAAGCCATCCCTACCCCACTATCTGCAATTGGACTATAATAGGAGTGAGCAATGCACTTTTGTGTTAAGCCATTGAGATTTGAGGTGTTACCTGTCACAGAAGCTAATATTATTTATCCTAACTAGCACACTCATGAGCAATTGTGATGTAAGCTATGCTAAGTGAGTACCAAGGAGGACATCCACCTGGGGTTGGGAGTAGGTGATGAGGAAAGACTCTTAGTTCAAGGTATATTTAGGATGATTCTTGACAGATTACAATAATAGCTAATGTGTATTGTGTTCTTCCTATGTTCCAGACACTGTGCTAAGAACTTTGCTAGGTTAGCCTATTTAATCCTCTAGGTATTATCTCCCTTTACACCTGGAGAGAATGAAGTCTGGAGATATTAAGTAACTTACCCAAAGTCCCACAACCCTTAATGGCAGAGCTGGACATCAACCTCGTTGTGACTCTGCTGCCAGCAGGTATGCGGACATTAGCCAAGCAGCTGTTATTTGGAGGGAGAATGGGCAGAGGAAGCAAAGTGGGCAGAGGCATAAAGAAGGGTTGATATGGGAAATAACTAGCGTCCCAACAGGAGGAGGGCTGGGCAATTGGTGGGTGCTGGCCATGGTGCTGAAATGAGGCTGGCTTGTGGTAATGTGCTGAGGAAGAAGCAAGGGTGGGGGCACAGGGGTTGTGGGGTGGCAGTCAGGGTAGAAACCCTAGCACAGGGGCAGAAGAGAACTTGACACATTTGGAGAACCACCAGATATTGGCAAATGCCTGCAGAGACTCCAGGGTTTTAGTTGAAGTTCGAACAGATATAGCTTCAGTCTCCCATAGGGCAAAGGCCTGTTCAGTCGACTGTGCTGAGAGAACAGCTTTGCACGGGGTTTGGCCTATGGCTGGATGTGGCCTCTATGGCTGACACACAGGGGGCACTGCATGGATACGTATGGACCGAATGAACTGATGAAGGAAACATGCAAATATGTCATTTAGAAAAGGAACGAATCAGGAGCATGGCATCCATCATCGGACTTCTTTATGCAGCCACCCAATGGCCCCTTTTGGCTGCCCTCTTGCTTTCTCTGTTCCTAAACATCCTGACACTGAGTCTCTCATCTTTTCAGGGACTGAGAGTTTTTATTCTGGCTCCATAGTTTCAGGCATCACAGAATTAAGTAATGACAAAGTGAGTTATTATCCAGCCCTGGCTTCGGCGGGGAATGTAACCTGCAGCTGAGATTCCTCACTGCTGGAGCACTCACAAGACTGTCTAGGTAGTGACATGAAAAATGTCCCCTATAATCCCCCAGCTCAGGGCCATACATCCTCAGAGTCTTGACTCCACACTTGGTGGGGAATAACGTTGTTTTATTGAGAAGGGGAAGAGGGAGTAATTAGATTCCTCTTAAATGTTACATTCATCCTTGTTAATCAAAAATTAGTAGCTCTTAAAAAAAATAAACACAACTCAGCTCCCCAGGAAGCTGATAGCAGTTCCCATGGCCCGTTTAATTACACAAAATGAAACAAAACGTATTCCTCTCGCCTGTGGAATTAACAAAATGAAATATAATGGTGACCATACCTGGGCAGTGGGATTAAAGGTGATGTTTAATTTACTTCTTTATGTTATTTCGTGTTTGTTAATTTTTTTTTTGGCAATGAGCATGTATTGTTCATAACAAGTACTTAAATGAGTAAATAAAGGAAATATGGGATTATATTCCTAAAACCTGTAAGCAAAAGAAATATATACACACCTACTGTATCTGTTTAGCAGTTCACCTACTCATTCTCTGACCATCCCCCAAAAGGAAGGCTACGTTTTCCTGATTCCCACTCTGACCCTAACAACAATACCTGGCACATAGTAGGTGCTTATTAAGCAGCCACTGAGTCAACTGAAAAATGGCCATTTTTAATAGGGAGAAAAATGGCCATTTAACAAAAAACAGGTTTCTAAAGACAGAGAGCCCTTTTGATCTTCTGACATGTCTCTGTCTGTTAAAAGGGAATCTGGAATTCTTTCAAGGCAGGGGCTGCACAAAATTGAAACTTTCTGCGCAAGGTCTTTGTTTCTGTGTAACTGGTGACACAGGCAACAATATGGATAAATCCCAAAATTATCATGCTGAGTGAAAGGAGCCAGACAAAAAAGAGGACATACTTTATGATTCGATTTATATAAAACTCTAGAAAATGTACACTACTCTACAGTGACAGAGGGCAGATCATTGGTTGCCTGGGGCTGGGCATGGAAAAGGAGGGGCAGAAGGGAGGATGACAAAGGAACCCAAGATATTTCTGAGGATGCTAGACATATACACAATCTAGATCATGGTGATAGCATCATGGATGAGCACATAAGTCAGAACTCATCAACTTGTGCACTTTTGCATGTCAATCACATCTCCCTAGAGCTGTTTAAGAAGAGAAGATGGAGAGGAGAGGGGAAACTGGAGAGAGGAGAGGAGTCCTAATATGCACTGAGGCTGGGTACATTGTGGGGTGATGTGTCTTATGAGAAATACAAAGGGATGGGATGCTGAGAAGGACGAAAAGTTGAGGGCTATTCAGGGCCTCAGGTTGAAGTTGTTTGATGTAACTGCCCTTTCCGTGGCTGTAAACATCCTCAGTGAGTTAGATCATATGCACCCAATTCTGATGACAGAGCGTGTGTGTGTGTGTGTGTGCGTGTGTGTGTGTGTGTGCGTGTGTGTGTGTGTGTGCACATGTGTGCCAAGAGGGGACTGAGGAAAAGGGTGACATGGGATGCAACAGATTGGCATGGGCAGGATAGTGAGACATCTAAGAAATGGAACTAGCTTACAGACATGGAAACTTGAAGTCAGATGTGACCTGGAAACTCAGGGCCTCCTTCTCCAACCCTGTGAAATTTACATAAATCTTGGGAAGCCTCTGGGCTGCTACAGGGCATGGAGTCAGGATGTATCACATGTATATTCAGTTCTCAAAGGCAGGCAGAACCCAGCTGACATCTGGATGCTGTCCCCACACTCAGTGGCTGTTTGCTGAACAAATGTAGGAATATTATTTTGATTTGTTGACAGAAAAACAACTGCTGCTATTTTGAATATTGGCAACAGGAGGCAGGATGATGATGAATGGGCCGCCACTGGGGCTTAGGTCGCCTTTCATCTGCTTAGCATGTTTCAGAATGCCTGTGCTTTGGGGGCCATGTCTTATACATCACACATTTAGCAAACATTGGCAGAGGGCTTGTCACGGGGCAGGCACTACACCAGATGTTGAGAGGAAAATAGTGAACGAGATTCAGGCTTTTCCCTAAAATGCTCACAGCACAGAGTAGAACACACACAAAGGAAGATACCATAATGCCAGTGGGGTATGCCATGGGGGTTGTCAAACTATGACCTATGGGCCATATCTCATGCTCTGCCTGCCTGTGCCAATAAAGTTCTATTGGAACACAGCCATGCCTATTCTTGGATGTGGCAGCTTTTGGATTACAATGGTCAAGTTGAGTAGTTGAGACAGAGATTACGTCGCCCATAAAACCTATGTTGCTTATCATCTGGCCCTTTATAGAAGAAGCTTGCCAACCCTTCTCTAATAGAAGACAATACATGATAAGAAGCTGGACTGAAGTAAGAAGGTTGGGAGTTACTGACCTGGCTTGTTAGCAAACCCAGCTGTAAGTATTCCAGGCTAGATCATAAGATCAGTTAGGGCTAAATGTCTTCCTCATACTGCCTGTGTGGGTTAGTAAGAAGCAGAATGGACTTCCAAGAGTAGCCCCCATCTCCCCAGGAGGAAGCACGCAACAGATGCTCCTGGCCTCATCAAGTTTCCAAGAAAGCAGTGTTTTGAGAGCCTCAGCCCTGGGAATGAGGCAATACCATCTCCCCATGGCAAACTCAGGGAGGTTCATCAAAGCCAACTGTGCCTAGCCAGTGACACTGGGAGAAAGTGGAGAAAAAGAATCAGTTTCTTCTATCTTTTCAAGCCTATAGGGGAGGCTCCAACCAGGGAAAAGCATCAAATAATAATTAAGTTAAGATATTTAATTAGCATTCATTTGCACTGTTTATATTAAAGTCAGACCCTGATGGAAAACCTTTATTATCCTTTGCAAAGATGTATTAAATATTAACTCCTGAACAGAAAACACTACAGTCTATTGCCTGGTTAAAAATTATATTTGGAAATAATTTATTTGCAATTCATTCACTAGTTAAACAAACATTTATTGAGTACCTATTATTTGCCAGGCCTAGTTGAAGACCAATATGGTCCTTGCCCTCAAGGGGCTTACAGTTTAGTGTGGAGAGACAGGTTGTGAATGTACAGGCAAGCAAGCACACTTGATCCTTGTTATTCACCATAGTTATGTCCTATAAAACTGCTGCATGCTGGGTGCAGTGGCTGAGGCACAAGAATTACTTGAACATGAAATGTGGAGGTTATAGTGAGGAAAGATTCTGCCACTGCACTCCAGCCTGGGTGATAAAGCAAGATTCCGTCTCAAAAACAAACAACACAAAACAAAAAAATGAGCAAACAGCAAACCATTGCTCTCAGGAAGAAAACACAACTAGGTTCCTGTGAGCCTCTGGTCACAACATTTTTGTCAACTCATCAATACATGACCTTGTTTTATGTGCACTTCTACTTGAAGACACTTTCCTTAACATATATTGTTGATCACTAACATTGCATTCGTGGCCAGCAGAGCTGTAACTCATGCCTAAACAAACCTTATCCTAACATGTGTGTTTCTTCTGTAAGGCATGGTACAGCTTTCTGTGCCCAGAGATGCTAGGCAGCACGCACTTGAGCACTGTGTTTTGGGCCACTTAAAACAGCAAAATTGTGAACAAAAGGCGCGCTCACACACACACACACACACACACACCATGGCACTAAACGGGCACTTATTTGTAGTATGAGAGGTGAAATAAGAAGGCAAAGCAAAAGAAGTTCTGTTTGAGCTCAGTTGTGAATGTGCACATAAGGTGAACTCAAATTTTTCCCTGCTCTGCACTACTCCAAGAAGAACCATGAAATCACCATTGTTGGAGCTGCCCCATGTTGGGCACCACTGCTGGGGTTACTACCTGGGGAGCAGGGGGGTCTGTCCTGCAGACCTTGACTTAGTGACAGATGAATAGATTCACTTATATCCAGAATACTGTGAATGAGTGGGCTGGGTGTTTGTGGCCACCTACAGAGTCCTTGGAGAGTACTGTAAGCAGTTGCGACTACCAGCCCTTCTTAGCCAGTAAGACTCACATTTATTTAGTAAAGTTTAATTGACAAAGGCTTGAGTTGACACCACTAAAGTGAGAAGATCAAAGGACAGGTTCTCATGTCTAAAGCAAACACTATTAGTGTGTAGTATTCTTGGTTGACCTCCCCCTGAGAGAGTTATCTGGCTTAAAGTTTAGTTTTAAGACTACAGGAGTAAACAAGTTATTTAGAAAACCTCCACATACCTTAGCCATTTGTTTTTTTCTTAAATTAACTGAAGGCAAAGGGGATAAGGCTCCCTTTAGCTGAAATGTCTAGTGCAACTATGCAAACTTCATGGTCTTCCAAGAAGGTTTGTGACTATATTCTATAACTTTCTGTAATATTTTTCTTTTAATATTTTTGCCACTACCTTGAGTGAATCTCACATACCATGAATATTGATTTTGGGGTGACAAATACGTCTTAGTGAGTATGTGAGTTCACAAATATGGAATTCATGAATAATAAGAATCAACTGTAACTCAAGGCAGAGAGAATGATGTTTGCACAGTTCCTGAATGGGAAAGAAGCTTGAGGAAGAAAGGCCATGTGGTAGGAGGAGAGACTGCCAGAGGAGTGAAAGGAGAGGAAGCTCAGTGGCAAGACCAGCCAGGGGGCTTCCTGGGCCAGGGCAGGTGGTCTGGGTTTTGCTTAGTGTGAAATTGGAGGCACTAAAGGGTTTCATCAGGGGAGAGATGGGATCTGAGCCTCAGTTCAAAAGGATTAGCCTGAAGTGGATGGTGCGTTGTAAAAATGGGAGACAAGTTAGGGCAACTATTGTCATCTGGGTGGATGATGGCAGTGGCTCAGACAAAGTTCGTGCAGTGCAATTACAAGAACTGCAGAGATTCTAGATATATCTTGGAGATGAAAGCTAGTTGTTGTGTTTTACTAGTGACTAGGTAATCTATGTTTAAAGTATTTGGGAAATATTTACTTTCTGAGCTGTAAGATGTTTCATCTTTATAACTTTAGGATGAAACCCCAAGATGAGGGCCTGGCTTGCCTCAACATAGTCCAGCCCAGGGGAAGTTATGCGAGCAGAGTGCCTTCCCTTGCCCTGATGCTCTGCCCAGAGCCACACCCAGACCTTTGCAAGCCACAGCCCTGTTCTGTAGCATTCTTAGCTCTTTGTACCCTGCAGAGATTTACCTGGCTTCTGCTCCATGCCACCTGTTCCTGCTTTGTGACAGAGACACCCTTTAGTGTGGGAACTGAATATGCAAATGTTTATCTCTCACCTCATAAGCATCCATCCTCACAGAGGACAGCCGGGGACAGTCATGATGGCAAGCCTGCTGTGGAGGCCATCATGGGCACTGCAGAAGACTCAGATTTGTGGAAGGGATTTGGAGTGGATGTTTCTCATTCCTGGCTGTTCCCTGTCCTTTATCATCCCTCATAGCATCCCAACCCCTCTTCTGGAGAAAATCCTGTTTTGTGAGTCTTGGTGGGAGGTAGTAACCCACTCCCACTCTCTCCCAATGCAGGAGGAGTGGATTTGGGGCATGAGACAACTCCAGCAAACTGGATGCTCTTTCATGAGTAATGTGGGGGTGAGTAGAAGTCATGTTCATTGCATGGGAAGCACAACATGAGAGCCTGGCTGTTCTCTCTGTGGTAGTCGCTAGTCCCTCCCTCCCTACTCATTTTTCCAGTCTATCCTCTAGCTTTCTGGCCATTCTGTGATGCCTAATGTCAACGTGGTAAGTTCCTGTTTTATTCCACTTAACATAGTCTATATGCTGGTTTCTGCTGCTTGCGACCATGAATCCTGATGTATAGTGGACTAGGAATGATTAGAGGTTCTGAATTGTCATGACCTATTTTGCTCACAGGTGATGGTCTCCTCTGATTAATTTCACTTCAAACATTTAACTGGATCCTAAGCTTGTTTGTGTTATTTGCACAGCATGATATACTTTGTAGAACATCTTAAAATACTGATAAATTTAACCCCAATGCCCAAACTAGAAACAGTTTAACTAGCAGAAAATATGACTATGTTACGTGTGCTCTAGAAAAATTACAAAATCAAGCATAACTCCACCAAAGGGCCAAGCTGCAAACCTTCATAAATCAGTTGTTCAAACCCTACCTTTAATAGCAGTTCAGCATTCATTCAATGGCACTGTAATCTCTGAGTGCTTGCATACAGGTAAGCAAAGAGCAGATGGCAAAACTTAATGTTTACAAACTCCTATCTGCTTCCTAGAATTTTCTCAGGAATGAGGAAGAGGCTGTTATCAAGAGATTTAAGCAGTGAGGTACCTGGGGCTGGCTTGTGGAAAGTAATAAGTAATAAACTAAGTCCATAAGGTATGAAAACCAAAAGTTTTAGAAAAATACCCCTATCAGTCTCAAAGAGACACCTTTAGCGAATGATGACACATTTTCTGCAAAAATACTAATCAGTTAATTTTTTTTTTGAGACAGGGTCTAGCTCTGTCTCCAGGCTGTAGTGCAGTGGCATAATCTCAGCTCATTGCAACCTCCGCCTCCCAGGTTCAAGCAATTCTCTTGCCTCAGCCTCCCAAGTAGATAGGACTACAGGCGCGTGCCACCATACCTGGCTACTTTTTTGTATTTTTAGTAGAGATAGGATTTCACTGTGTTAGAGAGGATGGTCTCTGTCTCTTGACCTTGTGATCCATCCGCCGCGGCCTCCCAAAGTGCTAGGATTACAGGGGTGAGCCACTGTGCCTGGCCACTAATCGGTTAATTTAATGTGGACGACGTGCCATGCACTGTGTTCTAAACACTGTCTCTGAATTCTTTTCTTCTTTATCCATCACAGTGACTCTACAACTTAGATATTATTTCTCCCCATTTGTTATGTGGAGAAACTAAGGTCCAGAGAAATTAAAAACCTGCCTAAGGCTACACATCTGGAAGATGGACAAGTGGGGATTTGTGCCCAGGAAGTCTAGCACTAGTTTGGCAGTTGTGGCCACTGGGCTATGTACTTTTTTAAAAAATTGAGATGGAGTCTCACTCTGTCTCCCAGGCTGGAAAGTAGTGGCACAGTCTCGGCTCACTGTACCCTCCGCCTCCTGATTTCAAGTGATTCTCCTGCCTCAGCCTCTTGAGTAGCTGGGACTACAACTGCACACCACCAGGCCTGGCTAAATTTTGTATTTTTTAGTTAGAGATGGGGTTTCACCATATTGGACAGGCTGATCTCAAACTCCTAACCTCGTGATCCACTTGCCTTGGCCTCCCAAATTGCTGGGTTTACAGCAGTGAGCCAATGCGTCTGGCTGACTATGTACTTTTCTTTGCAGGGCTGTAAGAGACCACGGGTCTGTCCTTTCCGGTGCAGCCCCTTTAGGGTAGTTTTCAAAGACAGCCTCAATCTCGAATGGAATAAAAAGAGTCAAGGTCAGTTTCATTTGCTTCCATAAGGAAAACACAACTTTCAAGTCTAAAGGTCTCTTTTCTCCCACGATAGGTGTGGGAAAATTAGTAAGTTTATGATAGAGCTTTGTTCTCTCTAAGGCAATCATAGGAATAGAATGCACAGGGAAGTGGGCATGAAAGACTTAAATTGAAAGAAACCATGACAGGCAGAGTCTGTAAAAACATTTACCATCATCAACCCATGCAACAGGAGGATATCCAGCAGGTAAAGCCATCCCTGTCAACAGATGATGGCAGGAAGAGCTTCTGTGCTATGAAAAGAGCAAGCCTGGAAGAATGCATCCCTAGGGACCTCCTGCAAGCTAGAGTCCAGAGAGGTCTGGCCAGACTCCTTCCCCGTGCTCTTTCAGGCATCCGGCAGCAGTGATTTTTACCGTGGCTGTCAGCAGTGAAAGCTGTCATAAATCCATCAACTAAAATCAGAAACGGAACACACAATTTTATTCTGAAAAACAGAAGTCAGAGAGAGCAAGCTATTGAGTCTGGTTGTAATTGCACACAGAAGACACGCTTCTCTGGCTTCACTTTGGTTTGGGAGGCAGAAGAGCAGAGAGGTGAGGACGGTTGTCTTTGAGCCAGATTTCCTGAGTGTGAATTTCTTTGGGTAATTTCCTGAATCTTCCTAAGCCTTATTATCTTCCCCTATATAGAGGGGGTAATCAAAGACCCATACGGTTGTTGTGAAATGAGGGGTAATCTAATGCAGAAGGCTTGGGGAACAGGGCCTGGGACAAAGTAAATGCCAGCTACTACATTGTAACCTTGGGCAATTTGGCGTGGCTGTAACAGAAAGCGGCCAACCTAGCCTGGTTGTGTTAGGGAAGTGGATCAGACATGCTGGTGAAAGAAGACAGGAGATGCACGGAGCCAGGACAGCCCAGGTCTGATCGACTCCTGGGGAGAGTGTGTGCTCTACCCTGGGGCCTGCGTAGACTCAGGATATGCTGATTTGGGGTCTGGCTGCCAAGTTAACAGCATGTGTGGTATGGAACTGTGCGGGCTCAGAGATTCTCAGGAAGCAGTGCCTCATGGCGAACAGTGCCAGGCAGGACCACTCCTCCCAACGGGAGCTTCCCAGGGCATGGCCACAGGCCTCCTTTCTTTTCTACCTTCGCTTCCCTCTTCGGGGATCATAGTCTCAAGGATTTAAATTCCATCTGGATGTTGATGACACCCAGGCTTTGATCTGTAGCACAGATGCTCCCTGACACCCAACTCACCTGCTCTCTATGTCTACCTGAAACTCAAGAGCAAGACCAAGTTCCTTTACTTCCCTCCCCCAAGTTACTCCACCACTTCTCCAGGGAACTTGCAAAGCTCATAGATGTGCCCTCTGTGCTTCCAGTTGTTTGGGACAAAAACGTTGGAATCAATCTTTACTCTTTCTCTCTCTCTCTCTCTCTCTCTCTCTCTCTCTCTCTCACACACACACACACACACACACACACACACACACACACACACACACACAGTTGGTTAGCAAATCCCCGCCACCAGTACCTTCAAAACATTCAGGCCCTGGCCCAGTGGCTCACGCCTGTGATCCTAGCACTTTGGGAGGTTGAGGCAGGCAGATCACTTGAGGTCAGGAGGTTGAGACCAACCTGGCAAACATGGTAAAAACCCATCTCCACTAAAAATACAAAAATCAGATGGGTGTGGTGGTGCATGCCTGTAATCCCAGCTACTCCGGAGCCTGAGGCATGAGAATTGCTTGAACCCTAGGTGGTAGAGGTTGCATTGGGTCAAAATTAGGCCACTGCACTCCAGCCAGAAAGACAGAGCCAGACTCTGTCTAAAAAATAAAACAACAACAACAACAACAAATTGAGTGTCTGCTGCTTCTCACTGCCTGCACTGTAATCATCCCCACCCAAACCCATGTGGCTTCTTACCTGGATGCTACGGCACCCTCCACTCCAGTGCTCTGCTCTGCCCCTCTATCTCTTTCCCTTAACAGCCTCCCTTTCCTAATCCCACCAGCATGCTTATCACTTTCCCCGTCTTCTCTAGAGCATCGGCCTCATCTCCCATCAGCCCCAACTCGCTGTGCGGTGGGCACACTCCTGCCCACTCTGCCTGGGTACCTTTGCACCTGCTTGTCCTCTACCTGGACCTCTCCACTCCAGATAACTGTGTGGCTCACCTCCACTTCCTCCAGTTCTTTACTGTAGCGTCACAGCATCTATGAGGCTTGTGCTGACCCCCAATCTAGAGTGATGGCTCCCCTCCTTTCTTTTCTGCCTTCTTTCTTTGCATGAATCACCAGCTACTATGCTACTTATTGTATTTATTAATTCTCTCATTTTTTTCTCTCTTCCACAGGAATATGATCTCCAGGATAACAAATTTGTTTTCTTTTTTTAAGATGGATTTTTGCTCTTGTTGCCAAGGCTAGAGTGCAGTGGCATGACCTTGACTCACCACAACCTCCACCTCCTGGGTTCAAGTGATTCTTCTGCCTCAGCCTCCTGAGTAGCTGGAATTACAGGCATGTGCCATCACACGCGGCTAATTTTGTATTTTTAGTAGAGATGGGGTTTCACCATGTTGGTCAGGCTGGTCTCAAACTCCTGAGCTCAGCTGATCCACCTGCCTTAGCCTCCCAAAGTGCTGGGATTGCAGGTGTGAGCCACCACTTCCGGCAGACAGATTATTTTATTTGTTTCTGGGGCCGCTGTATCCCCCAATGCCTAGAAAAGCACCCAGTGTGTTGTAGGTGTGGGATGAACAAATGGAGGGACAGGTTCTCTCATCATAGCCCTAGTCTAAATCCTGAGGTCCCCCTTCCACACATGCAGCCTGCACTCAGGGACCCAAGATTACTTAGAGTCAGCCATATAAGGTCGGATCTTCTAGTGAGATTCCTGCCAACGCTATTGGAATGCATGAGGAAATCCCCAAATTAAGCATTTGTAGGAGGACTGTAGTTTAGAGCCTCATCACTTGAAAATACAAGCTTCGAGATTCATTTGGAAAGCAAACTTGGAGCAGATGATGAAATGCATTTCTTGAATTAGTTACATGACTCACTGCCTGTGGTTTCATTATCCATGTTAGGGTTAACGCCATGGTAAGTTCCTCATGCTTGCTGGCTGACTGGTGTTAGTGATTGACAGACAAACTCAGATAATAAATCAGCTGTTTTCCCTATGCAACTGACTTCTGTTGCAATCCTGAAATGTGTGGCTTTCTGAATCAGTGCTACGCTAGTAGCTCATGTAGCAACCCTCATCTATTTCAAATGGGTTTATTAAAAATAATTTTAAAAAAGTTAAGTAGATTTAACAGCTTAGAAAACATAGGGCAAGGAACAATATTAACATTTGTCAATATTTTTTATATTGGTTCTGAGAATGCATTTCTTAGGCTGACAACAAGGACCCTGATAATTATATTCAAATATATCCAATATGAAACCATGTTTTCAATAATAAAAGTGTGGCCTATGGCAAATTTATAACAACATATGTAGATGGATGTTAAAAAGGTGATTGATTTGTAAAATAGCTTTTCAACTGTTTACCCAAATGGCCAGGTGTTTCATATTAACCAAATCAAGCACCTTTAATTAACATTAATAATGAAAATCTTCAGTCTCTGGATCATTATAAAAGCCAGGAATACATTTTTAGCCAGTGAAGCTCTTAAAACATTAAAAATCCTGTAATTTAATTTGGGAGGCTTTGTTTCTCCCAGCATCTTTATAACAGATAATCTGACCACTAAAACTAACAGTCATCTGTGCTAATATATTTGCATAAATAATTAAAATTCCACAGCAGAATAGGCAACAAAATGTATTACTACCATAAACTTACAATGGAAGAACATCACTTTAATTAAAAACCACAAAGGCACCACTATAAACAATCCATTTATGTTTCAAGCTCTGTGTTCGTTGATTTAAGAAAGAAAAAAATCTTAACTCATTGAAAACAACAACCAAAAAAAATGACCTCACCCCAAATCCTGTTATTGAGGTCAGGAACCACATTTAATTAAGATGAAGTGTTAATAATATAGTTTAGTAGATGAAGGGCTTTTCTTAATTTCCCCAGGTAGAAATGTTATTATTTGGCCTTTAACTTCTGATTAAAATTTAAAAGCTGGGAGTCAACCCAACTTAAACTCTGAAATCTGGTTTTGAAACCTGGTTTTCGAATTAGAAATCCTCCTTCCTCCCAAAAAATGGTAGGCTACTACATATTTTTGAACCCCTATGTTTCTGAGAATGCCAGTGATGACAAGATTCGCATTTTCAAGAGAGCTGATTTTTGCCTTTACTTCCCAAGGTATTAGAAGATACAGAATAAAATGTCCCATAGCCAGTCAATGATGGTTTTTGCTTAATTTCCCATCATTTCATGATTTTCTTTGAATGTGCTCCAGTATTAGATTAAACAAGGTGTTAAAGAAAAGGACTTGATGAATCATGGGAAGACCAGCAAAAATGGAAATTGGGCATTTTAACATATCTTTTGGGGCCGAATTGTCAGTATCCTATGTTGTATTCTTTACCAGTTTGAATGCACGAATGAATTCTACTGTAGAGTTAAAAAGCATCCAGGTCCAAAAGAGGAGGAAGGAAATGACTTAAAAAAGACAGAGCCCCAAAGAAATCAGGACAAAGCAGTTGTAGTTTTCAAAGAGATGAGCATCTAATTTGGATCTGATTCAGATATTCTGTGTTCAAAGAATAGGCTCAATTTGGATCAAGGCTTTGGAAGAAGGGTTGACTGATGGATATGGCTCTTTAATGTAACTTTCATGGACTTGGAAAGTTCTGTGAGAGACCTGTACACCCTTCTAAGGTCTCCCTGCTAGGATTAGTTTCCCTTCCTGGGATTGGTTTAAAACAAGGCCAAATGCAAATGTTTTCATGGTTGGTAGATATTAGTCAATGTTTGAAGATTAAAAGAAAACAAAAACCTATGACATGGTTTGGATCTGCGTCCTCACCCGAATCTTGTGTTGAAATATAATGTCCACTGTGGGAGGTGGAGGCTGGTGGGAGGTGACTGGATCATGGGAGTTAACAATATCCCTCCTTGGTGGTATCTTTGAGATTGTGAGTTCTTGTGAGATCTGGTTGTTTAAAAGTGTGCAGCACCTCTCCACCTGCTCTGGACATGTGAGGTTCTGGCTCCCCGTATGCCTTCTGCCGTGATTGTAACTTTCCTGAGGTCTCCCCAAAGGCTGAGTGGATGCTGCCATACTTCCTGTACAGCCCGCAGAACCATGAGACAATTAAATAATTTTCTTTATAAATTATTCAGTCTCAGGCATTGTTGTTCATCAATTTGAGAATAAACTAATATAAGCTATGTCTACACTTTTTTTGTTTTCCTAGACAGAATCTCACTCTATCACCCAGGTTGGAGGGAGGTGGCATGATCTCAGCTCACTTCAACCTCCACCTCCTGGGTTCAAGTGATTCTCCTGCCTCAGTCTCTCGAGTAGCTGGGACTACAGGCAAGCACCATCAGGCCTGGCTATTTTTTTTTCTATATTTAGTAGAGATGGGATTTCACCATGTTGGTCAGGCTGGTCTTAAACTCCTGACCTCAAATGATCTGCCCATCTCAGCCTCCTGAAGTGCTGGGATTATAGGCATGAGCCACCACATTTGGTCAACGTATGTCTACTTAATGCACAAAAATGTTTGCATACAGTCACCCCCAAGCCAGCCACCATTCATGCACTCTACCTGATTACTGAGCACTGGTCACACACCAATTCTACTGCTGGGATTGGGCTGTTTTCAGACATTTGAGCCCTTAAGAATTCGTCAATGGTGGTCTCACCCCATCTTGTATCAAACGTACTAAAATGTACCCACACTAAAAGTATGTTTTTCCCTATAAAATGTTTAAAATTATTTTTACACTTTTGCTTTTGGAATTATTGTGCTATAAGAAATAGTCTATTAATAATCACTTATAATGTATCCGTCATTCTTGCAAGGTGAGTTACAAATACTTTGCGAACATAAAGACACTTTTGCAAATATTACATTTGACCTGCTAAAGTTGTCACAATGCTGTGGGCAGTTGATATTTATTAATTTCAAATTTTCTGTTTTCTTTTTTAATTTTGGAGGCAATAGATTATATATTCAGGTCCCTGACATTTTTGCAGGCACTTGGAAAGCCTGAAGGTCTTAGTCCTGTGCCTAAAGTGCTTAATTAACTAAATGATACTGAGAACGCTCTGGTGGCTCATCAGGGAAGGAGATAAAGATGATTGCTACTCTCCCTGAGCATGAAGTCTAGTGGGAAGATGGACAATTACGTCAGGGATTGAGGAAGTGTGAGGACTGGTGAAGTTATAATAAGAGATGCTCAGACAGCCTTAAGCCAACATCAGAAGTAGGTGCAGCGGTGAGGATGAAGCTCCAGTGTTCTCATTCACCACATTAAGTCAGCCTCAGTATACCTTACTTGTGTGCTTTCCTCCTTTAACCATGGCTCAGGGAGGTTCTGCTCTCCTCATCAGTAAAAAGGGACACCGAGGTGTTCTCATTTACAGGGTGGTTGTGAAAATACACGAAGACTGGTAACAATGCTGTTGGTAAAGTTCTATATAAAAATATTAGGTATTTTAATCATCCTAGCAGCAATGTTATTACCATCATTCTTAAAATCCATGTCTTTTTAAATCCAATATTATTACCATCATTCTTAAAATCCAGGGGGTTGTCAAAATCTTGGCCTGGTTTGGTCTGGCACCCAATTCCCTAGAGGCAGAGACCTGTGCACAGGCAGGTGGAGAGCCGGATTTCTGGAGAATCCAGCCATCTGCTGAAAGTGAGCCAGGGATGGTGCTGGGGAAGAAGCAATTTGTACCACTCAGCTCCTTCTCCTTGGCTGGGGATCACTGGTTTTTAGTTCACAAGGAAGCAATTTATTTCATTCCTTCTTCCCTTCCTCCCTCCCTGTCTTTCCTTCTTTATAGGGACACCATCATTTGCCGCAAAAGTTTTTGCTCTTATGATTGTAAGTTCCTTGTGAGGCTATAGACAGACTATTTCTTTCACCAGTGAATACACGGCACCTAGCACAGTGTCAGGCCCACAGTGGGCTCTACATAAACACCACTCCATGAATGAATAATTATAATCGATATGCTCTTTGCTAGCACTAGTCTTCAGCAACATCATCATCTATTATTTTGATTATGCAAATATCTAATATCACAGAATATTTTTTCCCTTTTAAAATTTACCCTGTAGTTATTTATTAAGTAGAAAAGTTCCATTTAAAGAGGTGTTCATGGCAGAAGCTGCTATTTACCTTACAATATCCATTCATCCTTAGCAAAGAACCTTGGTTTTAAAAACAGGGCATTTGCTACCCAGTCAAATGACCATATTTCCCATAATCCCTTGCAGCTAGCTGCAGACACGTGATCAATTCTGGCCAATAAGATTTAAATAAAAATGTGGTAGAGTTCCGGAAAGTCTCCTTAAAAGATAGGGAGCATCCTTTTTCTTTCGCCATTTCCCATCCTGCTGTCTGGAATGTAGACACGAAGGTTGTAGCACTAGCAACCATAACAGACCATGAGGAAGAGGTGCCAGCCTAGACACAGTAAAATGGTGAGCAAGAAGGATGCTGTGTAGGGCCGTGTGGGTCTGCTACTGTTCCTGGACTGCAGTGCCTGCTCTAGACCTACTTTATGTGAGGAAAAAAAATCAGCTTCTATCTGCTCTGAGCTATTGTCATTTTGAATTTTCCTGTTATATTCAGCCAGACTTAATCCCCACAGATAAAATGCTTGACATATACTTGCAGGGCTCCCTGGATGAATGACCCTTTCCAAAAAAGTCTTGAGCAGTGATATGAAATTCTACATGGGTAGGAACAATATTTTTCCTCAACACGTGTCTCTTATATTCAATGTATAGGCAGAAGTCTCTGCTGCAGAATTGTTTACTATAGATCCTGGGCAAGATGAGTTCTGTCTGAAAAATGTTTGGAATATGAATTGCTACTTCATTGCCCTTGATCATAGAGAGAATAAAGTGAGTTCTCCCAGGCTATTCAGAAGGATTTAGCTGCGGCTGCATCCCTAAGGTAACCAAATAGGGGATCTGATGGAAGGGTTACTTCCCATGTTTCATTTCGCCGTTGAAGAAGTTTTACCAAATGTAGTTATTTCCATTTCGCATAATTATCTTTGGACTACTCTATTTAACATTTTATTTTTATTTTTATTTGTGTGTGGTGGAGTCACCTTTCATTGCCCAGGCTGGAGTGCAGTGGCATGATCTCTGCTCACTGCAACCTCTGCCTCACAGGTTTAACAGGTTCAAGCAATTCTTCTGCCTTAGCCTCTGAAGTACCTGGAATTACAGGCATACACCACCACACCCAGCTAATTTTTGTATTTTCAGTAGTGATAGCATTTTGCCACATTGGCCAGGCTGGTCTGAAACTCCTGATCTCAAGTGATCCACTCACCTTGGCTTCCCAAAGTTTTAGGATTACAGGCGTGAGCCACCATGCCCAGCCTGAGCTACTCTTTCTAACAAGTTCAGTTAGAAGATTCTCAAATTAGAGATACTCAAATGTCATCAGGATATTTTACCTGGTGCACCTGGAGGATGGTTGCTACCCTGAAAAAGAATTTTTTTTTTTTTTTTTTGAGACGGAGTTTTGCACTTGTTGCCTAGGCTGGAGTGCAATGGCGCTATCTAGGCTCACCGCAACCTCTGCCTCCTGGGTTCAGGCAATTCTCCTGCCTCAGCCTCCTGAGTAGCTGGGATTATAGGCATGTGCCATCATGCCTGACTAATTTTGTATTTTTAGTAATTACAAACTACTAAATTTAGGAATTACAAATTTGTAATTTAATCTCCAACATGCAGATGGTGTTTCTCCATGTTGGTCAGGCTGGTTTCAAACACCTAATCTCAGATGATCTGCCTACCTCGGCCTCCCAAAATATTCGGCTTACAGGCATGAGCCACCGTGCCTGGCCAGAAGCAAGTCTGACTGTCATCATACGTGGAGAGGACAGAGAGTGGGAACCTGCTCTGTTGTAGGACCTGCCTACATGTACAAGATCTTGGAGCAGAGAAGGACTTTCTAAACTGTGACACCAATTTAGAAATAATGGAAAGTATGAATTTGACTGCCTAGATATAAAAACAAAGAATTCTGTATATGACAAAAATCATTAATACACAGTCATACTTTTGCTCAAGCCAAGTATTTTGAGGGATTTATCTTCAGAATGTCAATGATGCATTAAACAATTTCACTACAAGCATGCCCACTAATGTTTTACAAAAACTGCAAACAAGTGTAAACAATGTAAATAGCCAACAACAAGGGAATAAACAGATGTGTATATCCCTGTAATGGAATAACAGCACACTATTCAGCGATGAAAAATAATGGCCGTTTCTTGAGATAGAAAGCTGTTCAGCATATACTGGGAAATAAAAATGGTGAGTTTTGAGAGTGGATAATGCAAGCCAATTTTGATAATGAAAAACATAATACTCACATGTGATTGAGGGAGATAGAGCAAAGCTATGAAAAAGGGATTTCCTTGTTGGACATGATGACAGATACTTTATTATCTGCCTTATTCTTACCTGTCTTTTCAAAAGTTTCTTCTAGAAACTATCTTACTTTTATTATAAGGGTGAGAAGATAAAAGTCATTAAAAAGAAGAATTTCATCTGTCCCTAGATCACTGCTATTTGTTTTGATTTGGCTAACAGCACAATGTGAAGGGTTTTTTAAATGAGTCTTAATAACACAGGCTTTTTAGTGAGAAGATTCCCTCCGATGCCTGGACACTGCCTGTCTTTAGAGTCATAGGCTCCTTGGAGATCAAGGTTCCCTTTGCTGATCTGAGCATTCCCTGGGAAGACAAGGGGGCGTCCAGCTGTGGTCAGCAGAGGAGCAGTCGAGCCTGAGATGTGCATTTACTCACACGAGACAGGAAGAAGTGCAGGGCCTGGACTTAGCTGAAAGTGTGTTCCCACATTTTGGTGGGGTTGGGGGTGGGGAGAAGGCTTCCTATTTTGACCACGGAAGGAGCCCCCCAGGGAGGAGGCAAAAGTGGCACTTAGGGTGGGCAGGCCTTGCCACAGGCTCTCAGGATCCTGGTCTCTCATGGCAGCTTTTAGTTTTGAGGGTCTGGTGAGAAACGTGAGATGAGTGGGGATGTGGGAGCTGAATCACAGGGAATGTCAGAAAAGACAGAGATGGTGGGGTGGAGAGAGAGAGGCTGAGAGACAGAGCAAGGAGGAGGAGTGAGGCTGGCTAGGTAGTAAAGGAAATGACCATGTTCTTGGGATGCAGCAGCAACCACGGTGACTGTACAGCCAACACAGTAAACCTCAGCATTTGCATGGTAACTGAGTTCATTCAAACAAAGCTGACTGCAGTAGGGACTCTTCCCTCTAGAGAACATGCACATTTAATTTTACCTGTCCTCAAACTTGTTGGAATTCACTTGAGGTGGCCGGCAAAATATTAGGGCAATAATAAGGAAAGTTATAGATTATAGTCTCAAACCTTTCGGAAGGACGAAAGGTTTTATTGGGGCAGGCAGAAGATGGCTGGTCCATTATGTTAGGGAAAAGACAGGGATGATGAGAGGTTTTCCCTGGTGAAATCTGTTTACCCCACATCCCTTTGTCTCTACTCTGTTTACTCATGTAAACCTTGTGCTGGATGATCCTCTCATGGGGCGGTCAAAGGGGAATTACCCATTAATGGGGTTTACCCTGGGCCTCCAGAAGCTAAAGCTTTTGTCATTCCTAAAACCACACTTTTAACCATGTTAATTACCCACATGCATGTTGACTTAGAACCTCTGTTATAAAATCTTTACTGAATAAATGTATGGATGTACAGGGCATCTTGGTCAACTGGCAAGATTTCACCCTCTGAAAGTAGCCAACGACTATCCCTAGCCCACTTGAATCACAGAAATAGGTGTGAGAGTGCGTTCATTCATCCATCATTGAGTCAGGGTCCGCAAGACAGATCTCGGCAGGTGATGACTGATGTTTCACAAACTGATGCTTTGCTCATCATAGTCATGAACAACACAGCCCTGGGTGGAGATGTAAGATGCTAAAGAGACACGCAATATATGAATGAGCATGTACAGCTACTGCACTTGTGCACCCAGAAGACCACGCAGAGCATACTTCCTAGTAACGCCTCTTCCCACCTACTTATGAATAATCACGGAAGACTCCCACGAAGGGAGCCTCCCTGATGTGGGTCTTTGCTCTGCTGTTTCATCCTTATGAGCAGCCCACCCTGAATCCTCTCTCTCAGAGTGTACTGGCTACTCTGCACCTAACTTTCAACATATCCCTTTCTTTGCAATAAATTACTCTATGCTGCAATTCTTTTGCTGTGTGTCTCTTGCTTAAATACTTTTAAACTAAGAAGACAAGAATAGAGGTATCACATCAGCAGTCAGCAGAAGGAAGAAGAAGATAAAGACATTAGAGACACTAAAACGTTATCAGGAGACGCCTGATTCCTGTTTTGTGGAGGAGGAGGAGAAGGAAGAGTTCTCTTTGAGGTAAGTTTCTTCTTCCAGTGCCTGCTCCCTGAAGAACCATTACAACACTAACATCACAACTTGCAAGGCCTTTGCATCTGTCTGAGAAGTCTGGGAACCCAGCATAGATGATTAGATGAGAAAGCCATCTCCCACCCTGGCCCCTCTGTGCAGCCCCATTCCTCCTCTGCACACACAGCCCCCCAGGGACAGCACTTCTCAGTATGCAGGTTCAAAGGCTGCAAATAATGAGCCTCTTTTTTCCAAAGAGCTCCTGTGACAATAGCTCAACTTGTAGGTGTTGTTATCCCGGCTTTCTTCCAGGAGAGTAGAGGGGTGGAGGGGAAGAGAGGGCAGGGAGGAAAGGGTGGGTGGGAGGAGGGAGGGAGGGAAGGGGAGAAGAAAGGAAGAAGGGAGGACAGGAAAGGGGTGGGGGATCCTGCCAGTACCAGGCTAAGAAAGGATCACTTGCAGGATATGTCTGAGGAGTCAGGCCAGATAGAGAAATGTGTGCAATACACACACATGCACATGTACGCACACATTTACTTTGCTCCAAGGCTGGGAAAGGGATTAGTCCAGCCCTCTCTCAGCCAGGCCAATTTGTAAATGCTAGAACTCTTAGGCATACCAGCTGCAGAGACACAGTGCAGCTCTATTTTCTGTGGGGTTCACAAGGTTGACCTTGGTGCCAGTGGCTCTCTGTTGTTCCTGACTACTCAGCATTTGTTCCCACCTTCTGGGACAAGCCTCCTGCACTTCCTAGGGTAGCTGCCCCTGCAGGCCCTCAGAGCTGGGTGCTGGGGTCTGTGGCAGGCTTGGGCACCAGGACTCATCAGCACAATCCGCCCTGCTGCTCTACTGCTTGGTTCAGAGGGGTGTGCTCATGGCCCAACTTGGGTCTTGGGCTGGGCTGCTGATTAGGAAGGAAGATATTGCTTTCTGTTGGTAGGATCAAGGACAGATGTTGCTGGTGCCTCTCTCTTTACAGATGTGCAAATAGAGCTGAGGATGGAACCAACCCAGAGGACAGCAGAGTTAGACATGGAGAAGGAATATGGTCTGAGCACCTGAATTCCATCATGCTGGAGGAGGCCTTCATTCCCATGGACTTTTCCATTAGGTGTGCTGACCCATGTAAGTAACAAGGACCCCCCTTTGGCATAAATTGCTGTGAGTTGGGTCCTGGTTACTTGTGATGGAAGGCCACAACTGTGATGATCACACTTGCTAGAGAAACAAGAAGGTCCTCAGAACTCTGTGAATTCCAGCTTCTCCCCACGAGTCTCACCTCGAGTCAGTTCTAGGTTGCTTTCTCTGACCTCCTCCTTCTCTCGCATAGCAGTGGGATTAAGACCCTTGTCTCCCAGGGCTATTTAATAGTTACCCGACCTTTGTTCTCCACAGCTCGAATCCTGGCCTGGATGCTCCTGAATGTCTCAGCTCTCCCAGGTACCCCTCCTTCCCCAAGCTGGAATCCTGTTTCTAACTCCGTTTGCTGGGATGGTCTGCACCTGTGGCCTGCCTCCAGCAGCACGCTCCATTTGCCAGACAGGATTTTCTTCCCTCCTTCTTAGTCAGCGGCCCTCTGTGCTGCGTGTCTGAGAACAGCATCCCAGTTGATCACTAATCCAGGTGCCCCGAGCAGGGAGGTGCATGACCCCAGCTCCAGCAAGGAGCCACCCTGGGAATGTGACCACGGCTGAGCGACACTAGAACAGAAAATGGCTGGAGCTGGCTTATTCTCCCTGTGAGATCCTGAACTGCAAGCCTGTCTGTTCCTGTGACCTAGAGCCTGAAGGATGCCCCAGCTCCTGTGCTATCTCAAGCAGGTTCTTGATACTCCTCCATCATATATAATGTCCATAATGTCTTCCAGCACATTCATTCTCTCTTTGCCCAAGTCAGCAGAGCTGGTCTTCATCAAACAACCCAGTCTGACCTTCCTCTCCCACTGTCTATCTTATCTTAGCAGTGATGTCTAACTCTAGGTCTCAGACACCCCTCCCATTGCATTAACCCTTTCATGACTGGCAGCATCCCAAGTTGTACCAGCAATGGCAGTGTCCCAGGGTCCACAAAATCAACCTGCTTTAACTCGTTTTATTGCCCGCAGGATCCCTGCCTTCACCTCCAGTTGTAGAAATACAAGATGACAGTTAAGCTCACCTGGAAACATCCTACCTTTGTCCCACTACCCTGCAGTCTGTTAAGCTACCAGTTTTCCCATCTAAGTACTTAAGGAAGTCTTTCTCTTTGATGTTTAAATTGCATGTTTCCATTGTCAGATAGCAACAAAAAAAAAAAAAGGAAAAAAAGAATGGCTATTTCAGATTCACATTATTATAGGATTTGGTATTATCTCACACGTTTGTCTAGTTCATCTGGCATTCAGAAAGTTTAGCTGTAAAAACAAATTCACTTCTGGGGTTGGAAAATAACTTTTGCTTCTTCTCTGCCAGCTTGCTTCAAGGTAAAGTGGTTGACTCAGACTCTGTTGCATATTTCCAGGTGTTTCAAATCAGGAAAATCAGATACTTGTTTATTGTAAGTGTGTCTAATACCTGATTATTTGTACCTCATATGAGAAGAAGATTAGATTTTGGAGGAGGAAGATTAATAACCTTCTTCTGCAGAGATGGGCATGCATTTGGATCTACATGCTGATTTAAATTTATTGCAAAGTAACGTACCAAGGAGGATGTCTTTTATTTGTGAGCATTAGACACACCATGGGTAGATAGCGGTCATTTAATTAAATCTCATTATGAAAATGCCTTCTACCTAAACACTGGGCAGAGCTTAAGAAAAAAAGACAGAAATTTCTGAAGACATTACTATTATTATTAATTTTGGCCTGCCCCTCATCAGGCAAAACGCCATTCTCAATGGTCTATTTCCAAGCACCATGAAGTGACTTGCTCCTTCCTCCTCTGAACAGCTCAGAGTCAGCAAGCATTTAGCAGCCAAGAGGAGGATGGACTTCACAGAGTGTCCTGTTTCCATACTGATTCCTCTGCCACCAAGCTGGGTTGCTTGAGCAAGTTACTGAGCCCCTATGAATCCGCAATACCTGCATCTGTAAATGGAGTTTGCCCAGACCTTCTCTTAAAGCAGTGCTAATGACAAAGCAGGCAAGTTTCTGAGATGCACGAGGCCACCCAGAGTGGCTCCCTTCTCTCTGTGCTCGGGGACAGCAGACCTGGATATCATTTGGGAACATAGCACTGAAGCTACTCCCCTCCCAGGCTAGCCTCAGGTGGGAGCACTGTCCTCACCAGAGAGCCTGGCCCCCTGCAGCCATCAGCCACAACCTCCTCTCTATGACGCTTTCCACCCACTTGCTGGGATTGTTAACAAGTTTAATTTAACGGTATCTGCTCCTGACAACCAGCTTCTATGACTGGAAAGGAAAAGCAACTCCTGCCCACCTTCCGTCTGCGGTTCTGGAACCACTCACCCACCTGATGGTTTGGTGCTGCAGGGAGTCGGGGTCTGTGGCATTCACCGTCAGCAGCACACTGCCCACAGAGATGTTCTCCTGCCTGGTCACCATCATGGGGTCTGGGTAGAAGACTGGGCCCTCGTTGACATCCAGGACGGTGATGTGGACGGTCGCTGTGGAGCTGGGGCCGTAGGAGACGTCGGGTACGAGTGGGTCTTCATTTTCTACTTTGATCAGCAGGGTGTGAAAGGCGGAAATCTCATAGTCCAATGGCTGGAAAGCAGACAGAAGGGTCTCAGGATGCACACCAGCCACAGAGGGCAGTGGTTTGTACAAACTCCCTCTGAAATTCCATGAGCAACAGTAGGCCTTCAGGGATGGAGCTGGGCTTTGGAGGCTAAGCCTGTGTAACAGGGGCGCTATCTTTAAGATGAAGAATATGAAACATGAAAATGTGCCTGAGTGCGGTGGCTCACGACTGTAATCCCAGCACTTTCAGAGGCCAAAACAAGTGGATCACCAGGTCAGGAGTTCAAGACCAGCCTGATCAAGATGGTGAAGCCCCATCTCTACTTCAAATACAAAAATTAGCCGGGCCTGGTGGCGGGCGCCTGTAATCCCAGCTACTAGAGAGGCTGAGGCAGCAAAATCGCTTGAACCTGGGAGGCAGAGGTTGCAGTGAGCTGAGATTGCACCGCTGCACTCCAGCCTGGCAACAGAGTGAGACTCCATCTCAAAAACAAACAAACAAACAAAAACATGAAAATGTGAGATTAGGTATGGATTTTTTTTTTTTTATTAAGAAATAAATGACAACACATGACTTGAGCCTTAGTGAGCCTCCCTCTGAGATTTCTTTAGGCAACTCCTTGGCAATGCTGACGCTTAAAGCCTCCCTGCCTGGGACCTGAAACTCCACACCACTGGGCTCAGGTAAATGACACCCCAAATCCCAAGCCTCAGTAGCTTTATAGCAAGATAATCCTACCTCTGTTATCACAGTGGATCAATGGAATAGGAAAACTAAGCTTTCATGTTTCTTTCTTTTTCTTTTTTTTTTTTTTTTACTTTTTTTCCAAATCTTATCTTGAATTGTATAAGGTTTCATCTGTAATATTTATCACTCACTTGCCATGAAGTCAAAGGGTCTCCACACACCTTAAAGTATAGCCTGGGTTCACAGTCTCTAGTAGAAAGTAACGCGGGGAAAGAACTTGAGAGTCTGAGCCATGTGGGGCTAAGCCTGTGGGCCCTGCCCCAGCTGAGGGCATTTGAAAATGTATGGGAGTATTTTCAACTGACTTGAGGGCTCCCCAGCCATTGACTGGGCAGGGGACAGTAACAGCAGACTTAAAGCCATGCCCAGGACAGTTACAGTCCCACACAACGGTGGATTGCCTTACCCCAGTGTCAATGGGCAGCCCTGATGAGGACCACTCTAGGTGATTTTGCAAAGGGGGCTGATAGAATACCCACCTCCCCCAGCCACTGTGTGGACTAAACCAGAGGATGTCAGAGAAACTCCATGATAAAATTAGTAATACAATGGTGCTGCCAATGCATGTCTGTCACTCTTTTTCCCAACCACGAGAGCACAGGATAGGGTGAGAGCAGCATTTCCCAGAGTGGGGCTCTGCCAGGTATGCATGGGGAGACATTTAGGTAAGATGAGGCCATGCTGCTTATATCAAGTTGTTTTCCTAATGTTTACTGGAAAAAGTAGCTAACCCATCAGACCCACGCCATCATGGATATTCTTGCAAGAAGGACAAGACTAAATGAGTCAAGAGATTTGATTTACACTCAACTAAAAGTAAGCAAGGGCATGAAGAGGCTACCATGGACATGGGAAAATGAAAGCAGAGATGAGGACTGCTGCCACTGGGGAAAGAGCTGACACCGAGTTGGAAATGGAATCTGGCAGGCTGGGTCAGAGTGCCTTTAGGCAAATGAAGTCACTTTCATGATAATTATAGCTGACATGTATTCAGTGCCAAGCACTCCACGCATGGGAGAGTGCACACGCACACACGCACACTGGTAATGCTTCCTGGTTGTAACTGGACTTCCTCTCTTCACCTAGAACAATTCCTAGCAGGGTTAGTTTTAGGATTTTAAGACTTAACCAGTGCAAAGCTCTTAGTGCTGAGTGGCTGCATGCTGGTGTTTCAGTTCAATCCCTGTTACACAGGAGTCAGTTACCATTCTGTCCTTCTTTCTATGAATCCTAATAACAGATCTCTGTCCATCCCAAGTGACGCCAGAATATGCAACCTCAGTAAAGTAAACTTCAAACCAGGGCCAGGGAGCTGCCATACTTGGAAAATGCAGCTATTCATCTCAATTAGGATTCCAGAGAGGACAGAGCCTTTGGCTTGCTGGGTTGTGTCGACACTGAGGGTGTGTCCCCTGAGCTGAAGTGAAATGCAGAGCACCCCAGTCTCCCAAGGGCCATCGCCACCCCACCAGCACTAATCACAATCCTGGCCTAGTTTGGTCTGGCATCTGATTCCCCAGGGCCACAGACCTATGCACTAGCAGGAGGATGATGGGGTTTCTGGGGAATACAGCCATCTGCTGACAAGTGAGACAGTCAAGATGCTGGGAAATAAGCAATTTGTGCTGCTCCGCTCCTTTTCTTTGGCTGGGGACCACTGGCTATTTTTTCCCAAGGAAACAATTCCCTCCCTCCCTCCTTCTCTCCTTCTTTCCTGGAAACATCATTATTTGTAGCAAAAGTTCTTGCTCTTATAACTATAAGCTCCCTGGGAGGATGCAGAGAGAGACCAGTTCATTCATCAGTGAATATATAGCACCTAGCATAGTGTCAGGACCATAGTGGGCTCTAAATAAGTATCAATGCATGAAGGAAGGAAGGAAGGAAGGAAGGGAGGGAGGGAGGGAGGGAGGGAGGGAGGAAGGAAGGAATTAACAACTGTAATTCTTGTGCTTTTCTCTAGCACTAGTCTTTTGCAACACAATTATGTGTTATTTTGATTATGCAAAACTCGAACATTATTGGACATTTTTACCTTTTAAATTCCCTACTTTTTTCTTAAATAGAAAGACAGGTGGGGGCCAAGTCCTGGCCCTGATGCATCATAACTCTGGGACCACCAGCAAGCCACTGCTTCTCCTGAAGTCTCAGCTTTCTCTTCAACAAAATCCGAATACAGGAGATTGTTGTAAAGATCAGGGGGCAGGGTGAATGCTGAATGCTCCCCATGGAGCTAGGCCTAGTGTCAATATCAGTAACAAGAAGCTGCCAAGGGGGTGAGAAAGAAGAGGGTGGTTCTGCAAGAGCTGGAAGAGTCATCGCCCCAGTCCTCAGCATGCTGAAGAACTAGTTGGAGTTTCAGGATGCTGCTGGTTTCCAGCAAGGTCCTGCCTCTCAAAAGGACCAAATTCAAGCTGTTCTGGCAAATGAGAGCCTGCTTCGTCTTTAAAACCTTCAGGCCAGAAACACCCTTAGTTGCTCTCTAAGCCTGTTCTAAAACCACCAAAAAGTTATTCTTTCAGTTGAATATAATCAACCATGCCTGTTCCCAGGCTGACACTTCCTGAACAGAATGCTGGCTTCCGAGGAACTAAGCCACAAAGGCTGTCTTAAAGGGAGGGAAGCAGAAGGGAAGAGGGGAGGCACACAACACAAGGCTGGCCTTTGGAAGGGAGCAGGGCCGCGCTAGTGTTTATGTACAAGGTGAAGTCTAGTAAATCCAGCTGTACAATGCCCAGGGCCACACCCGCTGGAGCTGGTGACACGTGGGTCTCCCTTCCTAATCCCTTTTGGAGGCTGTAATTGGATTAAGAAGCTCTCCATGAGCTCACAGAGCACACAATCTCATTAACTTGCTTTGTCTGTTGCTGGGCCTCTGTGTCAGGGGTGGAAGGAAATTGAAAATGCTCCTGATGGAAGCTACAGAGAGGCAATTCAATTAATATTTTTTTCAGGTGTCAAGAGAGGGTGTCAACCACTGTCCTGGGAAACTGAAAGCCTGGAAAAGCTGACCCACATGGGAAGGGTGGAGGACCTGGGTTTGTTGGCAGGAAGAGGGAGGATCCAGAACCAACGGAACAGCTGTTTTTAGGCCTGTGAATGGTTTGGGGAATCAAGGATGCTTTCTGGACACTTCCTTCTCTGAGGACAAAATAGAAAATAAAATGTAGGGCTGATTATAGTCAGCTGAAAAAATAACTTTCTGGTGGTTTTAGAACAGGTTTAGAAAGCAACTATGGATATTTCTGACCTGAAGGTTTTAAAGACAAAGTGGGCACTCGTTTGCCAGAGCTGCTGGGATTTGGTCCTTTTGAGAGGCAGGCCCTTGCTGGAAACCAGCAGCATCCTGAGACTCCAACTAGTTCTACCGTATGTTGGATTGCTAACTGGTTAGTGCAGACCTGCTCTTGCTTGGCTACCCAATAGCAATCGCCAGTCCCCAACTCCCTTATCTGCTGTAAAGGCCCAAAGGCCAGATATGGACTTTCTCAGCTTTCCTTGAAGTTAAGGAAGAACTTATGTCATTGGCCAATGAAACATCATGAGAAATTGGCTGGGGGACCCTTAGAAAAGATGTTTTCTTTCCCAATAAGAGGAGAGGGTCACATGAGAGCACCTTCTCCCTCCACTTGCCTGGCTGCCTCCTTGTTTTCTGGATTAGGATGCAGCAGTGGGAAGACATGATGCCTGGGGCTTTGGCAGCCACTTTATGTCCAAGAGGAAAAAGTCAAAAGTATCTGAAGCACCCACGGCCGGTTCTCTGCTACCTGGAACTGTTGGCCAATCTTGGACTGGCCTATCATTATCTAGCAACAAAAATTCTTAAATTCCTTTACTAGTTAAGCCACATTCTGTTACTTGCCACAGAAAGCATTCTTAATGGTTGCACCAATGGCTGGCACAGTGGACAGCAGCAGAGAACATGGCCTAACTGGCCTCTGGAAGGTGGTCTTGGACTCTGCCTCACATGTGCTGAGAGGCAGAGAGAGCTCAAGGCCCTTCCTACTGATCTGGGAGGAAGCCAGTGTGGGGTGAGGGAGACTCTGCATCCCATTTCCAAAGCAAAGGAAGTCCACACACTAGCAAAGCTGAAGTCAGTGAGAGCCTCAGCCTCCATGGGCCCCTATTCCCCTGGAATTTGCAGGGAGGGCAGACAAGCTTATGGAAACAGCTTCCCCTAACGCCATGCCCCTCAACAAGAGCTGTGCCCTGTGAACAACAGAACCGCCTGGCACACCTCTCCCTCATATTCTGACACAGTAGGTCTGGGGCAAGCCCAGAAATCTGCATTTTAAGTAGCATTCCAGATAATTCTTATATATGCTAGCATTTGAGAGCCACTGCCTTGTGGACCAATGCAGGAATGCAAGCAGAGGAGAATGGCTCCTTCCTGCAAGTCCTGTATTTTTGTTCTTGTTGTTGTTTTGAGACAGTCTCACTTTGTCACCCAGGCTGGAGTGCAGTGGCACAATCTTGGCTCACTGCAACCTCTGCCTCCCTGGTTCAAGCAATTCTCCTGCCTCAGCCTCCCAAGTAGCTGGGATTATAGGCGCATGCCACCATGCCCAGATTATTTTTGTATTTTTAATGAGACAGGGTCTCATCATGTTGGCCAGGCTGGTCTTGAACTCCTGACCTCAAGTGGTCTACCCACCTCAGCCTCCCAAGATGCTGGGATTACAGACATGAGCCACCGCACCCTATCAAATCCTGTTTTGTTCATATTCATTTTCCTTGAGCTATGGCAAACACATTTTGGGGAGGACTGAGCTTCAGGATTTGTGATGGAGATGTCTATTTATCCAAGTTTTATCTTCAAGTTGCAGGTTTGGAAAGTTGCCTGACAGCTTTTATAGACTCAGGACTAGCCACAGAGGACAGCCAGTGGCTATGTCATTCTATGATTTTTACAGCTTTGAAAGTGCAGCAGCCGTGGACACAGAAGGCCAGTGCCAGGCTTTCCTAATAACTTTGCCATTGCCCATGTTATTGGAGAAGAAGAATAGAGGGGGACTCAGAGGCTGAAAAGGGGCAAGGCTTGGGAGAAACTCAGACCACAGGTTTGGCTTGTTCATCCTCTAGAACCAGCCCGAAGTATGTCTGAGATCTGCCATTCTCAGTGGCCATGGGTCCAGCCCTCTGGGTGTCACGAGCTTTGTTGGGGCAGTTGTTTGTATAGCTCTTTGGGAGGATGAATGATGGCTTCCTAGTATGTCCACATCTTAATTCCTGGAGGTTGAGAATATGTGACTTTATAATAGGTCACATGGTAATTGCAGATATGATTATGTTAAAAACTTTGAGACTGGAAGTTATCCTGGATTATCCAGTGGATCCAATCGAATCACAAGGGTTCACGTAAGAGGGAGGTGAGCAGGTCAATGGAGGAAGTAGGAGATGTGATGATGGAAGCAGAGGGTTAGAGTCAGAGGGTCAGAGATTTGAAGATGCTGCACTGCTGGCTTTGACAATGGAGATGGGGCCAGGAGCCAGGGAATGCAAGTGGCCTCTAGAAGCTGGAAGAGGCAAGGAAGTGAATTCCCCCACGAATCCTCCAGAAAGCAGGCAGCTCTGCCAATCCTTTGATTTTTAGCCCAGTGAGATTCATGTTAGACTTCTTACCTTCAGATATGTAAGATAATAAATTCATGTATTTTCATGAAAAAAAAATTTTTTCAGGCCCTAAATTTGTGGTAATTTGTGACAGAAGCCACAGGAAACTGCTGCTGACTGCAAGTGCCCATCAGTATTCTTTACATGTCGGCTCCTGAAATTCTCACAACAGCTGCTATCGACTAAATATGTGTGTTCCCTCAAAATTCATTTGTTGAAATAACCCCCACTGTGAAGGCATTAGAGGATGGGGCCATTTGTAGGTGATTAGGTCACAAGGCAGAACCCTCATAAATGGGATTAATGCCCTTAAAAAGAGAGAATCCGGGCCGGTTTCAGTGGCTCACACCTGTAATCCCAGCACTTTGGGAGGCCGAGGTGGGTGGATCACGAGGTCAGGAGATTGAGATCATTTTGGCCAACATGGTGAAACCCCGTCTCTACTAAAAATACAATAATTAGCTGGGTGTGGTGGCATGAGCCTGTAATTCCAGCTACTTGGGAGGCTGAGGCAGGAGAATCGCTTGAACCTGGGAAGCAGAGGTTGCAGTGAGCCAAAATCATGCCACTGCACTCCAGCCTGCTGACAGAGTGAGACTTCATCTCAAAAAATAAAAATAAAAGAGAGAGAGAGAGAGAGAGAGAGAGAGAGAGAGAGAGAGAATAAGAGAATCCAGAGAGCTGCCTCATTCTATCTACCAAGTGAGGATAGAGAAAGGACATGAACATATATCAAAAAGTGGTTCCTCACCAGGTACAGAATCTACTGAAAGTTTCATTTTGGACTTTTCAATCTCCAGAACTGTGAGAAGTGAATGTCTGTGGTTTATAAGCTACCCACCCTATACTGTACTTCATGATAGCAACTAAATGGATTACAACAACAACCTTAAGAGTTAGGTTATATTATCATTCTCATTTTCAGGTAAGGAAACTGAGGCCCGGAAAACATGAGTGTATGTTGGTCAAGGGCACACAGGGGAGTGGGGAGCCATGTCCCTGCTCTGCCCACTACTACTGTCACTATAAATGCGATTGATCCCTGCTGCTCAGGCAAATGGCTTCATCCACTAGAAAAGAAAATGTGTCCCGATGAAGATCCTGGTCTCTGGCAGAAACTCTGCCCAGAACTTCCCAGAAAGGGTGAAACGGTGTAGAAATGCCTTCTTCCGGAATACCAAGACCACCTGCATCACGCCTTCTGTGCCATCATCCCCACTAATATTTCTGGATTCCCAGCATGAGCATGAGGTTTTACATTTATAATTGTATTTCCTCCTTGTTCTATTTGTAGGCAGAGAGAGGATCAGCATGCGAGTTAGCAAGGCTCACAGAGGGTTTCACACCAATAATTATGTTGTGTGTGTGTTTTTAAGGAAGAACTAAGCTCTGCCAAGAAAGATTAAGAAGACATGTCAAAGCCTGCATTTTGAGCACTTATCTTTATAAACACCTTCACATATTTCATTTTGACGCATCTGCAAATCATTCCTTAGCAAGTGTATAAATAATCTATTTAAAACCTAAGTTTGATCCAGGCATGGTGGCTCACATTTGTAATCTCAGCACTTTGGGAGGCCAAGGCAAGTGGATCACTTGAGGCCAGGAGTTTGGGACCAGCCTGGGAAACATGGTGAGACCCCCATCTCTACTAAAGATACAAAAACTAGCCTGGCATGATGGTGGGTGTCTATAATCCCAGCTACTGAGGAGGCTGAGGCATGAGAATCACTTGAACCTGGGAGGCAGAGATTGCAGTGAACCGAGATTGCACTACTGTACTCCAGCCTAGGCGACAAGGTGAGACCATCTCAAAAACAAAAACAAAAACAAAAACAAAAATCCACTTAAGTTTGGTTTTTTTAAAGTTACATGTAAGCTTGAGTGTTTTAGAGCCTATAACACAGGTTTGTTTTGGCTGCTTGTTTATGCTGCTGAGGATGTGGGTGTACCCTTAAGCCACGAGACTTTTACTTTGTTAATTCTCACAAGGAGGAGACTGGGAGAATTTATCCCTGGCCTTCTAAACTCAGTGATTCTATGATTTCCCTTGTGGGGTCCTCACTGCTCACATGAGGAGAAAGGGGCAGTAGGAAGCACCCTTACTTTGACGACAGAAAGCATCCCTTCGTTGGTTTGGGCGTTGGTGTGGATCTCGAAGCTCTGCCCGGGGTTTCCATTGATGATGGTGTAGGCGGCCCTCCACGCACCTGTGGTGGGGTCATCCTTATCTTCAACCGTCAAATTGACAATGACTCCCACAGCTCCTTCCTCGACTGTGGCTTGAAACTGCAAACAAAGCAGATGGCAATGGTCACTATTTTGAAAAAAACATATTCATTTACTCCATGCTTTGCATTGGATATGTTACACACATCGTCTCACTTAAATAGTAACATAGGAGAATTATGATCGGAAGATGCTATGCTCCTCTCCTTGAACTTAGGTGAGGCCACAAAACTAACTTCTCTCCTGCAGAATGTGGGCAGGAATGATGGTGATCACGGCTGTGCTGTGCTACTCTGTGGAGGGAGGGTGAAGAGAACAGCTGTGCCTCCTCTCTGTGCTTTTTCACCCTCTGCCTACCTGAATGCAGAGGACCACAAAACCCCAGGGTAGCAGGGAGCCACAAGGGAGGAGGAGCTTGGGTCCCTGAGTCACCACATGGAAGGGAGCAACCTGGTGGCCAAGAACACCCATCCTGAACTGTCTTTGAACGAGAAACAAATTTTGATTGAGTTCAAGCCATCTTTGCTTCCATTTGTTCTTGCAGCCCTGCCTTCCTCAAACAGTAACAGAATCAGATGAGTAGAGCACTAAGACTTATAAGTGAAGAGACTGGGATTTAAAGCACAGTGTTTGACCCCAGATCTTCTACTAGACTCCGCTATTTTCTCTAATGAACAAAACCAATCCCATCCTTCCTACTCCATATCCACTCTTAGTATGACCTTAGAAACCATGTTCTAAGAAATCATCTAAATCAATTGTTTGGAGCCTTATTGTACCTGTGTTTCTATTGTAATACATCTCAAATACTTGTTTCAAGCAGGTGTGGCGAGAATAAATCAATCAATGAAAAATCTCGTAGAGAATAAATTCTCATAGAGAAGTTCACGAGCTATCATTAGTACATCCCTTTGAGCGGCAAGCCTAAAGTATTGTTTTGCTGCTTACCTCTGACACACTACAGGTGAACAGTAATCTGTTTGCAAATATTTTATAAACAAGTAATACCAATAAGCTGACAAGATGAAGAAATATCTTGGAATTTCAATTAGTAGGAAAGTGAATCTAGAGACAGTAAGATGATGTCAAAAAGCCCTTGTGTTCAAAGAGAAGCAATTTGAGAAATGAGGTTTCAAAAGCGGTGGCTGATTAATTGACTTGCAAATCATTAATCATAAACCTTAATCCCGAGGCTTCTAAGGGGACGGGGCGGGGACTGGAACTAATTTGTCTATTGCACCTCAGCAAACCTGGATGACTTGCCTTTCATAAAAGGAGAGCTGGAAAATTCCTTTTTTTTTTTTTTTCTTTTTTTGAGATGGAGTTTTGCTCGTTACCCAGGCTGGAGTGCAATGGCGCGATCTCGGCTCACCGCAACCTCCACCTCCTGGGTTCAAGCAATTCTCTTGCCTTAGCCTCCTGAGTACCTGGGACTACAGGCATGTGCCACCATGCCCGAGCTGGAAAATTGTTAGAACATGCATGGAGGCTAGGAAAGAGTGGGAATGAGGAGGGATACTGAGGCTGCTGTCACACAGAAACAGCTCCGGGGGGCAATTATTTTGATCTGGTTCCTATGATTCTTGTTTAAGGTCCACCTATCTTTTATCTTCTCCTCTTCTCACACAAATCATAGAATTCTTGAGCTGGAAAACTCTGCTAGTGGTTCTCAGCCCTGTCTGTGCATTAGAGTCTCTCAGAGGCTTTGAAAAAAAATTCCTGGGTCCCATTCTAATTCAGGACTCTCCAGGATTAAAGCGTATGAAAATCTATTACGGTAGGAGTGGTTGATGGGGGTGAAAGTGCCTGGGGTTCACTAGCCATGCTGGAGCACAGGAGAGATCAGTCCATTTCTGGTCTTCTGGAACATTCAGGCAAGTGGCAGAATCAGGCATCAGTCAAGGAGTCAATTCAGATTCGGATTCCCCAGATCAATTCAGATTCCCCAGGCTCCAGGGTAAAGCCAGGGACATAGTGTTTTCTTCACCTGCCAAGATAATTCTAATATGTAGTTGGGGTGAGAAGCAGGATGGAGTCCAAGTCTAGGGATGGCAGGCAGGTGTTAACGACAGGACCTACCCTTGTGAATGGGTGAAGCCGCCTGAGCCTGCTATGGACAGGTTTGCAGCACATCTGGGCTCAGCAGGAAACAGTGCTGTGATCAGTTAGTGCTATCTGCCATGTAGCCAAGAGGGGGCTTGGTGACACATGTACTACCTAATCCCTGCATGTTACAGATGAAGATGACTGCACAGAGAAGGAAGGAAGGAAGAAGGAAGAGTCCTGCCTAAAGTAATTTAATGACCCAAGGATCAGACCTAAGTCTCCTGGTTTCCGGTAATCTTTGTTCTCAACCAATTCTGCTACTCATGCCCACCTCAGATCCCCCAAGCTTAGGCCAGTCCTTCCTTCACCCCCTGCTGTGGTCCAGATTCAGAGAACTGGTTCTCTGTCCCTGCTGATCACAGTGGACTTCAGCTCATAATCTGACCTGTGGCTCTTCTAACATCTATACTTTAGGAAACCAGGTGTCAATCATGTGGGCACGAGATGGGCTAAGGCTAGAGGATGCTGGAAACTACCAGTCAGATAGAAACGCTGTCATGTCTAGTGCACAAGTGAGAAGTTGCTCTGTCAAAGCAGGAGTGTCACAGTGCCAAGATGAAAACACTGTGACAAATCATGATTTGAGGAGGCTGGAGGCTCCATGTGCACCTGTCTTTTCAAGGCTTCACCTCCAGCCTCTTGCATGGTGCTAGGTGTACAGAAGAAACTCAGTAGATATTTGTTGAATGAATGAATAATCTTAAGTATAGGAAGTGGGATCTGGGAGCAGAAGAGAGGGCTAAGGGAATGTGAAGGGACAAAGCCATACAGGAGCAAGACTAAGAGGGAATGACTTGTTGACTGATGCCTGATTCTGTCTCTTGCCTGAGTGTTCCAGAAGACCAGCGATGGACTGATGTCTCCTGTGCTCCAGCAGAGCTGCATTGTGACTGGTGAACCCCAGGCACTTTTGCCTTCATCAACCCCTACTATCATAATAGAGTTTCATGAACCTTAAAAAATTTATTTTTGGAGCTGGGCATGGTGTTCTCACACTGTAATCCCAGCTCTTTGGGAGGCTGAGGTGGGAGGATCGCTTGAGCCCAGGAGTTCAAGACAAGCCTGGGCAACATAGCAAGATCCCATCTCTACAAAAATAAATGCAAAAAATCAGCCAGGTGTGGTGGCATTTGCCTGTGGTCCCAGATCCTGAGGAGGCTGAGGTGGGAGGATCTCTTGAGTGTCAGAGTTTGAGGTTGCAGTGAGCTATGACTATACCACTGCACTCCAACCTGGTTGACAGAGCAAGACTCTGTCTCAGAAAAAATTATTTTTATGATGTGAAGAAAAGAATCAAAAATTTATTTTATCCTAAAATTTCTTTTTATTTCTTTCTGATTTTAGGGCCCTAGCACTGTGATAATGGCGCCTGATGGATGAGTCAGCCCTGATCCTTAGTAAACGGCACAGTACACAGAACATGAGCAGATCTGAAGATGGAATAGATGGATGGATGGGTGGATGGATAGATGGATGGAAGGATGGGTGGATGGGTGAATGGGTGGACTGATGAGTGGATGGTGGATGCAGGGATGAATGGATAGATGGGTGGGTGGGTATATGGGTAGATGAATTAATAAATAGAATTAACATTTAGGCCATGTATAAGTGAGACAAACCTGGGCAGCTTCTTCTACAACACTGATATTTTTATGTCTGCAGCACCTACCAAAGGGGCTGGTATAGATTACCTTTTTAGTGTGTGAGCAAATGAATTCAAGTAGAATGGAAAGATGCTGATGTGCTAGGAATTCTCCGTGGTGTGCACTGTGGCCCTCATATGTCCTTGGATGGGTCCACAATGATATTTACCTGTCATCCATCTATCCACCCATCCATCCATCTATCCGTCCACATCCATCCATCCTTCCATCTATCATCCATCCATCATCCATCCAACCATAGATCCATCCATCCATGGATACACCACCAAACAAAGCAGACATGATATGTTTCCTCATGGAGATTACAGGCTCAAAGGAGAGACAGACAGAAAAGAAATGTATAACAGTGTGTTAATTGCCAAGAAATAAAATCACAATTCTTGGGGAGTGTGTGTGTGTGTGTGTGTGTGTGTGTGTGTATGTGTGAGTAGGTGGGTATCTGATCCAGTCTGGGGAGGGTCATAAGGGAAAAATTCCCTGAGAACTGAAAGAAGAGAAGGACTTAGAGGGGTGAGAACATACCTGGCATCTGGAAGAGCAGGAGCAAAGGCCAGGTGGTAGGAGGAGCCAAAGATACCCTTGCAGAACAAAAGGAAGCTGGGTGTGGCTGGAATGAAGGGGAGGCCCAGAGAAAACTGACATCAGACTCCAGAGATGGTAGAGTCAGCTTATGAAGGGCCCTGTGGGCCATGGAAAGGCATTTGTGATTTACTTTGGAAGCCAAGTGTAGCCTAATCAAGGAACTGGGTTATGTTTAAATCTACTCCTGAGAGAATACAGAAAAAAAAAATTTTAAATATGGAAAACATGCAACACAATTATTATAGTCTTTGTTAAGACCATTATCTGATTTCTGCATAAACTATGAAGCAGTTTCTTTGAGCATCCATTTAGGAGCTCATTATTGCTTAATTAAATACTCATTCTATTAATTCTATTCAATGTTTTAACCCTATTATATAATCCAAGAAAGGAAAATTAAATAGATTAAAACGAAATGGTACCATTTTACATTTCTATAGTAATGCTCACTTTGTGATTTAAAAACAATAGACAGACATTAATTTACCACACTAGAGCAGGAGGAATTATTGATTGTACTATTACTTCCTTTAATTGGAAAAATAGAGTTACTTTTCTGTTAAACTGTATAGCAAATCAAATACCAGATAGAAAACATATTTTAAAACAATCACTGTGGCTTGTTGGGACTATGTACTGGGCTTATTAGCTCTTCCCTCCAAATTTAGAACTGAGTATTTTATTTTCTTTGAGTTACATGACAGATGTTTAGGATAAGTCTGCCTGGTGAGCCACAACAGCCATCACTAGTGGGTAGAGGGACTTGAATTCTATTATACACCAAGAATGCAAGTTCTTCCTCCAAGAGCAGAAAGTTGATATTCAGATTAATTTGGAAGATGGAAAGAATGATCAGAAGGCTGGAAAGCCACAGATGGGAAAGAAGTAACAGTGCATGATTTTGAAAGACTGGACATGTACAAGCTTGCATGCTTGACTACTTGCATGTTTGACCTGAGTACTAGTCCAAGTTCATAAGCCATTAACCATTAAATTTCACAGAGAACTAATATAAAACTTGAAAGGTTGGGATAGAGTCATCTGGGCCTGGGCTTTAAAAAATCAAAAGACAGGGTCTCACAAAGATCTATAAACCTAATTTATATTTGTGATGATAAAAGGGTAGGGGAGAGACCATCACAAACGTAATTTGCAAGCATTTTTGAGTCTATGTTTACATAAAAGATACAGCTTATTGGAAGACTCTTCCTGATAGTCTAATGGGTAGTGACTGTGATTGATATAAATAAAATAATGTATTTAAGGAGCTTGGCAAATTGCCTGGTATATGTATAAGAAGAAGATAGTATGTGTTAGCAATTATGATGATGGATTTTGATCTGTATCATATGAAATTCTTACTAACAAACTGGATAATTTGGTTTATACCCTGTGACTCCTTCTACTCTTATCACAGTCTGCCTTGGAATGTAGTTATGTATATATATATTTTATTTTTCTCGAGTGGTGTGGAAGAAGCTTTTTTTTTTTCAGTTATGTATGCCTGGCACTCACATACTTGTTCATTCTTGTTACGTTCCAACAATAGACAGCGGGCAAATGATGTCAATCCTATCATGTCCACATTTAGAAGGGAAAGCTGTGTTAGATATCTAGTTTTCTTCTATCTACGATTAGGATTTATCTCAGGGTGGAAAGTTACACAACAATTTATTTTAATAAATAATGGTTGTGTCTGTTGCATGCTGGGGACTTCACCAGGCACAAAAATACATCAGTAAATGAGAGGGCTAGTATTCCTTCTGGGTGCCCCCTTTCTTTGTAAATATTGTACATCTATGACATATTTTGACAATTTGTTTTCTACCACTTCTAAAACCATTTCCTTCACTGTCATACATCCAAGGCTGTACCTGTGGCCAATTATGGATGCTTCTATGTTTGAATATTATTTAGTTTCTGGTTAAAGGTCATTTCAATAAATGATGCTAGATCAATTAGATATCCATCTGGAGAAAACAATGAATCCTGACCCCTACCTCACACCAAACACAAACTGTGAAAGGTAAAACAGTAAAGTTCTTAGAAAAAAACATATGAGAACATTGGTATTTGGCCTCCACATCATGTTTATGTGCACTATATATATATATATATATATATATATATATATATAGTATGTAATATATATAGTATGTAATATATATAGTATGTAATATATATAGTATGTAATAAAATACAAATATAAAAATACAAAGTATTATTATATAAAGTATACATAAGATCTATAATATTTACGTAAAAATTTTAAAGAGCACACAGTACAGAGTTCTAAATAAAGTTCATTCAATATTAAGAAAGCCCTATGTCTCAGAAGTGATTAATAACAGAATCAAACAAGGGACCTGTGGTTGCTTGACTGAGAACCATCATCTGTTTACTGCCAAGTCCTCAAGATGACTGGAACATACTAAGTTCTTCCCTAGCTACGTCACAGTAGAATAGGCATAGCCAGGCCCTGAAGTGACTACAGGAGCAAGATAGAAGAACATTCAGGAGCCCACCAGATCATCATAGTCCCAGTTATTGCATCTTTTCTTTCTTTCTTCTTCTTCTTCCCCCTCCTCCTTTTTCTTCTTTCTTCTTCTTCCTTTCTTCTTTCTTCTCCTTCCTCCTTCCTTCTTCCTTTCTCCTCCTCCTCCTCCTCTTCCTCCTCCTCCTCCTCCTTCTTTTCTCTTCCTTTTTAGCAGGTCTTGCTCTGTTGCTCAGCCTGGAGTGCAGTGTTGTGATCATGGCTCACTGTACCCTCAACTTCTTGGGCTCAAGTGATTCTCCTGCCTTAGCTGGGACCACAGGCATATACCACCATGCCTGGCTAATTTTAATTTTTTTTTATTTTGTAGAGATAGGGTCCTACTATGTTGCCCAGGATGGCCTCAGACTCTTAGGCTCAAGTGATTCTCTTGCTCAGCCTGCCAAATTGCTGGCATTATAGGCATGAGCCAGTGTCCCCAGCCTTCTCCTCTCTTTATCTGATTAAAATTCTGTAGATGCTTTGTTTTCTTTGAAGATGAGGAGTGGTGTCAGAGACCTAATATTTAACACCCATTGGAGGTAGCTCACACAGTAAAGAAATCCATCAGATGCTGGAGGTGAGAATTCCAGCAACCATGAACAGAGAGAACTTGGCACAGACTTCCCTGTCTCACAAGCAGAGACAGTCTGGTACACGCCCCTCTCAATTTTGAGTTCCTGCAGAGTTGGGGTCACGTCTCTGATTCCCCCAAATGCTCAATGCCGCATCTTTCATAAAGAGCATCATAAGTAGACACTAACTTTGGGGATTACTTTGTCTCAAGAATAAAAACCCAAGGGGGAAGATAACAATGTACATATGTTTGAGGGCCTCCCAGTGAGAATAGTAACCAGTTCTTCTCCATTTCTCCCCAAAAAAAGGAAAGTGGACTCAATTGTAGGTCAAATGACAGAGGTGATAGAATTTCTAAATGGTAAATCAGAATATTTATTTCCTGAAAATCTTAGCAGTTTTGTGTAGATATATCTCAGGGTGCCTGTATAATTCATAAAATATTTGAGGGAACTAAACCTACCCCCACTCCCTGCTGAAAAGAGTGGTACTAGGGAGCCATTTTGTATCATGTGATCCTAGCTTCCTTAGCTATAGTTGATTAGACCCAGAGCTGATCACCCGACTCAGGGGTAACCAATCCATTGGCTGATTCATGAACAAGGGGATGATTTCTTTTATACACTGGAAATAGAGGTTTCTCAGCATTTGTGCAAGGGGTGGACATTTTTTGTCATTTGGATATGGATAAATTATGAGAGAAATTCAATGTGCATGGAGAAGCAAAAGAATGGAGAAATTGAGAGAAAAATCTACAAAAGAGTTTTTTGGGGGGACACAAAGACAAAAGACAGGAAGTGTCCTCAGTCGCTGATTGGTTTCCCAGTCCTGTTCTCAACACCACGAGGTTCCCTGTGTTCTTGTTTGTGGGAAGCTCTGTTCCCATCAATAACCTCATTTTCACTCCAGCTGCCTTGAGCAGATTTCTATTCCTTGCAACAATGGCGCCCTGGGGAAAACAGCTCTGAAGATGTCTGCCAGTCTCATCACGTGAGTGGTCCCTTTGGTGATGCTTTGGGTTTCAGGGGTGTTTTCTCAAGTATTTTTTCTTTTTTACTTCTTGTTGTGGAAGATATTAAACACATACAAAAGCAGGTGGAATAGGATAATAACCCCCATATGCCTGTCTGCCAGTCTCATCACGTGAGTGGTCCCTTTGGTGATGCTTTGGGTTTCAGGGGTGTTTTCTCAAGTATTTTTTCTTTTTTACATCTTGTTGTGGGAGATATTAAACACATACAAAAGCAGGTGGAATAGGATAATAACCCCCATATGCCTGTCTTCAGGCTTTAGAAATCCTCAACTCCTGCCCCTGGTGGTTCGTCTCCACAGCCACCCCTCCCTGATCCTGCACTGTCTGGAGCAAATCCCAGACATGCCATTGCATCTGTAAAGACTTCAGTCTAAAAGACAGAGATTCTTTTTTAAGAAAACATAATCAAAGTCCTTTCTTGATCCAACTCACATTAATTTCTTCTATGGACAATTTTGTGTTTCGCTTTTATGTCAGATGCTTTGCTAAAAGTATTGCATGTTATCTCCATCATGCAAAGAGAGGGTACCTACTAGCTATGGTAACAGGCAGCTACAGAAAAGTCTATTAAACATCCAGAGTTTTCCCAGTTAAATGTTTCAAGCCACCCACTGTTACTAAACAGGTGAGAAAATGCAAAACCCAAATGTAGAAATAGTTCAACAATATGGAATAGCATCTTGACAAGAAAGAAAGATGCAGAGCAGAGGCAGGAAGACCTGCCAGCCTTCCCCCATATGCCCTAAGTGAAAATTCCTCTCCAAAACTCTTTGGCATCCTAGGTAGTGAGGTTCTTGATCCTGGACTGATACTTATGTGCCTCTGCTCTGCCCCTACAGAAACAGCCCCCAGGCAGGGTTGCTCTCCTTCCAGGGGCCTTTCTCACGATATGTCCAGAGCTTGGAGAAAGATGAAAGCCCAATCAGAAAGCCAGTGTCCCCCAGACCCATGCGCAACGCCTCCCAGGTCTTCGGAGGGGCTCTTATTCTTTACTCCTCACCTCCTGCCTAAGTCCTGCCCTGTCGCCCCCTCACCCGCCCATCACCTGCCTGAATGAGTCACTTCCCAGCAGCCTCGCTGCTTCCCACTGGGCCCTACAATCCTATCCACCACACAGGCGCAGAAGTGCTTCACGGCCCGGCACAGTGGCTCATGCCTGGAATCCCAGCACTTTGGGAGGCCAAGGTGGGTGGATCACCTGACATCAGCAATTCAAGACCAGCCTGGCCAACATGGCAAACCCCTATCTCTACTAAAAATGCAAAAATTAGCTGGGTGTGGTGGTGGGGGCCTGTAATCCCAGCTACTTGGGAGGCTGAGGCAGGAGAATCACTTGAACCCAGGGGGCGGAGCTTGCAGTGAGCTGAGATCATGCCACTGGGTTGAAAGGAAAATGAGGTTCCTAGACAGCAGCTATTTGTGGTCCCGTTCCACTGGGAGAGAAAACGAAGTATCTCTCAATCTCCTGGCTCTGTAGGTACTGGCAAATGAACCACAGGGCAAGAGAAGGAAACATTTGATGCATGTCTTAGCAGGGATTGCTCCCCCTTCTCCTCAGGGCGCACACTTCTGTGTGATTCATGTGTTGGCTGCAGATATACAGGAGGTGCTGAGTCAATGGCTTCTCAGGAAGATGTCCAGCTGAGACAGTCCACCTTCCAATGACTATACTCTTTCTCTACATGACCCTACCTACACCAAATACAGACCCGCACATTTGCAAAACTAAAAATAAGATGTGGTTTTGGGGAGAAGAAGCTCACTTAACAAAGCATGTGTGCCCTACAAAACAAAATGAAAGACAGGCTGGATAAGGAAAATGTGGCATATATGCACCATGGAATACTATGCAGCCATAAAGAAGGATGAGTTCATGTCCTTTTCAGGGACATGGATGAAGCTGGAAACCATCACTGTCAGCAAACTAACAAATGAACAGAAAACCAAACACCACAGGTTCTCACTCATAAGTGGGTGTTGAACAATGAGAACACATGGACATAGGGGAATATCACACACTGGGGCCTGTTGGGGGTTATGGAGGCTAGGGGAGGGATAGCAGGGGGTGGGGGGCTAGGAGAGGGATAACATTAGGAGGAATACCTAATGTAGATGATGGGGGGGATGGATGCAGCAAACCACCAAGGCACATGCATACCTATGTAACAAACCTGCACGTACTGCACATGTACTCCAAAACTTAAAGTATAATAATAAAAACGAAAAAAAAAGACGTGGCCACTGAAGGCTGACAGGAAAATGATGCCGTGGAACAGTGGTTCTCAAACTGTGTTCCTGGGAACCAAGGTTTTTTTTTTTTTTTTTTTTGAGACAGGGTCTTGCTCTGTCACCCAGGCTGGAGTGCAGCAGTATGACCATGGCTCATTGCAGCCTTGACCTCCTGAGTTCAAGTGATCCTTCTGCCTCAGCCTCCCTAGTACCTGGGTGTATGTGCCATCACACCCAGCTAATCTTTTCATTTTGTGTAGAGATGGGGTCTCACCACACTACCCAGGTTGGCCTCAAACTCCTGGGCTCAAGTGATCCTCCCATCTGGGTCCTCCAAAGTGCTGCAATTATAGGTGTGAGTCACAAAGTCCAGCAAGAATGTCTGAGATGGTAGAGGAGTCCTACCAAGGCGTCAAGCATTTTCCTTCAAATAATAACAATTTACACTGCCTCAGGAATCTGTTAATTATGTTTTCTCTGTTTTGTATATTACAGTTCCTGCCTAGGATTTTGCTTGAAAAAATAAAAAAAGTTTTGCTGCTAAAGAAAGTTTAAAAATCACTGCCTGAGGGGAATGATGAAATAAATATTACATTAGATAGTGAGAGAAAAATAAAAACCGAAGAGCAAATATGCCTACACTCTTTTTTTTTCTAAATTCCATGCTGGATACTTTATTTCATTGGATGTTAGTAGCTCTCCTTCACTTGAGTTTCCTTCTTTAAAAAATGAAAGAAAATGCAGACCACATTTGTTCATCTGACAAGATAATTGAAAATAGTTTAATTCGGAGAAGCAAAGAGATTTTCTGTAGAGATACTCATTTGACCACAAACATCTGAATCTGGATGAAGAATGGCTTTTCAAGAAACAATAACATAATTCTGCTCTAAAGACAATGGAGTTTAGCTTACACAGTTCTGCAGATTTAAAGGAGTAGGGAATTCAGTGAAGTGGGGCAAATTCTAGTTGGTCTCTAACTCAGTGGTTCCCAGCCCCCACTACTGGCCTGTAGCCTGTTAGGGACTGGGCCACACTGAAGGAGGTATGCTGTGGGCAAGCCAGTGAAGCTTCATCTGTATTTACAGCCACTACCCTTCGCTCACATTAACAACTGAGGGCCACCACCTGTCAGATCAGTGGTGGCATCAGATTCTCATGGGAGCATGAACTCTATTGTGAACTGCACACTTGAGGGATCTAGGTTGCATGTTCCTCCTGAGAATCTCATACTTGATGATCTGTCATTGCCTGCCATCATCCCCAGATGGAACTATCTAGTTGCAGGAAAACAAGCTCAGGGATCCCACTGGTTCTACATTATGGTAGTTGTATACTTATTTCGTTGTATATTACAACATAATAATAACAGAAACAAAATGCACAACTAATGCAGTGTGCTTGAATCCTCCTGAGACCATTCCCGCAACCCCGGTCCATGGAAAAACCGTCTTCCACAAAACCAGTTCCTAGTGCCAAAAAGGGTTGTGGACTACTGCTCTAACTCATGGGTATCCTTCTGGTAAATTCTGTAAGTTCTCTGAGTCCCGCTTGTCTTATCTGAGACATAGGTTATCAGACTAAATCTATCACTCTTAACCCTGACTACACAGCAGAAACACCTGAAAACCTTAAAAACAAATCATTAATGACATGGGCTTCTGCTTTCAGAGATCTTTCTTGGATGCAGCCTGGCATTTGTATTTCTAAAAACACCCCACTGCAATTTTAACAGACAGCCAAGCGCTGAGAGCAACAGCTTGAGGTAACCACTGAGGTCCCTTTTCGTTCTAAGATCAAATGATGAAAGAATCTTAGGGGCACATTCTAACTTGTGTTGGGACCTCGCTGTGAAGACATGGTGCTGGCTGTGCTGAAGGATGCCACTGGCCAGGAAAGTTGAGAATTCTCACCGTTCTATACGCTGGGAGTTCACAGACTAAACAAGTGAATGCAGCACCTTTGCCAAGGAAATCACAGGTCTGTGTTTCAGAGGTCATCTCTTCCACTGACTGCTTTATTTCCGCAGACATGTCCCCCACTCATCAGTTTATCCTCCATATTGTCAGCCCACAACCTCTCCAGCAAAGAAGGGGTCTGCTGCAGAGGAAGGTGGGCTATTCAGGACAGTAATTATGATTAAATTGTAATATACAATGAAATAAGTATACAACTACCGTAATGTAGAACCAGTGGGATTTCTGAGCTTGTTTTCCCAGACAGTTCCATCTAGGGCTGGTAGGAGACAATGACAGATCATCAAGTATTAGATTCAAGAGAAACTGATTGTCAAGGAACACCTTGGAGCTACTGCTTGGCTGTCATCCTGAGCATAGATGAATTTTATGTCTAAAGTGCTACTTCGGGGGGGTAAAGAAGAACTAGGTATCCAATGGGCTTCTGCTTATTCATGAACCTAGAAGCTATCCCAAGGGGATCAGAGTGGAGATCCCTGAAAAGCAGCAGCCTGTTTTCTTGATGGTCTATGGGGGACCCCTTGTTTGACTTCATAATACTACTCACTATCCCACAGACATGGAGGCCAGGCCACTTGGCTCAGGAGTGGTGCAGCAGTGGAGTGGTCCTACAGATAGATGATCCTGTATTGAGGGGAGGAATACCCTTGACATCACTCATATGGCTGTTTCTTTATAATGAGCTGGATCCACAGTCCATTAGCCTCTCAGAGGAAGAGCCTACATCTTTTGTTTTGCCATTATATGCAGGGCTGTGATCTTGTTCGGTTCATGTGACTTCAGTCTTTCCTAAGAGTAGGGAAGAATAAAGCCCAACTGAGTGCCCTAAGTTTACTGTACCTGAAGTGCAGGTTTTACTCCCCATAAACTTTGATATTCAGCCTGTCCTTTAGCCACCTTTCCTAGATCCCAGGAGCTGAGATTCCAGAATGTATCACATCTGAAATTCATAAGCCACCAGGAGTGTGGATCCCTAAAGATTGACTTGGGGAGATGAAATGCCTCCTAATATCAAGTAATTCCTTACAACATGCTGCCTTATTCCTATTACAGGCAGAAGATAACTGGGAATGGTTTGTGTTTGTGCCCTAAATTTAGTTCTGATGCTGCCGAAACTGAAGGGGAGGGTGGCAAAGACCAAGATTCTCTGTAATCATTCAAAGATGTCTACTTTCCCACAGGAAATGACTAAGGAAACTTGATCAAGATGCCACTGAATCACCTTTGCCATTCGAGGGTAAGGATGCCTGGATCTGGCTGACCTTTTCTTCACATGGCTCAGGTGTTCTGGTCCCAGCTTGCGCAATGGCAGCTCATCATCAGTCACCACCTGGACGAAAACTTCCAGGCACTGCCTCTCTTCTGACGAATCATACACTCACACCCCCAGCCCTGGCCTCTGCCCTGTGCCCAGGACTGCAAGTGCAAGTCACAGCCAGTATCTGCCTCTGGGGTCTAACAGGCATCTCGAACTTAACATGATCAAAACAGAGGTCTTTCCACCTTTGTTTTTCCACCAAAAAAATTATGTCTTTCTCTCTTCTTCCTTTTCTTGGCAAAGAGCACAGCTGTTTATTCACATTGTGAAGGCTGCAAACACAGGTGTCATCTTTTGATTCCTCTCTTTTCTCATTTCTCACATTCAGTCCATCAGCAACAACTCTTAAAAGCTGTATGATTCCATTTCTATGAAATATCTGTGTAGGCAAATTCAGAGAGACAGAAAACAGATTCGTGGTTGCCAGGAGCTGGGTATAAGGAGTGGGAATGGAGAATGACTACTTGATGTGTGTAAAGTTTCCATTTGAGTGATGTAAAAGTCCTAGACCTAGATAGTGGTGATGGTTGCACACATGTAGAATACATGCTGAATAGGCCTTTTTCTCTGCGGCTCCACCCCCACCAACCTTGGTGGAGCCATCAGAAGCTCTGCTCGGGCAATTTCATCATCTCCTACCTGGGTGTTTGACTCCTCTTTTGTTTTCATGCCTGCCACTTTCTCTCTACAGCCTGTCTTCTGCATAGCAGCAGGCAGAGTCATCTTGTTACAAATTTATACATGATTCATTGATTCAATAAAGTCATTGAACACCTGTAACATACCAGGCTAGATTCTGGGTGTTTGGGACCCTTCACTGAACAGAGAAGACACACATACCTGCCCTCATGGAGCTGACATTTCTCTCTGTTCACAGCCCTGCAACAGATTCTCCTTTATAAAATCCAGAGTCTTCCACGGGTTCCCAGGCCTTCTGGGATCTGCTTATCCCTGCCCTCTCTCCCTCATTCACAGCGGCTCTGCCATGAGTTTTCAGGCAGTCGCTCAAGTTACAGGACTCTGTATCATTCTCTGACATGGTCTTGTCTTCATGTGCTAGTGCCATCCTGCCATTCGGGCTTCTGCTCAGTGTCCTTCCTCAAAGGAGCTGGCTTTGTCACTCATCAGCTGGGTGCCCTGACACAAGCAACTTTGCCTCTGTAAGCCTCAGTACTGCCTTATCTGTAAAATGGGGATATGGTCATGGCTCAATCCAGAGGTGATTCTGATGAATAAATAAATGAGTGCAGATCAAACTCTTAGCATGGTGTCTGGCACATCAGCTATCCAAAGGCCAGGCTGGAAGGACTGTACAGACACAAAGGAGGCCAAAGGGAATCATGGTGGGAGATTTGCCAACAAGATTTGCTAAGTTTCTCATCACTCAATTTGCTCAACAATATGAATCCATCCCACAAAATTCTAAATTGTACAGGATCTCAAGTTGTGGCATGTATGCCTCTGTCCTTGCCTTCAAAACTAGGAAGCATGCTGCCACTGCTGGGTTCAAGGTCGCAGGCTGTGCATCCCATGTGGCAGGAAGCAGGTGGGTTGATGTGAAGTGGCCCACTGGTAGACTGACAACTTGTGCCGCTGGGAGCAGCCTGCCCAGAGAAGTAGTACCCAGGGCCACAGTTTTGAGGCACCTGGAGATGCTTTCACCTCTCCAGAACCCAGAGTCATAGGGGTGGTGGGAAATCATGCAGGGATCAGCTGGCAGCATCCATTAACCCATAGGCCTAATGCAGAAAGGGGATGAATGATGGGGTTAGTGGATCAATGGGAAACTATTTTGAGTATGTACTTGGAGACAGAAGCACAGGCATGGTAGTTTTGCAGCAATAAACGGCTGTTTGGAACATCCCGGTATTTTTATATTTTAATTTTCTTTTACTGCTCTCTGATGGAACAGATGAGATTCTCGGGCCTGTTTCCTCATCCTGGGGCTAGCAATCTGCATTCCGGCAGGATTCTTTGTCTGACCTCTTGTGCACCTTCTCCACTTGACCACTGATCCCCCCATCTTGCACAGCTGCCTGGCTTAGGTCCTTTCTTGCACGTTGTCCTGCATGAGACCTCTGCCCATCCTGGTCTCCTGACCTGCCTTACTTGCTTCAGGGTCTTTCTCCGTTAAATTCAGGGGCTGTTCCTAACTATGGGCTATACCCTAATGTTCAGATAAACCTCACCATGTGAGGATGCAGGAAGGAGAGACCCTTCTCCCAGACATGCTTAGAGATGTATCAGGTTGGTGCAAAAGTAACTGTGATTTTGCCTTTTTTTTAGACAGAGTCTTGCTCTATTGCCAGGCTGGAGTGCAGTGGCATGATCTCAGCTCACTGCAACCTCTGACTCTGGGGTTCAAGCAATTCTCCTGCCTCAGCCTCCCAAGTAGCTGGGACTACAAGCACATGCCACCACACCCAGCTGATTTTTGTATTTTTAGTAGAGATGGGGTTTCACCATGTTATCTAGAATAGTCTCGATCTCTTGACCTCGTGATCCACCTGCCTCGGTTTCCCAAAGTGCTGGAATTACACTGCACCAGGCCGATTTTTGCCATTTTTAATTGCAAAACCGCAATTACTTTTGCACCAACCTCATAGAAAGAACTGGAACAAATTCAGTCATTCTGGCTGCCTAAATGTCTATGGTGGAATGATTCATTCATCCCCTATCCACACTTGTATCCTCCATCCATCATCCCCTAAGCCACATGCTCATCCCTGTCTATGTATTAACTCTCTGATTTGTGCATTCATTACCCCGCCCATTTGTTTATTACCCATCCATATGTTAATTCCCCCATCCATGTGTGTGTTTCCAGCCACTTGTTCATTTCACTCTCCAAGGACATATTCCGCTATCCAAGCCTTCAATCACCTGTGTGTACATTCCACAAATATTCATGGCTGTTGACGCCATGCTGAGAGCTGTTCTTGGGGCCAGATACAGCAGTGGACACACATAGGAGGTCCGTTCTGTTACGAGTGTTGCCCCTATGTGGGAGTGAGATGCTGCGTAGATACATAAATAATAAATACCCAGCTTGTTGGATTATTTGAAGAAAAATGAAACAGGGTAAGAGAATTCCTAAGTGATTTCTTCCTTTCTAAATCTCTTTCTAACAAATTAATTCTTCATTTACCTCCTGGGTTCTGTTTCCTGTCAACTCTTCAACACCTAAGCGCTAAAACTACGCTAGCATGCCGGTGATGTTAAAAATAAGCTGCAATTCCTGATTCTAGGAGCTCTACATACTTTTCTCAGCTTTTGCAAGGTGTTTTTTGTCCCCGCTAGAATGAAGATTTTCCTCAATCTGGTTTGATTTCAGAGCTATGGAGAAAAATAAATCAGCTTGTGATTTTTCAAACCTCAAGGAGATCCCAAGTTCTACCTGAAAAGGTAACCCTTTGGATGACATTCCCTATAGTTTTAGACATGGTGCTATGCTTTTTTTTTTTTTTTTTTTTTTTTTTTTTTTTTTTTTTTTTTTTTTTTTTTTTTCTAACAGTTTTATTGTACTGTGATTCACATACCATAAAATTCACCCATTTAAATTGTACATAAGAATGGACTGTAGCACATTCAGAGAGTTGTGCAACCGCCACCACGATCAATTTTAGAATTTTTGTGTCACAGTGAACAGAAACCCCATCCCCACGAGCAGCTACTCCCCATTCCTCATCCCCTCCCAACCCACTGGCAACCACTAATCTGCATTCTGTCCCTGGAGATCTGCCTATTCTGGACGTTTCGCAGAAATGGAATCACGAAATACGTGGCCCTTTGTGTCCGACTTTTTTCACTGCACATCGTGTTTTCACGGTTCATCCCCACCTCAGCATGGATCAGTACTTCATTCCTTCGTGTGGCTGAAAAGCATTCCATCACGTGGACAGACCACGTTTTGTTCCTGTTCCTCAGCCGATGGACATGGAGTTGTTTCCACTTTGTGGCTATAGGGAATAATGCTGCTGTGAAAAGTCACATACAAGCTTTGGGAGGACTCGTGTCTTTATCCTCTTGGGTTTACACCTAGGTGTGGAGATGCTGGGTCATATGGTGACTCTAGGGTTCAGGTGCTGGGGATTCAAGTCATTTGTCAGCACATATGCAGCTATTGGGCTGCTCCTTTCAAATACATGAGACCATCTGACAGCTTCCCAGAGCTAGCGAGTGAGGAAAGGCAGTATCTGAGAACGAGGGCTTGCTTTGTGAATGGTATGAGGGGCTCGTAAAGAGGGGGTATGACTAGACAATAAGAGCCTTGTCTCTTTCTTTTTTTTTTTTTTTGAGACAGAATCTTGCTCTATCACCCAGACTGGAGGGCAGTGACATGATCATGGCTCACTGCAACCTCTGCCTCCCAGGTTCAAGCAATTCTCCTGCCTCAGTCTCCTGAGTAGCTGGGATTACAGGCACATGCTAATTATCTTGGCTAAGTTTTGTATTTTTAGTAGACCTGAGGTTTCACCATGTTGATCAGGCTGATCTCAAACTCTCGATCTTGTGATCCGCCAGGCTCAGCCTCCCAAGGTGCTGGGATCACAGGCGTGACCCACTACACCTGGCAAGCTTTGTTGGTTTCAAAACCTTTGACTAAATCATGAGGATCCTCCTTCTTCCCAATTGCCATGGGGTGTTGCTGAGGATAATGCAAAAATGAGACAGACCCCCTGGCGCCCATGGAGAATCCCTCATCCCCACCCCCTACATGGCACTCACAGCTGTCTCTCACTGGAAAAGGCACATCTCTAATCTCCAGAGCTATAGGGAGATTGACACACTTGGTTAGGTTCTTGATGCTAACTCCCCAGTACAAACAAGGGCAAGAGAAACCTTCTGCTTTCATTACAAGGGATTTGTATAAATTCATACATGGAATTGACTTACAACTTCTAATTTACATTTAAATCCCAAATGTCGTAGTCAGAAGAAACTGCTCTAAATCCATTCTCTGTGTTTGCACCATTGATTCCCGTTTGAAATAGACCCCATGGGCTCTACTGTAATTCCCGTGGGCACATCCAAATATTCCTTCCAGAGGTGGCTGAAGCAGTTTCTGAGTCCCAGAGGGAGAAGAAATGGATGAGAATCATTCTCCTGGAAATCAGCCTGGATGAGATAAGGAGGATTAATAAAAGCATTCTGTGTCCCTCCTGGGCTCTGATCCCCGGATGGAGGAACATAATGGAAATCTGCAAAGGGAGAGGGACGCTCCAGTGGCACTCCGTCACATGAAAAGAAGACCAATGGGCCGGACACAGTAGTTCACGTCGGTAATCTCAACACTTTGGAAGGCCAAGGAGGGCGGATCACCTGAGGTCGGGAGTTTGAGACCAGTCTGGCCAACATGGTGAAACTCCATCTCCATTAAAAATACAAAAATTAGCTGGGCATGGTGGTGGACAGCCGTAATCCTAGCTACTCGGGAGGCTGGGGCAGGAGAATTGCTTGAACCTCGGAGGCAGAGGTTGCAGTGAGCACCACTGTACTGTAGCCTGGGCGACAGAGCAAGACTCCGTCTCAGAAAAGAATAGAAAAGAAAAAAAAAAAAAAAGACCAATGAGGAAAGTGATTCATGTTTAAAGCCACAGGAAGCTATATCTTGTCGTCTGTGTGGCTTTTCAAAAGTCACTCAACCTCTCTGTGTCTCCATTTTCTCATCTGCAAAATGGGAATAATAATAATACCTACCCTTAAAGGACTAGGGCGGATTAAATAAAAATATTTATAAAATGCTTACACGAATGCCCAGCACATAATAAGCAATAAAATGCACATTGTTATAATAAAGTGGATACAATGAATAAAGAAATGATGCTTGTTACAGTGAACATCATTTTAAGGAACATGAAGAAGGAAATAAACTTTGTTCTTTTGGGCCTTTTTATTATAGAACCCTAGTCTCTTACTACATAATATTCCTGCCAATAGAAAGTCTCCTTGTTATCTAAACTACTAGAACTATGAGTCACCTATAATTAGAAGTGTTCTGATCAATATTTTTTATTTTATTTTGTTATTTTTTGAGACAGGGTCTTGTTTTGTTGCCCAGGCTGGAGTACAATGGTGTGATAATGGCCCACTGCAGCCTTGACCTCCTGGGCTCAATGAATCCTCCTGCCTTGGCCCCTGAGTAACTGGGACTACAGGCATGTGACACTACACTGGCATATATATATTTTTAACATTTTTATGGAGACAGAGTCTCAATATGTTGCCCGGGCTGGTCTCGAATTCCTGGCCTCAGGCAATCCTCCAGCCTCAGCCTCCTAAACTGTTGAGATTAGGTTTCAGCCACCACATCTGGTCCACTTTTTATCTTCTAGTCATATTCCTAATCTCACTTAGAATCTTTTAACCTCACCATTAATGACATTCTGGGCTGGATAACTGTTCACTGGGTGGGGGCTGACCTGTACAGTGGGAACAGTGTCACTAGTTCTTACCTATTAGATGCTGGTAGCATCACTCAAGCCGTGACAATCAAAAATGTGTACAGATGTTGTTGGGTGTCCCAGCAGGGTGTGTAAAACCCTCCAGAGTCGAGAATCAATAATCCAGCCAAACTGAGTGTATCAGGCTCCCTACGTGACAGCTGCCTGTGCACAGCAACCCACGAGCTCCCCTACGACAAGACTGATCAGTTATTTGGTCCTAGACTCAAACCTCATAGGAAAACGCTGGAAGAGCATAATAACATTTTCTGGGGTAATTGAATCAGACGTTGCCAGAAAAACATTCAAGGGTAAAACCAAAGACTATAATTATTATGAAAATTATTGATGTAGTTTTCATTACCCTACAATTTTTGAATTAGCAACTGATAATCCCTTTTATAAAAAGAAGAAAGGTAGTTTTTTTTTTTTTTTGCTTTCTGTTCTTCCTGCCACTTTTCAGTAAATGCATTTTATACCTGTGGGTGCCAAGTGGATGCAGGTGCAACAAATTGACTCCGGTTTTGCAGCCAGGGTCAAGATCCACCATCCTATAGCGGAGCAGGAGATTGAAAGGAGGCAGCTGTGTCACCCTTGGAGCCATCTCAATAGGCCTCAGAAAATTAAAACAGGGCATTTTCCATTCTGTCCAAATTAGAACTGTGTTCAGACTCCAGCTTATTTGGCAATGAAGAAAAAATGGTCTGTGGTCCATTTTTCCCTCTAGATTCTCTATACCCTCCCCACTCAAAGTGTGAGCCTTGGGCCAGGTTAGCTGTGAGCTGGTTAGAAAGGTAGAATCTGGGCCCACTTTCCGAATCAGGTCCTCAGGTGGCTGGGTGCTTCCGCAAACCTGTGAAGGTGGCTCTAGACTCCTGCCTCTCTCAGAAGCAGACCTTGCTGCTTGACCTACAGGGGAGGAATGGGAGAAAGCAGGTACCCTCCATGTTCAGCATCCCCAACCTGGAAACCCATAAGCCCCCTCCCTTTGCCTCTTTCTTGCCTCTTTCCCCAGGCTACAGAAGGCCATCTCCCTTGCTGCTCAAAGTGAACTTCAGTCCCTGGCTCCCACCCCCTACTTACTCCTGAGCGCCTTATGGCTTCCTGTCCTCCTTCCCTGCACATCAACTCATCTCTCCTTGCAGATCCATAAACATGTTCAAGACTCTCCAATTAGAAAACAACAACAGCATGTGTAACAAAGAAAAAGCAGCTCTGAACCCAACCAGCCTCTTGTTCCCTTCGCAAGAGGGGCCTGTACTTCCTCACCTCCCATTGTGTGATTAAAGAGTATTAAATATATTGAAAGATGCAATGGAGGTAGGGAGCACAAAAATAAGCATTGTAAATTTATTTGCAATCAAGGAATAATATAATTGGTCATTGTTGAGATGCAATTACAGTAGAAAACATACTGCTCCAAAATCCTCACTGGGACTGATTGAACAGGTGCCAAGGGCACTTTTTATAGAACCCACGTGGAGCAGGAAGGCTCACTCCAATAGCAGTGTGAGGCCACTTTAACCTCACTGCCACATCGGGGGGCAGGGGAGGGGGGGAGAGAAGGCTGGAATTCATATGTGGAAAACAGGAACAGCCACAGAGTTAAGGAATTTTAAGTGAAAAGGTGATCTCTTTCAGATTGAATTTCCTTTCCCAGGAGTAAGATGCCCGTCTGCAGCTCCCTGGTGAGAACTGCCAGATAGCGTAGAAGCGGGTGCATGTGTGTCGAGGGGAAGCTAGAGAGCTGGTGATGGAGTGCGGAAAAAGAAGGCAGAAAAAGACACAGCTACATATACAAAAAAGTTAGGGAAAGAGACAAAGAAAGGAAGAAGAGAGAAACAGGGAGCGAAAGAGAAAAAAGGGGAGAGATAAGGCAGAAAATAAAGACAGGAGAGAGAGACGGGGAGATGAAGAAAGAGAAGAGAGAACAAAGGCAGAGTGATAAATAGATAAGAAATGCACAAGAAATTTTCTTTGTTTTAAATAAGAAAATCTGAGCAAATCAAGAGCTGTGTTCTAGTGCTTTCATTATTCCCAGGGGGTTGCTGTCAGTGGAAACCACAAACGGAAGCATCCATGTTGATAGAAACCCAGTGGTTGAAGCCTCCAGTGTAACTCACCACTTTGGACAACTGCAGAGAGACAGAGCATTCGGACTAAGTCTAGGACTTCTGGGAGGGAGGAGGGGTGGCAGGGACCACGGACACCACCCAGGAAAGATTCTGGCAAGTCATGGCGATGCCTCTGCATAAAGTACCACGAAGCCTTACCTTCTTGCTATAGTTTCTAGAATTACTGCACAACACAAACTTGCATTTAATCAAACTGACCCTAAATCTCCAAAACAGTCCATATGCAAAGTTCTCCTGAGAGTTGTGCCATCTTGAGACCACCTACCGGCTTGTTCTTGCATGCAAAATATGCATGTGACTCTGAGAACACATGGCCAGATAGGTGTAATTTACATGCTTAGACGATGAAACATCCATGTTTTATTAACCCCATACCTTGGTCCTTCCAAGGTATGGGTTTGGTTTCCCTTAACTCATGCCTTTGTTGCCTTTACAAAGCAATAAATTCAAACACACCTTGAGGGAATATTTAAGAGGTTCCAAGTCAGGCAACCAACAAAAAGTTGTGGTCGCTAGCCTCCAGTTTCCTTAGACGAAGAACTGGGATAATGCTATTATCTTATTGGGCAGTTGTGGGGCTTTAGGATCAGGTTTGTAACGCATCTTGCATCTGTGCTTATAACACATCTCTATGGCATGGGGATTTTAACAGGGACCATAATGTGGATGCTGGCTATCAACTTTCTGGACCCAGGTAGGACTGGCCAGTCAAGGAGACACCTGGACAGAATCTCTTTCCCTTTTGTCCTGCCAGCACAAATGCTGACACCCACCAATGAGACAACACTTATTTTTCACGTGTCACAGACGCTCTGATTGTTGAGGATAAAAAGATGGGCCACTTGAGGGGAATACATACTCTAAGTATCCCTGAATGTGGAAAAAATCTGTCAATTTTCTTTCTTTGTCAATAAAAGCTACTACTGAAAGGAAACAGAGTTCCTTAATTATTAGGTTTCAAGGAAGCCCAGCTTATTAGTAACTCAGTTCAACACACACACACACACACACACACACACACACACGCACACACACACACACATACACATACTTATTTTGTTGGAAAGGAATGTTTCTCAAGTGAGCCAACATCTAGCATTGTTGCTGTGGTAGCACAAGCAAAATGGGGGAGAAACCTTCACAAACAAAACAGAAAGGTAAGCCTCCGCGGGTCATCTGTGAGCAACATCACAGTTTCTACATGTAGAGTAAGGGTGGATGTTAGTGTAATTTAAGTCCTAGGGAAGAGAGAAAGCCTGCAGTCCTAGCTGCATGGTCTAGAGCTCCAGGAAAGGACAAAAAGTAAATGATGCTGGGGTGAGGACTGAAAGTTCCAGGGCTCATTAGCAGGTAAAGGGGACAGGTGGGAGTTGCCTTCTTCTGATATAAGCAGCTAGAGAAGCAGTCATCAGACCAGGTCTCATGGCCCTGGGGTTACTGGAACAGGCTGTAGGATGGGAATTTGGTAGAATTCAGCAAAGTCAAATAACAGGATGCAAACACAGCAGTTTTCTAAAGAAAGTCATGCTTTGCAGAATGGCAGCAACAGAGAGCTTGTTAATGGAATGGCAATTATCACAGCTAACAATGACATACATCCTTTATGTCATGAACTGGGTACACGCTGCCCACCCAGTGGGGTAGGTTACTACCATGAGCCCTAAATTACAGGAGAGGAAACTGAGGCACAGAGAAGTACAAGCATGTACCCAGGGTAGCAGAGTTAGGGAGTGGAGAGATGGGATTCAGACCCTGGTTGATCTGAGTCTAGAGTCTGTGTGCAACCCCCCATGGCAGCTTCCACATATGGTTCCACGCTGTATTGAAAGAAAAATTCTCTAGGGCCCAGAGGGAGAGCGTCAGTCCTCGGTAACACACACACTGTTCCAACCCATACAGCTCCAAGGCTTCTTTCTCCCAGGGATGCAAGGCTGGATGTGGAGCAAACCAACAGCAGACATTTTCCCCAATTTATGTAGCTATGGTTTAAGAACAGGATAGGACTCAGGACTGATTTTCTAAGTAATGGCAGAAAGATTTTCGCCTCAATTTGTGCCTCCCTTTTTCTTGGGTATGAAGGAGGGAGGATCTTTCTGACTTCTTTAGTATTTCCACTGTCTAAGCGCACGAAGCCTGTGCTGGATATACAGGAAACAATCCTGCTCTCCTGTTTTTCCTCCCCCTTGCCCTATACCCTAGCACCACGAACAACCCACCTGCTGGGACTCAGCATAGAGCTCGTGATTGGAGAAGAATGGGGAGGAGGCTTTGCTGCTGAGGTTTCTGTAATGCTACACCTGGGGGTGCACGGGGGTGTTCTGATGTACTAGTTTTTTTTTTTTTAAACTGTATTTTAGATTTGGGGGGCATATGTGCATGTTTGTTATTTGGGTATATAGCCTCCTGGTGGATACTGGGCTTCTAGCACACCTATTACCCAAATAGCGAACATTGTACCTGACAGGTAGTTTTCCAGCCCTCATTCCCATCATCCCTCCTTTTTGGAACCCTCACTGTTTATTATTTCCATGTTTATGTTCATGTGTGCCCACTGCTTAGCCTCCACTTACAAGTGGGAACATACAGTGTTTGATTTTCTGTTTCTGAGTTAGATCACATAGGATAATAGCCTCCAGCTCCACCCACGTTGCTGCAAAGGACCGGATTTCATTCTTTTTTATGGATGCATAGTATTTCACGGGTATATGTACCACCTTTTCTTTAGTCAACCGTTGATGTGCATGTAGGTTGGTTCTGTGACTTTGCTATTCTGGATAGTCCTGGGGTGAACATATGAGGAGCAGTCCTTTTAATACAATGCAGCTGAGGGTGGTGAGAGGATTTGGCAATGGATGGGAGCATAAAAGGAAGCTCAGGAATGGGGTTCAAGACTGATGAGCTTAACCAGGAATAGTGGCTCATGCCTGTAATCCCAGCACTTTGGGAGGCCGAGGCGGGGTAGTCAGGAGTTTGAGATCAGCCTGGCCAATATAGTGAAACTCCATCTCTACTACAAGTACAAAAATTAGCCAGGCATGGTGGTGGGTGCCTGTAGTCCCAGCTACTCAGGAGGCTGAGGCAGGAGAATCGCTTGAACCCAGGAGGTGGAGGCTGCAGGGAGCTGAGACCATGCCAATACCCTCTAATCTGGGTGACAGAGTGAGACATTGTTTCAAAAAAAAAAAAGAGTGGGGAGCTTGTAGGTTCAAGGTCCAAGAGCAGAGGCCTGAATATTTAGCAGCTCCCTCATGATCATTAGCCCCTGGATTCTAGATGAGCCATAACCTACAAGGCATACTTCATATCTGCTCCTGCCTTGCTCTGCCTCAGAGGCTTCTATTGCAAGTTCAAGTTCATGCCCATGGAAGCACGAAGGATATTAGTCCCCATCCAACTGCTATTGCTGATGGGCTCCCACTTCACTGGGGACCCCCAGTGCTGATGTGGGCTGTTCATAGGCCTAGAATTCCACCTCTGCTCCATGCTTCAGTACCAGATGCTTTTCCAGGCTATGAATCTCATTCTTTGTGTGGGAGCCCATTTGCAGTGGAGCAGGCTAGGAATCCATGCAATATAGAAACCAGTGTAACTCAGGGATAACAAATTGAAGGTAATTCGAAAATACTTTAATCATATTAGAAAAAGGGCTATACGCTGTGATGTAAAGTACGCATACTTTTGGGCCAGGCATTTTGCTTTTGGGAGTATCCTACAAAGACTTTCATATATATACGTGAAGATGCACATTCAAGCACTTTTATTGCTGTAATGTTTATAAAAGGGAAAAATAGGAACCACCACCAAAATGTCCATTGATGGGAGGTTGGTCAAATTGTGGGACGTCCATATAACAGAACACAATGCAGAGCAATTAAAATGAATGAAGTAGCACATTGTGTGGCATTATGGATCAGAAGGGAAATCAGTTATATTGGACCATGGAAGCGCCTTGGGTTTACTTAGCGGAAAAAAAATGTGTTAAGTTAATGAAATTGGGAGAATGTGGGCCATTCAAGGGACACGTAAGGCAGAGCTGAGATAAAGAGAAGGAGATTATAGAATTTTTACGTTCTTAGGCTGCAGGGGCCAAGGACTCTGTTGGGTTTCACTAATTGGAGGGGGCAGGGCTGATCTGGTAGGCTCTGCTTCTAGCTGCCCTGGTTACAGCTCATGTTAAAGACCTGAAGATAAGACAAACCACATACAAGTTTGCCCAAAGATCTCTAGGAGTGGAGCTATGGCTTTCTGGGAGGCCCCCACTTAGAGGAGGGGCTGGATAGCGTTAATAGGGTGGGTGGGTGGCTCTACAGTGGACAAGTGGACAGAAACCTTGAGGGGCTCTCTGGGATGCTGTTGACATGTTTGACGTTACGATTAACATAAATGAACTAAGAGTTTGCAGTACTACCTGTCTCTTTCATTCTATTTGGTAGGAAACCTGGACGGAGTGATGGAAGAACCCATTCTCCTGACTGCTTCTGCAAACTAACTTGGATTACTAAACATTATGGAGTTTCTCTGCCCTTTGCTGCCATCAAGAAAGGCCAAGATCACCCCAAGCACATAACATAAGCTAAAGGGGGAAAAATAAAAATTACGTCAACAAAAACATTCCTATTTAGCAGGCATTGCATTAAACTTACTGCATGTGTTATACTATGTGATTCTCACCACAGACTAAAGAAATAAAGAGTATTATTAATAGTTCTCCTACTTTACAAAGACAAAGATACAAATCCTGAGACAGACTGTGATACACTGAAAAGAGTGTGATCCCACATTTGTAAATAAAAAAGCAAAACTTGATATATACAAAGGGAAAGAGCATAGTTACCTCTCAGGTGAGTGGAGAGATCTGTTAACTTCTTCTATTAGATGCTTATGATATTTCAATCTTTTTAAGAATGAAAATGAATTATATTTTAATCCGAAAAATAATTTTAGAGGGGATAAAAAGCTGTTGAGTTCAAATTGCATTTAAAATGATTTTCTACAAATAACCATTAAAAAGTGGGCAAAGTACATTAACAGACACTTCTCGAAAGAAGCCATACAAATGGCCAATAAACATGAAAAAATGCTCATCATCACTAATCAGCAGAGAAATGCAAATCAAAACCACAATGCGATACTACCTCACACTAGTTGGAAAGGCTTTTGTTAAAAAGGTCAAAGAATTACAGATGTTGGTAGAGCTGGGAGAAAAGGAACACATATATGCTGCTGGTGGGAATGGGGATGAGTTCAGCCATCGTGGAGAGCAGTTTGGAGACTTCTCAAAGACCTAAGAGTGGAATCACCAACTGGCCCAGCAGTCCCATCACTAGGTAGATATTCAAAGGAAAATAGGTCATTCTACTGAAAAGACACATGCACCCATATATTCATTACAGCACTGTTCACAATGCAAAGACATGGAATGAACCCAGATGCCCATCCACTGGATTAGATAAAGAAAATATGGCACAAATACACCATGGAATCCTATACAACCATGAAAAGAATGAAAGCATGTCCTCTGCAGCACCATGAATGGAGCTGGAGGTTATCGTCCTAATGAATAGAAGCAGAAAACTAACTACTACAGGCTCTCAGTTATAAGTGGGAGCTAAACACCGGGTGCACAAGGACATAAAGAGGAGAACAATAGACACTGGGGACTCCAAAAGTGGGGAGGAAAGGAGGTAAAGGTTGAAAAGCTACCAGCTGGGTAGAAGGGTTCATCATACTCCAAAGCCTAGCATCATGTAATAAACCTTCATAACAAACCTGCACATGTATTCCTCGAATCTAAAGTAAAAGTTGAAAAACGAAAAGAAGTTTCCTAAAATATTTTTGAAAAAGGAGAATAAAGCAGAGGAATCATTCTACTTGATGTGAAGCATTACTCTACAGCTCCAGTAATCATGACAGTACGGTACTGTTTAAAGAGAGACGTAGATCAATGGGACCGAATGGAGGACCCAGAATAGACCTACACAAACACACCTGCACCAATATGATTTTTTTTTTAAACAAAGGGACAATAGTAATTCAATGGAAGAAGGATAGCTGTTTCCAAAATGCTGCTGGAGCAATTGTGTGTCCACTGGCAAATAAATAAACTCAACCTAAACCTTACACTTTACACAAAAAAATCAGTTCCAAAAGGATCATGGACTTAGCTGTAAAACATATAACTATAAAAATTTTTAGAAAAAAACGGAGAAGAAAATCTTTACCACCTAGGGCTAGGCAAAGAATTCCCAGAGTAGACACCAAAAGCACAATCTATAATAGAAAAAAGTATGAATTGGACTTGCATGAAATTAAAAACTTTGGTTCTGTGGAAGATTCCATTGAGAATGAACAGATAAGCCACAGACTGAGATAAATATTTGCAAGCCACATCTCTGACAAAGGACTTACGTATATATAAACTACGTAGACAGCTCTCAACAGTCAACCACTAAAAGATTCTGTCAGAAAATGGGGACGAATGTGGTGGCTCACACCAGCACTTTAGGGGGCCAACGTGGGCGGATAATGAGGTCAGGAGTTTGAGACCAGCTTGGCCAGCATGGTGAAACCCTGTCTCTACTAAAAATACAAAAATTAGCCAGGTGTGGTGGCGCGTGCCTGTAATCCCAGCTACTCGGGAAGCTGAGGCAGGAGAATCAGTTGATCCCAGGAGGTGGAGGTTGCAGTGAGCTGAGATCACACCACTGCACTCCAGCCTGGGTGACAGAGTGAAACTCCATCTCAAAAAGAAAAAAAAAAGAAAAAANAAAAAAAAAAAAAAAAAAAAAAAAAAAAGAAAATGAGCAAAAGTTAAAGTCCTGAAAATGGCCTGTAAAACAAACAAACAAAAATAAATAGGCAAGAGGCATAATGAGACATTTCACCAAAAAGAATACTGATGGAAGATAAGCACATGAAAAGATGTTTCATATCATTCATAATTAGGGAAATGCAAATTAAAATGGTACTGCTATACACATAGCCAGAGACCAGCTATTACTATATGCCAAACAGAATGGCTATAATGAAAAATAGTGGTAACACCAAAAGCTGGTGAGAATGTAGAACAACTGGCTTTCTCCTGTATTGCTGGTAAGGATGGAAAATTATTTAGCCACTCTGGAAAACAGGCAGTTTCTTACGAAACTAACATGCCCTTATCGTATGATCCAGCAGTTGGTACCCAGAAAAATGAAAATATATGTTCACACAAAAGCCTGTATACAAATGTTCACAGTGGCTCTATTTTCAGTAGCTTCAAACTAGCAACAAAGTCAAATGTCCTTCAGTGGGTAAATGGTTAAATAAACTTTGGCATATCCATACCATGGAATATTACTCAGCAATAAAAAGGAACCAACTATTGGTTCACGTGAGTAATGGATGGATCTCAGGGGCATTATACTTAGTGAAAAGAGTTGATCTTGGCCAGGCGTGGTGTCTCACGCCTGTAATCCCAGCACTTTGGAAGGCCAAGGTGGGCGGATCACTGAGGTCAGGAGTTCAAGACCAGCCTGGCAAACATGGTGAAATCCCGTCTCTACTAAACATACAAAAATTAGCCGGGCATGGTGGCACGTGTCTGTACTCCCACCTACTCCGGAGGCTGAGGCAGGAGAGTGGCTTAAACCTGGGAGGCAGATGTTGCAATGAGCTGAGATTGTGCCACTGCACTCCAGCCTGGGCGAATAAACAACACTCCATCTTAAGAAAAAAAAAAGATTTAATCTCAAAGAGTTACATATTGTATGATTGCATTCATGTACCATCCTTGAAGTGACAAACCTAGAGGTGGAGAACGGGTTAGTAATTGCGAGGGGAGAAGGCCAAGAGTAAGGGGAAGGTGAGTACAACTAATAAGGAGCAGCAAGACAGGCGACCCCTCTGTGATCGTGCAGCTGTCCTGTATCCTGATGGTGGTGGTGGCTATACAAATCTGTACGTGTGATCAAATGCACAGGACTACACATGCACACACACACACACAAACACACAATAATGGGTGCAAACGTCATGAGGTCTTGTTAATAGTATCGTGCCCATGCGAACTTCCTGCTCTTGGTATTGCACTAAGTTGCAGGTGTCATTACTATGGAGGAAGCTCAGAGAAGGGTTCAAAGTGCTTTTGGCACTATTTTTGCAACTTCCTGTGAGTCTGTAATCATGTAAAAATTAAAAAATAAGGAAATTAAGTTGCTTTTCTTTTTAAGCCTGAAATGGTGCATTTTGGAACTACATGGCCTATTTTACTGTTAATTTGGAGTGGGGATTCCTTGCTTATGATGGAATCTACTTTGCATTTGGGCTCCCACACAGTGTACAGGCCCAGAATCCTAATTCAAATGCAACCTATTTTGAAGGGCAATAAACAGTAATTTTAGAAACAAAACAAGAGAAAGTGCTATGGAAAGCCAGTGTGTGTCTTCACAGAAGCCAAGCCTCCACCAATGAGCAAGCAGCCCAAGAAGATACCATATTCCCTCTGAGTGGGTAAGATCATAAAGACAGGCGCAAAGCAAAAACATTTTCATTGGAGAAACAAAACCCTCTAAGAAAACACTCCCTGCAACATGAAAACTAACTCCTTTAAGATCTGGCTAAGGCCGTTTGTGCTGACTCAGCTAACTGGAAAGTCTGTCAGAAAGCGGTGAGAGGTTTCAAAAGACTGATGCCAATATGTTCAAAACTCACTTCAAATGTGCTCTTCAATCATGAGGTCAAACATCCTGAACCACTGCATGCAATGGGACAATTATGGGGTTCTCAGCCAATAAAATGAACACTGGTGCCTCCTCTATTCACTTCAGTGATGGAGTATCTGCCACAGGCTTTGAACCAGAGCAACTCCATCTTGAATAGGAGCTGGGTAGAACAAGGCTGGGACCTACTGGGCTGCATTCTCAGGAGGTTAAGTCATTCTTAGTCACAGGATGAGACAAGATGTCAGCACAAGATGCAGGTAAGGAAGGCCTTGCTGATAAAACAAGTTGCAGTGAAAGGCTGGCCAAAACTCACCAAAACCAAGATGGCGATGACAGTGACCTCTGGTCATCCTCACTCCTCATTATATGCTAATTATAATGCATTAGCATGTCAAAAGAAACTCCTACCAGTGCCATAACAGTTTACAGATGCCATGGTAATGTCTGGAAGTTACCCTCTATGGTCTAAAAAGGGGAGAAACTCTCAGTTCTGGGAATTGCCCACCCCTTTCCTGGAAAACGCATGAATAATTAACTTTTTGTTTTACATATAATCAAGAAATAAGCATAAAAATGGCCAACCAGCAGCTCATACTGTTGCTCTTCCTATAGAGTAGTCATTCTTTCATTCCTTTAATTTTTTTTGTTTGTTTTTGACACACAGTATCACTCTGTTACCCAGGCTGGAGTGCAATGGTGCAATCTCGGCTCACTTCAACCTCTGCCTCCTAGATTCAAGCAATTCTCCTGCCTCAGCCTCCTGAGTAGCTGGGAGGTATTTTTTATATTTGTAGCTATCTTATTTAGAAATAAGAAGCCTGCCACCACACCTGGCTGTTTTGTATTTTTAGTAGTGAAGGGGATTCACCATGTTGTCCAGGCTGGTCTCAAACTTCTGACCTCAGGCGATCTGCCCACCACAGCATCCCAAAGTGCTAGGAATACAGGCATGAGCCACCATATCCAGCCTCCTTTACTTTCTTAATAAACTTGCTTTCACTTTACTATATGGATTTGCTGTGAATTCCTTCTTGCATGAGATCTGAGAACACTCTCTTGGGATCTGAATTTGGACCCCTTGCCAGTAACATATCTATTGATCAGTATCAGTAACATAGGATCAATGGTGACAAAATGTCACTGATCAGTGGAGAACTTGAGGATATCCTGCTGTAACCTGGGTGCATTACCTTAGCTCTCTAGCCCTCAGCTTCCTGATCTGAGAACTGGAGCGTCTAGTAGGATGCACCTCACAAAGAGATCATGAGGATTCAGCGTGATAATACACAGAAAGCACTCAGTATCTTGTCCTGCTTGGAGATGGTGGCCTTCATTACCAACATCCCCATTCCACAGGTGAGGACCCTGAGGCCCAAAGCATTTAAGGAACTCCTGTGATATCTAAGAGCTTCTGACTGATGGAGATGCAACTGAAACTAGGGGTCATCTGGTGCCCAAACCATCTCTACAGTATCAGCCCATCCTGCCCTGTGAATGAATAAGAAATCTTCCATGCTCATGGTTAGGAAGAATCAATATTGTGAAAATGGCCATACTGCCCAAAGTAATTTATGGATTCAATGCCATCCCCATCAAGCTATCAATGACCTCCTTCACAGAACTGGAAAAAAACACCTTAAACTTCATATGGAACCAAAAGAGAGCCTGCAGAGCCAAGTCAATTCTAAGCAAAAAGAACAAAGCTGGAGGCATCACACTACCTGACTTCAAACTATACTACAAGGCTACAGTAATCAAAACAGCATGGTACTGGTACCAAAACAGAGATATAGATCAATGGAACAGAAGAGAGGCTTCGGAGGCAATGCCACACATCTACAACCATCTGATCTTTGACAAACCTCACAAAAACAAGCAATGGGGAAAGGATTCCCTGTTTAATAAATGGCGTTGGGAAAACTGGCTAGCCATGTGCAGAAAGCAGAAACTGGACCCCTTCCTGACAACTTACACTAAAATTAACTCCAGATGGATTAAAGACTTAAACATAAGACCAAACACCATAAAAACCCTAGAAGAAAATCTAGGCAAAACCATTCAGGACATAGGCATAGGCAAGGACTTCATGACTAAAACAGCAAAAGCATTGGCAACAAAAGCCAAAATAGACAAATGGGACCTAATCAAACTCCACAGCTTCTGTACAGCAAAAGAAACAGTCATTAGAGTGAATTGGCAACCAACGGAATGGGAAAAAAATTTTGCAATCTACCCATCTGACAAAGGGCTGATATCTAGAATCTACAAAGAACTAAAACAGATTTACAAGAAAACAAACAAACAAACAAACAAGCCCATTCAAAAGTGGGCAAAGGATATGAACAGACACTTCACAAAAGAAGACATACACGAGGTCAACAAACACATGAAAAAATGCTCATCATCACTGGTCATTAGAGAAATGCAAAAACTACATTGAGATACCATCTCACGCCAGTTAGAATGGCAATCATTAAAAAATCTGGAGGCAGCAGATGCTGGAGAGGATGTGGAGAAACAGGAACACTTTTACACTGTTGGTGGGAGTGTAAATTAGTTCAACCATTGTGGAAAACAGAGTGTGATTCCTCAAGGACCTAGAAATAGAAATTCCATTTGACCCAGCAATCCCATTACTGGGTATATATCCAAAGGATTATAAATTGTTTTATTATAAGGACACATGCACATGAATGTTCATTGCAGCACTGTTTACAATAGCAAAGACTTGGAACCAACACAAATGCCCATCAATGATAGACTGGACAGGGAAAATGTGGCACATATACAACATGGAATACTACGCAGCCATAAAAAACAATGAGTTTGTGTCCTTTGTAGGGACATGGATGAACCTGGAAACCATCATTCTCAGCAAACTGACATAAGAACAGAAAATCAAACACCGCATGTTCTCACTCATAGGTGGGTGTTGAACAATGAGAACACATGGACACAGGGAGGGGAACATCACACACTGAGGTCGTCAGGGGGAACTAGGGGAGGGACAGCAGGGGGTGGGGAGTTGGAGAGGGATAACATGGGGAGAAATGCCAGATATAGGTGATGGGGAAGAAGGCAGCAAACAACATTGCCGTATATGTACCTATGCAACAATCTTGCATGTTCTTCACACGTACCCCAAAACCTAAAATGGAATGAAATATTAAGAAAAAAAAAGAAAGACAAATGTCTTGTGTTCTCATTCATATGTGGGAGCTTAAAAAAATAAGAAATCAGAAATGGAACTGAAATTTGGGGCAATAGAAAGAGCCCTTCTAGTCAAACTGACAGTGTGATGAAGTGACAGTGGGGAAACAGAAAAGCCCCTTCTTTTTCTTCTCTGCATTTGATCTTCTAAGGCTCTGTGGATCAAAATAATTGGGCTCATTCTTCTAAAACATCCTGTTCTCTGAAACTACCACATTTCTGTCAGTGACATCTGCTTCCTTGCTGGAATTTCAAAGCCTAAAAGCAGGCTTTTCATATGGACAGTCTGTCTCATGACTTTGCTCAGCTGGCAAATGAGATTTTTTGAATGTCTTCTGGAGCTCCTGGGATCCAAAACCTTGGTGGTTTGGTCAACCAGAGATGAAGAAACTACCTAAGGCCCCTTATCCTGCAACAAGCTACAAGTTCATTGGCAGCAGCAGTGGCTGATTTAATCCAGGGGCTGTTGACAAAACAGGCAGATGGACCTATGCCAGGAACTGCTCGAAGCCACCACCACGACTGGCTCCCCTCATCAACATTTTGTTGCATGGATGCTAACAAGTGTCGCTTCCGTGGGTCCTAAGATGCATCTCATCAGCCCATCCTACTGTGATGTCCCTCTTTCCTTTTGCTCTTTGGTGAACTTGCCCTTTTGACTGTGTCCACCTGAAGCTGTATCTCTGCTAAATGAAAGAACTCCATCAATTTAGTGTGGATCTTCCAGAGACCAGGAGAACCCGCTTTCCTCTCCCAATACATTACATGAAATGAAGACAAGCCATGTTTGAAAGGACAGAATGGTCGCAGAGTTCAAGCAAATGCAATTAACATGATGTTTCTTCTCCAAGCAACAGGGCCACAGAAAGAAAAAAACAATGACAAACCAAACGCTCAAAATCTGATTAAAGCCCCGAACCTGAGATTGCATTTATGGATGCAGGGCAGATTTCCATGCCAAACTAGAGACTCAGGCAAGTTTTACTGCCCAGTTCCAGCAGCATATCATAAATAGAATTCTTCCAGATAACCTGAGGGCTTCATTCTGTACCATTTCCAAGTTGCACTCATCGATTGCGTTTGTTGGCTGCAAAATGCCTTTCTTTCATTCACTCAAATCATGCCAGCAAATGCAAGACTGAGGAAGAGGGGTGCTCTGTAACTTCAGACCAGCTGTTCCAAGGCAGAGATGTATCTCTGAGATGCCATCATCGCCACAGTGGCCCCTTTACTGAACCACATGTCAGCCACTGTGCTGGCCATATATTATTGACCTTGGCAATGTGAAAGGAAAACAAAATTTGGGACCCCCCAAATCACTAAGCCAAAGGGAAAAGTCAAGCTGGGAACTATGGCAGGTAAACCTGCTCCCATTTTATTTCTAAATAAGATAGCTTACAAATACAAAAAACACCTCCCTCAGAATTTGCCTGCAAGGAAATTCCTTGTGGGCCTCAATATCTTTACCTAAAAAGTTCTGTTGAGTTTCACCTAGGCAGTGTAAATTGATAGCTTATCTTCACAAGTGCAGGTCAAAGGACAGACAGAACTCAAAGTCATCCCTCTGCTCAACTGAGACAAATGCATATCTAATTGCTTCCTCAGTCTGATTGTTTATGTGAAAATGCAGATTCACTGAGCTAGACTAAGGCATAAGTGACTATTCCTCTACCCACCTCTTTGATCAAAGACTCAAAACAATGCGACTGTTTGTCTCTTATCTATTTATAACCTGGAAGCTCCCTGACCCCCAAGTCTCCAGACCGAACCAATGTACATCTTACACATATTGATTGGTATCTCATGTCTCCCTAAAATGTATAAAACCAAGTTGTACTCTGATCACCTTAAACACATGTCATGAGGACATCCTGAGGCTGGGTCATGGGTACATCCTTAACCTTGGCAAAATAAACTTTCTAAATTGACTAAGACCTGTCCCAGAGACTTCTGGGTTTATAGCATCAAAATGCTCTACTTTATTTAACGTTTGTCACTGAGCAGGTCCACTTATCTCCTTCATACTGATAAATAAGCCAGATCTCAGCGAAGTTAAAAACTATGCCTGATCTCTCATCATCAGAAAATGGTGGCGCAGGAATGTAAAAGCAGTTCTGAGATCAATACGTGGGTTTTCAGAGCTAGGCTAGATGTTTGCCAACCCAAGATGAATCTGTTACATGCCTCTCTGCCAGCCTGCTGTCAGCTGACAGAGCATGTGGGAAGTAAAGACGGTATGAAGGTTCTATGAAATATGGCAGCTAAAATACGTTTCTGTTACTGACACTGAGTTTTAACTGTGACGGTTCTAGACTGCCTCATCTACCTGAACGAATTCAAGGCTGTTTTAAGCTCTCTTCCCCAGCATCTGCCAAGGTATAAGCTCATGTGACTTAGCTTGTCAATCTTTACACTGATGGCGGGGAAGTTTTCCAATTGGATGCTGGGTGTTCCACTGCCTTGCTCTCACTGAAAAGTCTTGAAGAGATAGGATTTAAATTGTGTCGAGGATATTAGTCCAAAGTGAATGAAGTGGAGAGGAGACTTCTCGTTTATGTCCCCAGAGTGATAAATGAGGGAAGGTAATTTTTTTTCTAAGGCAAAGAAAATGGGAAACCAACGTGGATTTCAGACACATGAGAAATAGCTTATGAATTTAGATGATACCTCGGCAGAAATAAATTGTACATCTGTTCATTCATTTTAATAAAGTGGAGAGATGGCATGCTGCTGAAGCCCTTGGAGAACCCTGGGTTTTTTAAATTATGATCCTATAATAGTAGCATTAAAATTTGTAATGTAGCCAGTGCTTTCTGAATTGGAGGGAAAATTCATTTATAAAATAACAGTTCAGACTTTGGATGTAAATGGGGAAATGTAATTTTTCTTGGCTACATATGAATTAGTCCTGGGAGGATGCTACATCTTGACCATAAAATATATTTTTAAAATCTTGTGAGAAAGTTTTCAGAAGCTAGCAAAACTTCTTTGGACAATCTCTTTTAGGTAAATTGTGCAGGTATGAAACACATGGTTAACTGGCTTTGTTATTTTTGCCTTGAACTTGGTGTTTCTTGTACAAGGACAATTACAGATTAATATTTCCACTTGAAATGAGTCTAGTCTGTTACAAATACAAAAATCATTTTTACTCAGCAGCAGAAACATAAGGAAGAGAGCTTTTATGGACCGGCAATTACCAGTTACCATGAAAATTTACTTATTCAACAAACAGCACTGTGTTCCTTATTACTTATGCACCCTACGTTTGATATTGGTGCAAATACAACACTCCTGATTGTAGGTTTCCTGCTGATTTTAAAAGCCGAAGCATTATTAAAATTTCTTAAAAAATAGGTAAGTTTAAAACCCACAGAAAGCTTTTAGACAGATTGAGCAATTTCAGTTTTATTTCACAAATCAACCATCAAGTTTTCAGGTGGGAAAGAAGGAAAAATAAACCAGGAGAGCTGGCTGGCCATGGATAACACAGGCCCAGCTAGAAAACGGCCAGATTGCCTCACATAGATCTTTGTTCCCTATTGAAATACCGAGTAGAGAGAGAGGATACACTCCAGCCTGCAAGTGTAAAATATGGATTGGGAAGAACTTGAGGTCAGTCTTAGCATCAAGGACAATCGCCTATTATCTTGAGTCATGTTTTGCCAAAGTTATATGAGATTTCCTCCCAGGTCTGTAGGAATCTAGGTATCTCAAGAGACCACATGGATGAAAGGGTCTGGGATGTGACTCATCAGTGGAGACAGGGAACAGCGATGTGACAAAGATAAAAAATAAGCTCTCCAGGCTGGGCCCTGTGGCTCACATCTGTAATCCCAGCATTTGGAAAGGCTCAGGTGGGCAGATCACTTGAGCTCAAGAGTTTGAGACCAGCCCAGGCAACATGGTGAAAATATGAAAAATTAGCCTGGCATGGTGGTGTCAGAGGCGTCTGAATCAGAAAAACTCCATCTTGAACAGGGGCTAAAATAGGGCTCAGAGCTACTGGGCTGCATTCCCAGATGGTGAGGCAGAAACAGGATGAGATGGGAGGTCGGCACATGAGACAGGTCATAAAGTCCTTGCTGATAAAACAGGTTGCAGTAAAGAAGCCGGGCAAACACCAAAACCAAGATGGAGAAGAGAGTGACCTCCAGTCATTCACATTGCTACACTCCCACCAGCGCCATGACTGTTTACAAATGCCATGGCAACGTCAGGGAGTTACCCTACGTGGTCTAAAAAGGGGAGAAACTCTCAGCTCTGGGAACTGCCCATCCTTTTCCGGGAAAAGTCATGAATAACCCATTCCTTCTTTAGCACGTAGTCAAGAAATAACCCTTTGGCCCTTGGGGCTGCTCTGCCTATGGAGTAGCCATACTTTCATTCATTTGTTTTCCTAATAAACTTGCTTTCACTTTACTCTGTGGACTCGCCTCAAATTCCTTCATGCATGAGATCCAAGAACTCTCTCTTGGGGTCTGAATTGGGACCTCTTTCCAGTAACAGTGGTGTGTACCTATAACCCCAGCTAATTTGGGGGCTGAGGTGAGAGGATTGCTTGAGCCTGGGAGGCCAAGACTGCAGTGAGCTGAGATTGTGCCACTGCATTCCAGCCTGTGTGACAGAGTGAGACCCTGTCTCAAAAAAAAAAAAAACCTATCTAAATTCCTCGCAAGCAGGACAATGGTGTGGACACTCCAGATGAGGGATGATAAAATACCCCAGAAAGTTTTGCGATTTAGCTCTTTTTTAGCTAATGCCTAGAATTGGCACTAGTCAGATCAGAGGCCTCTCAGGAATTCTGCTTTGCTGTATCTGTGTTCCTCTCTGTATAGTTTCTCAGACTCCATTCCCAGAAGGGGGATATTAGGTCCATGAACAGGAATTTATTTTTTTTCCCCAAAGACAGAGTCTCATGCTGTCACCCAGACTGGAGTGCAATGGTGAGATCTTGGCTCACTGCAACCTCCACCTCCTGAGTTCAAGCAATTCTGCTTCAGCCTCCCAAGTAGCTGGGACTACAGACTACAGTTGCATGCTGCCATGTCTGGCATTGTTTTTTTTTTTTTAATATTTTAGTGGAGACGGGGTTTTGCCATGCTGCCTAGGCTGGTCTCGAAATCCTGAGCTCAGGCAATCTGCCCGCCTTTGCCTCCCAAAATACTTGGCCTCCCCCATTGCTAGGATTACAGGTATGAGCCACCACACCCATCCATACAGGAATCTTTTTAAGGACCACCAGGGAGCATAAGAACTGGGAAAGAGCCGAGAGAGGTGAGATGCTCTAGGGAGTCATCAAAACCTGGAAGCGGAAGGTGGTCCAGACAGCACGGGTGCAGCGGTACCACAGAGGACAATCTCAAGGTGTTGTAGTGGAAGCGGGGACAGGGAGCCTGTGTGGGATTCAGGACCGAATTCAGTAAAAGCAGAGACTTGGCAGTCTCAACCCAAAGTCCGCTTTTGGTCATGGCTCTGTTGCTTCTTCCAGTGGGATTTATTTTGAATCAGAAGTAGGAGGCAAAGTCATCCTCTGAGTAAGAGAGGGGACAAAAGAGAGTCTTGGGGCAGCAGACAATGCTGAGTTCAGCTGCCAGTGGAAGCCATCCCTGCCAGCTCCACCCACTCCAGGTTTGGAAACCATACATTTGTGACTTGCACTGAAATATTCTCCACTGACTTACTCATCTTTAGGTACCCAGCACCGTGCCTGGCTCACAGCAAATGCATAGTTAACACCGGCAGAATGACCTGAGCACCAATGATATCCCAAGCACTTTCAGATCGCTCATCCGGTTATCCTGGCAACACCGCCAATCATGTTATTCACAGAAGGTCCCAGACAGCACGTGTCTCATCAACACATCCTGATGGCTGGTGCTTTTCTGCATTCCCTGGGGCCTCTGGCATTGACTCTGGTCACAAAACAGTTACAACAAGGAGGAAGATGAAACCAGCACATGCAGAGTGGCAACATCAGCTAAAGAAATTTAAAAAGCTCAGGAATAAGAAGCAAACTTGTGTAGCGCCAGCTGTGATGGAGGCTGAGATAGGAGGATCACTTGAACCTTGGAGGTGGAGGCTGCAGTGAACTGTGATTGTTCCACCGCACTCCAGCCTGGGCAACAGAGACCTGTTTTTTTTTAAAAAAGAAGCATGCCTATTTCCTCATGGTTTGCCTGCGACCGTGTTGCTCTCTGCATTGGGTTCTCAGGGAAAGACCCTGATAAACCAGACTCTGGGGTGCAGCATTTCTGCCCCATCTCACATCACGCTATTGCTGGCATTTGTCTCTGGCTGCCTCGTGGCTTACACACAAGGGTAGGCAAACCTTGCTTTCATGGATTCACAGGCTTTGGACTGAGTTATTCCTCTTGAAGAAAGCTTCAGACCTCCCCTTCCTAAGGGTAGGGGGTACAGAATGCCTCTTCTTGAGCTAGGGACCACCCAGCTGCCCTCCCTCAAGGAACGATGGGTCAGATGTGCTCCAGCTAATGACAAGTGTGTGAGACCCACCACTTTTTCGAAGCCAAAAGTGGGAGGAAAAAGAATGGCACCAATTGCAAAGAGGATATAACTTGTTTTCTGCAGGTCTGAGAGGTCAATAACAAATCCTGGGACAGGCAGAGGAAGTAGACAGTCCTGTCATGGTGAAAGTAGGTAACAGGCTTGGCTCTCAGCTTGGAGTCTTGTTAGTGATGGTCAGTGGCATGTGGAAGGAGGATAAAGAAAATGAACCTGAAGAAATAAAACTAAAGGGTGACCCTCCAACTGCAAAGAGTGTAAGTGGGCCATCCTTTAAACAGGGCACATGGGGGGCTTTGGAACACAGGGTGCAGTAAACCGAGCTGGAAGAATTAAGTATGGCCTGAGACCACAGATCTCCAAAGATAACACAGGGGTCTGTCACTTTGGCTTAAATTACACACACGCATGCGCACACACACGTGTGTGTACACACATGTACACACATACACATGTGCATACGCACAGTTTCTTTAGGTGGGCAAGCACAATAACTAACCCACAATAACAGTGTTGTGCTGTTAAGTGTTTAATGGAAGTTTGGGGGAAACGCCCTGATTTATAGCTTGTGTCCATTTTTCACTGCACACACTCAGGATTGGCAAGACACGTGCCAATCATCAATCCCAAGGTGAGTGGAGACTGGCTGCAACACACCAGCTTTCCCCATTCAAATCACAGCCAGGGTCAAGGGAACTGGTTCTGACTATGATCTGGAGTCGATGGGAAAAGTCGCTTTGATCTGGGGGCATTCCTTTCTTCAGGGAACCATCACACCTTGCTCCTTGAGGTCCTGTTGGTGGCCATTTTCTCCCCCTCTGTTTCCCAGAAGTGGGCATGTGACTTAGGGAAAGGGTCCCCAACCCCTGGGCCTGTGGATCTGTACTGGTCCGTGGCCTTTTAGGAACCAGGCAGCACAGCAGGAGGTGAGTGTCCTGTGAACAAGCACGACTGCCCGAGCTCTGCCTCCTGTCAGATCCGCGGCGGCATTTGACCGTCAGAGGAGCAGGAACCTTACTGTGAACTGCGTGTGAGAGGGATCTATGTTGTGCATTCCTTATGAGAATCTGATGCCTGATGATCCGAGGTGGAACACTGTCATCCCAAAACCATCCACCACCATGCCTGCCATCCAGGAAAAAATTGTCTTCCATGAAACCGGTCCCTGGTATCAAAAAGGTTGGGGACTGCTGACCTAGGGTGGGTCCGTCATCTCATCACTTCCTGGGACCCAATGCCCGGTCTGAGGTGGTCCTGTGACTCAGCCAGACCAAAAGTCTTTCCATGAGAGTAGCATTTGGATATGGGAGAGAGGGTGCGTGTGCCTGCCTTTGTGTATAAGCCAAGAGGGCATGAACTCAGGTCTGTCTGAAGTCACCTTCCGTGCTGCAAGGAAAGAGCCTAGCAGAGAATACAGCCAACACAGACAGACAAGCAGAGCCAACAGCTGGAGATGCTGACAGGGAGCATCCGGTCATTTTGTCTGAGGCCCTGGATGTAGCAGTACTTGGAGTTGGGAAGCCCCGGGACCTCCCCAGTGGTGAGTACCAATGCATTCCAGGATTCAATTCTGCTAGTTGAAAGTGGATTTCTGTCCCTAACCACAAAATGAGTACAAACAGGGGATCCTTGACTCTGGAGAAAATGCAAGTGAATTTCCTTGTGGCAGGGTGAGCCTCTAGTCTTAGCCTTCCGCTAACTGATTTGTCTTTTCAATTTCCCAGAGCTGAAGGAAAAGAGATATTGTGACCATTCCCCTGTGAGGTCGGTACAAGTGGTCAATTCAGCTTATTTGGGTTGTTGAGACTTTCCTTTGAGCCACAGGGCCCAGTGCCCATGACGTGGGAAGCCAGCGCATGGTTATTATAAACCAGACAGCTAACTGGTTCTGGCTCTGATATATGCATTTACAGCCCTCAATTGAACCACGCATCCAGGGGCGATTAACAAAGGCATCTGTTCCTATTTGCTGAGCTGCCGGGGAAAAAAATGCTGTTTGTTAGATTTGATTTAATGTAACGGACATTCTTTGTGGTCCCTCTGTGCATACCAGTCTGAGGCCGAAGGGGGCAACCATGGTGAGTGAAGCGCTGTCTGCCCTCAAGGAGCCCCAGTCTGGAAGAGGCAGAATCTGATCGCGACAAAGCCAACAGTGTGCTGGGAAGGATGATGAGATCCGGGGGAACAAAGTGCTGAACGGGTCGAGGTGAAAGAAAAGAGAGCCAGTTAATTCTGACTGGGGAGTGATTTGAGGGAACTAGGGGAAATGCATGGCTTCCTGGAGTCTGTCATTTGGAAAAAGCGTCCCTGGGTATGAGCCACCTCTCCCACCCGTCCCTCGCTTATGCTCTCCAAGTCAGCCGGCCCTACCTCTCAGCCCCTCAACTTGGCTCTTGTGTGCCTCAGGGCCTCTGCACACACTGTTTGCTCTTTCTGGATTGTGCTAACCTTGTACCAACCCTTCTTACTCTACCCAGCAGAGCCAAGTCTTTTTTTTTTTTTAATTTATTTATTATACTTTAAGTTCTGAGGTACATGTGCAGAATGTGCAGGTTTGTTACAATGGTATACATGGGCCATGGTGGTTTGCTGCATCCATCACCCCGTCATCTACGTTAGGTATTTTTCCTAATGCTCTCCCTCCCCTAGGCCCCCACCCTCAGCTATCCCTCCCCAATCCCCCTGCCCCATCTCTCCTCAATCCACCCATCCCCTGCTATCCTTCCCCTAGTGCCCCCCTCCACCCCCCCACAAACTGGCTAGTCATATGCAAAAAGCTGAAACTGGATCTTTTCCTTATACCTTATACAAAAATTAACTCCAGCTGGATTAAAGATTTAAACCTAAGACCTAACACCACAAAAACCCTAGAAGAAAACCTAGGCAATACCATTCACGACAGAGCCAAGTCTTAAAGGACAAGATGTTACTTTACCACCTGACCTTCCCAGACTTTGGGTCTGTTTCCCTTAGGTCATGTTCTCAAAGCACTCTGAATTTATTTGTAAGATTCATTCTTCTTGGGCTACTTTTGTAGCCGGTCATGAAAGCAAGAATTTGCTGCCTTATTGAAATCTCCAGCATCCAGCCTGCAGCCTGTGTTTGGTAGCCGTGGTGACTGCGGGAACCAGAAAGCTGAGGCCGCTCCAACCCTGCTAACTCGGAACAAGTATGTCAAATTCACGGAGACCGGTGGACTTGAAGCAGCACATTATCTCATTAATGACTACGAAACTGCAGCAACGACCATCATAAATTTAAAAAGATTTAAAAATTGCTCTGTAGAGAGAGCAGACTAATGTACAAATGACCCTTGTTAATGAACTAAAGTTTTTCTTGCTTTGTAGGCCTTTGCCCAAATTCTCCAGTGAGTAAAACCTGGATTTCAATTACGATATTTAATTATCGGAGTATCAATTATAAGCTATTGATGGTGGCACAGGAAGGTTTTAAAGTAGATATGCACATGAATATACCGAAGTGTGGAAAGGTTAATACTGCTGCAGGAATGGTGCTGTGATCAGCACAGGTTTTTGACTTTCTTGTCAGAGTCTCCTGATGAAGGCTGTTTGTTGGGGTCCTGATTTCTTTCATTTCTGAATCCACGGGGCAGGAAGAGAGTGTGGAAGCTCAGGGGAGTGCAGCGCTGTGTTTGAGAGCTGCCTCTGGAAACAGGTGCCCTGGCTCACACACCTCACATTCCTGCCCCACCACGCTGAAGTCTCAGGCATCATCCTAAAGCTCTCTGTGTCTCAGTTTCCTCATCTATGAAATAAGCACAAGAAGAGTACCTATGTCACAGGGCTGTTGTGAGAATTAAATGAGTCTTGACTCCCAAAGCATCTTGAACAGTGCCTCATACAAATAAGCACTCAATAACAATTAGCCTTAAAAAGTTGTTTGTATGGGTGAAATTTTAAAAAATCCATTCTTTGCTCATAAGAAATGATTAGTATATTTTCCTGTTGGACCTATCAAAATAAAGATACAAGGTTGCTAATCAAGTTCATCGGCTATTAAAAGAAGCACCCACCCCTTTTATAATTAGAAGAAATTAAGGAGGGAGAGAGGGGAACTTAAACTTCTAACAAACTCAGAAGAGAAATCTTCAGTGTGCTGTAGTTACATTTGGGGCTTGCACAAAACACTGCCCTGATTTGAACAGAAAGGTAGGTGAGGTGGCCGGGCATTGTGGCTCACGCTTATAATCCCAGTACTTAGGGAGGCCAAGGTGGGGTGGATTACTGGAGGACAAGAGCTCCAGACCAGCCTGGCCAACATGGTGAAACCCCATATCTAATAAAAACACAAAAATTAGCCCAGCATGGTGGCACATGCCTGTAATCCCAGCTAAGGCAGGAGAATTGCTTGAACCTAAGAGGTGGAGGTTGCAATGAACTGAGATCATGACACTGCACTCCAGCCTGGGTGACAGAGTGAAACTCTGGCTCAGAAAAAAAAAAAAAAAAAAAAGGCAGGTGAGGTGAGAGCAAGAAGGCCAGCAGTAAGTTGAAGTTTGCAAGTTCAAGTAGAGTGGAAAACGGAGGTAATAAACCTGGGCTGCTTCAGCAAGCCCTTGGTGCACAAACGTAACAAGAAAAACAGGATAGGCATTCCCTGAGGAACAGCCCTGGCAAGGAACCCTACAGAGCTGACCTGCAGGGCAAGACCACGGGATGGTAATACAGTGTCTGCCACTGATTCAGGTAGAAACGTCTGAACAACAGGCTCCACTGATGATGTGCTGGTAAATTGCTAACCCTTTCACAGAACAGAAGCAGCTTAGCAGAGGGTTGAGAGTTGGGGTGCAGAGTCTGGGTAAGATCTTCAGCTCTCTGTGCCTCCATCTCCATACCCACGAAAGGGGTGTTAAGAAGGGCGATTGATGGAGGGCATATAAAGGTCTCTGACCCTGCTGCGTACAAAGCAGGTGTTTTCAGACATTCACATTGGCTGGGGATGTTTACTTAACAGCACAGGGCCCAAAAGAGCAAGTATGGGGCATGTTGGACAAACATAAGTGATGGAATGACCAGTCTTGCTTTTCATAGGAACTCATGACACAATTGCCATTATTAATGGGATACTTGCAACATGAAGGAAAGACATATCTTTGAGTTTGTGAGGGAAAAGCAGATGCAGAGGACGAACTCTTACCATGTAGCTCCCAGTGACCTCAGGGAAGGAATCAGTGCTGCTTAGCCTCAGCTTCCTCATCTGTGTGGAGGGACAACCAGTCCCTCTTTGCTGGACTGTGCAAGTATTAGGTGAGAGAGAGCACAGTGAATGCGGAAGGCTCACTAAGCTGGACACTTACTACATAAACGTCTGCTCAGGTTGGCTCCCTGTGTTGGCATTATCCCCACGTGGATGAAGGACAGAGGTGGTGCGTCTCATGCTATTAGCATCCCCAGCAATCTCTTAGCCATTGACTCACTCTTGTGGACCAACAGTATTTGTGAGGAGTGTCGGGGCTCTGAGTCTTTGAAAGTTCCTTTCTACCCCTTTTAAGACATCTCTGCTAATGTCTTCCCCATGCACTTGGAATAAAGCCAGGCTCCTCGCCTTGCAGGTGAGATCAGCTCCTGCTGCCCGCTCCAGCCTCACATCCGGCTTGCTCTCTCACGCTGCTCTGGCCACCCTAGGAGCCCTTCAGTTCCTTCTGCTAGACATGCCCTTCCCAGCCTGGGGTTTTCCCATGGGTGCTTCCATCTGCGTCAGTACCTCTGTGTCACTGCTAGACTTTGAATTGTGTCTCCCATAAGAATAAAATGAAGTCTGAATCCTCAGGACCTCACACTGTAACTTTGTTTAGAAAGAGGACCTTGACAGAGGGAATTGAGTTACCGTGAGACTATTACGGTAGGCCCTAGTCAAATATGACTGGTGTCCTTATACAAAGAGGAAATGTGGACACTGGCTTGGGCACAGGGAGAATCCAGGTATTGATGGAGGCAGGGACTGGGCAGATGCGTGTGTTAGATATAGTGAACTACAAGTTTCTCTTCAAAGAATCAGTATGTCATTGTCTTCAGCTCTCTTATTCTTTAATTCTCCATTTTAACTTCCTTGTGGAGTCAGTAAACAATCTTTTCCACCAATTCTAATCAGTAGTTCACATCTGTTTTCCCAGTCCCCTGCTCCGTCCTGAATCATCCTGGTCCCCTGCTCCGGTCACCTGTCCTGGTCATCTGCTCTGACCTGTCCCATAAACATCCTTCCTGCCAAACTACTCACCCCACCACTCCAGTTCTTACCCCTGCTTTAAAATAGTGAATCAGTATTAGCTTAGACTGTGCAGTCTAACCCTAGCCAACAGGGGAACAACACAGCAGTAGGGGCTGCCTGCATCAGGAATAAGAACCCCTTTCCCTCCCTTGTCCAGGTGGGTGCTCGCCATTGCTCCATCTGTGAGATGCACCATTCTACAGAAGTAAATTGCCTTGCTGAGGAAATTATATTCCAGTGCTACTTCTTTTGTGGCACCGAAAATTTACATGTAACACTTGTGCTCATGCACAAGCCCAGGGGCACAAAGACTGTTGGCAGCCACCAGAAGTGTGGGGAGAGGCATGGAACCAATTCTCTCTCCCAGCCTCTGAAGGAATCAAGCCTGCCAGTGCCTTGTTCTTGGACTTCTGCCTCCAGAACTGTGAGGTAATAAATATCTGTTGTTGAAGCCACTTGGTTGGTAATACCTTGTTATGGCAGCCCAGGAAACAAATACAGTCACCTCCTCCGAGAAGCCATCCCTGAGTTCCATGCCAAGTGCCCTCACAGTCCCCCTCTATTATGATTTCACCCTGTTCCATCCCATCATGAGGGGTCATCATGAACTGATGTGCTGGTTGGCTGGTTGTCCCTAGCCCTGCTTCATAACGTCAGGGACCCTGTTTCACTCACTGGCCTGCACTCCAGCTTAACACAGAGCCTAGCAAAGAGGAGGCATGGTGCACATACATGTCTGATGGGCAAGCAGGTGAATGCATGAATGAATGAATGTACTTTGAAAGAGACAGTATAATGTTATGTGTGATACACAAATGCAGGCATATACAGGCAAAGCAGGCTGAAGATGATGCGTCTCATAAAATCCTATCTTTCTGAACTGAGTAGGTTAACAGCTAAAATAAAATGCCGCCAACACTGGGAAAACTGATACTCAGCCTGTAACTGAAATAGATTGTAGTTTGGAAAGAAATGAATATATTAATCCTATATTATTTTGTTTAATCTCACAAGAATGAGCTCAGAACACTGGAGCTGTGGAATATTTTCTTACTTTCATTTTTTTTTTTTAAACTCACAGGATAAGTTAAGCCTGTCTCCACTCTAATGATTCCTTTATGTATTATTTATTAACATTGAGTTTTCTTTTCTTTTTTTTTTCTTTTTACTTGACTGATAGGAAGTAGATTCAGGTCCCTCTGCAGTTTATGTAGATTAGTTTGTTCACTTCTGAGATGGAATTTAACTCCAACCATCTCGGCTCTTGGCAGACCACAGTCAAATGATAAATCTCAGGGCTGATTCTACGACTTGACATGTTAATGCAGGGCTGGGGTTTCTCACCAGCAGCAGCATCCTGGCCCACGGTGAGGTTGGTCTGGGATCTGTTTCTACCTTGAGCATTGCCCCTTATCTATAAAACTATGTGTTGGATGAGATTCCTTCCATGTGCTTTTCTTTTTATTGAGATGGAGTCTCACTCTGTCGCCCAGGCTGGAATGCAGTGGCACAATCTTGGCTCACTGCAGCCTCTGCCTCCACAGTTTCAAGCAATTCTCTGGCTTTAGCCCCCCAAGTAGCTGGGACTACATGCATGTGCCACCATGCCTGGCTAGTTTTTTATAGTTTATTAGAGGTGGGGTTTCGCCATATTGCCCAGGCTGGTCTTACACTTATGAGCTCAGATGATCCGCCTGCCTCAGCCTCACAAAGTACTGGGATTACAGATGTGAGCCCTGTGCCCAGCTGCAAGTGCTTTTCAACAAAATGAGTCTAAGTTTTTGATGGTGTCTGTTGTCAAGTATTGATCATTTACTCATTCATTCATTCATTCATTCATCAGTTATTTGGTCATGTACTACATGCCATGTTGGGTGATGGGCTATAGCAGAAGCCAAAAGAGATAGTTTCTATTCTTGGGGAGCTCACATTTTAATTTGGTGAGAGGGACAATAAGCAAGGAAATAATTATACAGCACACTAGAAGCTGAATATCACATACTGGATATTGTATGTAATAAATATTAGAATAGAATATGTACTTATTAGGATATGTGCATATTAGAATAGAATGGATGTTTTGTGCATAGTAGGATATGTGCATATTAGAATAGACATATATGAGAATAGAATATGTACATATTAAGATATGTTCATATTAGAACAGACGCCAGTTAGAATGGTGATCATTAAAAAATCTGGAGACCACAGATGCTGAAGAGGATGTGGAGAAATAGGAACACTTTTATACTATTGGTGGGAGTGTAAATTAGTTCAACCATTGTGGAAGACAGTGTAGCAATTCCTCAAGGACCTGGAAACAGAAATTCCATTTGACCCAGCAATCCCATTACTGGGTATATATCCAAAGGATTATAAATCGTTCTATTATAAGGACACATGCACACGAATGTTCACTGTAGCACTGTTTACAATAGCAAATATTTGGAACCAACACAAATGCCCATCAATGATAGACTGGACAGGGAAAATGTGGCACATATACATCATGGAATACTATGCAGCCATAAAAAATGTTGAGTTTGTGTCCTTTGTAGGGACATGGATAAACCTGGAAACCATCATTCTCAGTAAACTGACACAAGAACAGAAAATCAAACACTGCATGTTCTCACTCATAGGCGGGTATTGAACAATGAGAATATGTGGACACAGGGAGGGGAGCATCACACACATTGGGGTCTGTGGGGGGAACTAGGGAAGGGACAGCAGGGGGTGCAGAGTTGGGGAGGGATAACATGGGGAGAAATGCCAGATATAGGTGATGGGGAGGAAGGCAGCAAACCACACTGCCATGTGTGTACCTACGCAACAATCTTGCATGTTCTTCACATGTACCCCCAAACCTAAAACACAATAAAAAATATATGTATATAAGAATAGAATAGATATGATGTGCCTATTAGGATATGTGCATATTAGAAAAGATACTATATATTAGAGAATATGTGCCTATTAGGATATGTACATATTAGAATGGATACTATATATTAGAATAGAATATGTGCTTGTTAGGATATGTGCATATTAGAGTAAAATAGATTTATAGATTAGAATCGCATATGCACAAATTAGGGTATGTACATATTAGAATAGAACGGCATACATAGTAGAATATTACCTATACACAGCATATAATGGTGCATAGGTAACGTTGTATATAACATGGAATAAAAGGGTAACAGTACATTGGAAGCTGAAACACAGGTCTATAATAGGTATTTGCTGCATGAATAATAACTCATCTCTAATTAAACACTTGCTGTTGCCCCTATGCTTGGCCCTAGAGACAGTGATGAAAAGGATATGGGCCTAAACAGCAAAGCATTCAAATGGGATTACAGAGAGGGATTGTGAGTCCCTGACTGAAAAGCCATGTGATAACTCTAGGCTAGGAGGAGGCTAACATATTTTGGGACAAGGAAGAGGAAGTAACCAAGCGCCTGGGGGATTTATAAGTTGGGTGTTGAAGGATAAATTGGAGCTTTTCAGGCACAAAAAAGAAGGAAAGCCATTTCAGGAAGAAAGGAAGAGAATGTGCAGAGGCACGAAGGCATGCCAAGGCTTGGCACATTGGGGTAAATAGAACTCCCGTTGGCCTAAGACGAAGGCAGGCTGTGGCCAGGTGGACAGTGTTTGAAACCATCTATGCATCAGACCCAGGGTCTTACTTCTAAAACTGTTCAGTACAAAATGACTTCCAGGTGCAGTGTGGGCTTGGACGTTTCATCTCCCAACAGGCTCCATTTATGCTGCTCTTGACTTTCTATTTCTGAACTCCTGTGTTCTCATTCTGCAAACTGCATTATGGAGGTGTAGTCATGTCTTATTGTTAGAGTTAAAAAAGTAGATGTTTTATGGCTTTGGGGTTGTTAGTCTTAGTGTGAGGATATTATCTTTGAATAGAAGCAGATGGATGAAGTCTTCAGAGGCCACTGTGCTATGGAGTGGCTCCATGGTAAGACTTTGCCAGCTGTAGTGAAAAATTGCTTTTATTGTCACTGAGTTGCTGCTGACCCTTGAGCATAACCAGAGGGTTAGCAAAGGCACAGAATTTGCAAAGAGGTTCATACAGGGATGATGGGGATCAACACATCATGAATATAATTATGAAAGAGTGATTAATGCAATAAATCATCTGGCTGCCTTGTCTACCTTTAGTTGTTACTTGAAGAAACAGCCACAGGGTAGATTATATTTTTTTCCGTTAAAAAAATCCAGATGTTTTGACATTACACACAGAGTTTATAATCAGCATAGGTATTCCCAACATTGCAAGATAGCTCATCCTTTTGTCTATGAACAATTAAATCCAGAAATGCACATGCCACCCTTTTCCTTAGGTGGAAGTGCACTGCGTGGTTGATGGCTTCTATTATAGATCATTGCTTATATTTGTACAAATGTTTCCCTTCACTCTCTTTTATTCAAAAAAATTCAGCTGCATACTTGGTGTTTCAAGGGCCTGTGATATTTGAACACTGGAAGATTTAGTTAATGATTGCATGTTTTCCTATGATCTTGGTGCAGAAGAAGAAAGTGATGAACTCACCCCTTTCAAGTGAAGATAAATGTGAAATGAAGGTGTTGGCAGCTTTGCAGCAAACCCCTCTTTGACTATGTGATGGGAACTTGGGAATGCAATTTGCAATAGACAGTCTCTTAGAATCCTTGGACAAAGTGTTGGCCAGGACAAGATAGAACAGGAAATGATGTAATCAGGAATGATGGTACTGTTTATACAGCTGGAAATTGCTGGTACCCATGCACTGAAATCACACTGTTCTATTCTCTCCAAATACTCCATTTCTTTACATATTGATATTCCCCATCATACTGTACAAAATGTGAGATAGAGATCCCAGTAGTATTTGGGTTTACTTAAAACCTCTGCCACACAGAAAACTGTCAGATATGTGATTTTACAGTATCAGAAACAAAGTCTCACATATATCACTATAAGAGCTATAAAAAACTTCATAGGAAGAGGGAGTCTAGGCTATTTGGAAAAACATTTAATCATCTTCAAAGATTTATCTGAGTAGTTAAAATGTCTTGGACTCCACCCTCCAGAAAAGTAACTTGAGTCAGATAACTGAAATACGTTCGATCTTCTAAGAAATATGTGGTTGGCTTTCTGGATTAATCTCTACTGAGCAAGCAGAATGTGTAATTATGTAGTCAGTGTTTAGACACAGGTGCATCTGAATTTAAAAGGCTCTCCTAAAGGAAGTAAATGCTTATCCAAGTAGGAGATTTTCATTTGAAGTGCTCAAATATATTGCATGGAATCCTGGAGAATTGGATAAATATATTCACATCAATTAGACTTCTGGCTAAGGATGGATGCACAAACGTGTGTCTTCTAACTTCACACCTGGAGTCACCAAACTATCAAAAACAGATGAAAAGATCCCAAGGAGTTAAGGGAACTGTAGATATTCGTGAAGAATCACAAAGCAAAGTTCAGCTTTCTTGGATTTAGACTCCCTTCTTGCTTGCTGATAGCATCAAGTAGGAGACACTTAAAGCATTTTAAACTTTTACTGAAATAAGTGGATTTCAAAGCAAATGGGACGAGATAGGAAGGGTACTGTGAAACCATTTAATAATATTTCTCCACATTTCAAATGAAAACATTTGCTTCCTGCCACAGGAATTATATAGGCACCACGTTTACCGCTACTTTCCTGATACTCCAGATGGACTTTTTTTCTGTCTTTATGACTGGGGCAAGCTTCTTCTAAACCTGCCCTCAAATCTAGAATAACCAGAATATGGATTTAACATAACCCCCACCACCCCAACTTATTTGAAAGTGCTGAAGAGCTGGCAAGGCAGCCAACACTTGAGAGTCCAGGATCCTGGAGATAAGGAAAATTCGCTGAAGCAAGGCCAATATTCTATAGAACTTTTACCTTGAAGGGATTTCCCAAATTGTGAGGGCAGAGGGACAGGAGGTAAGCATCAGAGCAGAAGGTGCTAAGAGGTCAGAGGGCCAAGGAGAGCTTTCAGCAGAGTCAAGGGACTGAGAATGAAATGCAAGGTGGGCGAAAGTGGAGGAGCCTTGGAAACATCCCAGATTTTCAGTTAGGACCCCAGGAAAGCTGCATCTGAGGAGAGGGGGAAACTGGGAAGTAGACCACCCTTGAAAAAGCCTGAACCCCATCACGAACCAACTCCATTTCAGGCTGACTTAAAGACATCCTGTCCTACTCTTACCTGTTTACAGAAAGCAAAAGGGGATCCTCCCTGGGGGAATTATCACCCAGAGCCTCAACTTCTCTCTAAACATTTTCATATATGTTGTCCAAAATTAAATTTTAAAATTCCTAGCTATGCCAGGGGACTATAACAAATGATGTAAAACTAAGAGAAAAAAGTATTGATAATAAAAATAGACTCAGAAGTATCTACTAATGGATGCTGGGGTTAGCAGACATTGAATTGTAAACAATTTGAATAAAATATTCATGAAAATAGGTAAAACATAGAATTTAAGCAGATAATTTTATTCTGAAAAAGAAGTGGAAATTATGTAATTTAAAATGTAATGAGTGTAATTATTATTACGTATTTTTTTTGAGGTGGAGTCTTGCTCTGTTATCCAGGCTTGAGTGCAGTGGCATGATCTTGGCTCACTGCAACTTCCGCCTCCTGGGTTCAAGTAAGTCTTGTGCCTCAGCCTCCCAAGTAGCTGGCACTACAGGTGTGCACCACTACCCTTGGCTAATTTTTGTATTTATTTAGTAGAGACCGGGTTTCACCATGTTGGCCAGGCTAGTCTTGAATTCCTGACCTCAAGCGATCCACCCACTGGTCTCCCAAAGTGCTGGGATTATAGGCATGAGCCACCACACCTGGCCTGAGTATAATTAAATCAATAGATGGGTTTATTAGATTAGACAGAACAGAAGAGAATGGGTGAACTTAAAAATAGGTCAACAGAAGCATAGAAAGTTTATATATATGTTAATGTGTTTGTATATGTATGTGTGCATATGTATGTGTGCATATATACACACACACATATAACCTATATGTGTATATATACACAAACACAAATGTACACACATACAAAACACATGCATATATAAAATTAGAGTCCCAGTGAAGAGAAAATGAGTCAGGAGAAATATTTGAAGTGATGGGTTATGAATTGAGATACTTAAGGAACAAGTATAATTAACACGAATTAAACCACAATTCAGCATGTCATGGTTAAACTGCTGAAAAGTAAAGACAAAGGTTTTGAAAGCAGCAGAGAAAACAGACACGTTTCTTTCAATGGAGATAAAAGCAACACTGACAGCTGACCTTTTGACAAACATAATAGATGTCAGAAGACAATGAAATCTTATCTTTAAAGTGCTCTAGGAAAATATCTGGCAACCAAGATTTTACCTCCAGTGAAAGTATAGTTCAAAAATTCTGGCAAAAAAAAAAAGACATTTTTATACAAACAATATGTGCGAGAACTTATTACCAGCAGGCTTGCAGTATTTTTAAAATAAAAGGAATTTTTTTAGAGGGGAACTTGCTCCATGTGGAAGCACAGAAACAGGGAGAAATAAATAATAATACAAAGAGTATATAAGAAGAAAAATATAAATTGATGCAGAATTAAAACATGACAACAGTATCTCAAAAGGTACGAGGATGGTAAAAGGAGTTCAAATTTTCTGAAGCCCTTGCTTCATGATACTAAACAACTGTAGAATTAACATTATTTTAAAGCGTTCATGGGCCATCTATCAAAACTGATTGCATGTGGGGTTGTAAAGCAAGTCTTAACAAATGTCAAAGGACTGTAGTCATACAGAGGATGCTTTCTAACCACTGTAGAATTAAGCTAGAAATTGAAGCCAAATAATTAAAAAAAAAACAAACTCCCAAATATGTCACATGTAGCAATACACTTCTAAAAATCCACAAGTCACAAAAGGGACCCAGAAAAATTCAAAAATATTTCTGACTTGAATGATAATGAAAATACATCACAGCACATATTATGGAATGCAACTATAGTCATGATTAAGAAAAAAATTTATAAAGTCTTAAATCCATACATTAGAAAAAAGACTAAAAATCAATGATTTAAGTATCATTTCTAGAGGTTTCAAAATAAATAGCAAAAGATACCTGGATAGAAGGAAAGAAGCAAAGAAACACACAATAGAGAAAAATCCACAAAACAAAAAGTAGTTTCTTTGAAAAGATTAATAAAATTGATAGAATGACTCCAAGGCAGGACCAACCAAGAAAAATAGAGGAAAAGGACGAAACGGACAAATTCCTAGAAAAACACAAGTTAGCAAAGTGAAATATAAATTGTTTCATATCCATCAATGAAATTAAACCTTTGGGGTAGCCAAAAATGGGGCACAGATGACATTAATCATCAATCAGCATTGGAATTCATTAAACTTGGGACTCTACCTTTATTAAGAGAGTGAAGAGGCAAGTTAGAATGTAAAAAAAAAATTGCAACATGTATGTAACTCAAAGGACTCACATCCAGAATGAATAAAGATATACACGTCAATAAAAGAAAGACTAATAACCCAACTTAAACAGTGATTGAAAGACCTGAACAGGTACTATCCAGAAGTAGAATGCTGACAGCCAGTGGATGGAATGAAAGATGACCAGCTTCATTAGTCACCAGAGAAATACAAATTAAAGCCTCAGTGAAATGTCACTACATACACACTGGAAGGGCTACAAATAATAACAAACCAAAAAAACGATAAAACCAAATGCTGGGGAAAATATAAAGTAGTCAAGATTCTCAATGAGGGTTCCAGTGTAAACTGGAGTAACTACTCTGGTGGTATCAACTAAAGTTGAATCAGCAATTTCACCTGTAGATATACCTCAAACAGAAACACATACCTGCATTCAAAGGTGCACCAAAAGACACATTCAAGAATGCTTATTGCACTATTACCTAAATTATTCCCAAACTGGAAATAACCCAAATGTTCACACATAGCAGAAAGGAAGAGTAAACTGAAATATATTTGTATGGTAATGAACATGAATAATTATGGCTATATGCAACAACATAGAGGAATCTCACAAAAGTTAGTCACAAGAGTCCACACTGATTATTTACATAAAGATAAAATAGGACAAAATTAGTTTATAGTGAAAGAAGTCAGGAGAGGAGCTGTTTTATGGAGCAGGTGGTGGGACTAGCAGGAACTCAAGGGAGCTTTTGAGTTGCTGATCATATACTATGCCTTGATTTGGGTTTTGTGTTTGATTCACTGAGAATTAAATCACTCACAGGATTTGTGTACTTTTTCATATGAAAGTTACATGTTTATTAAAAAGAAGTTGATAAATCTTGAATAAGCCATATTAACTGCAATTTAGAAAGCCATTTTGAAGTTTCAATAAAACAAGTGAGGAATTACAGACTACTAATTTGGAGTGATATTATGGGTACTTTGAAAAATGTTTTCAGCTATTTAGAGTGTGAGAGAAAATGCAGATAAAGACTTAATGACCTGTACATGAATGTTCATAACAGCATTATTCACAATAGCCAAAAAGTGAAACTGCCTAAATGGCCCTCAGTGGATGAATGGATAAAATGTGGCATAACCATGCAATGGAGTATATTCAACCACACAAAGAAATGAAGTACTGGGACAAGCTAACACATGGGTAGACCTTGAAGACATGATGCTAAGTGAAAGAAGCCAGTCACAAAGGACCATGTATTGCATGATTCCATTCACATGAAATGTCCTGAATAAACAAATCCATAGAGGTTGACAGTAGATTAGTGGCTGCCAGGGTGGGGGAATGGGCAATGGGGAGACTGCTCATGGGTTTGGGTTTCTTTCTGGACAATGCAAATGTTCCAAAATTAGATAGTAGTGATAATTACACAACCCTGTGAATATAATGAAAACCAATGAATTGTACACTTTAAAAGTGTGGACTGTGGAAGACAGTGTGGTGATTCCTTAAGGATCTAGAACTAGAAATACCATTTTATCCAGCAACCCATTACTGGGTATATACCCAAAGGATTATAAATCATTTTACTATAAAGACACAGGCACACATGTTTATTGCAGCACTATTCACAATAGCAAGCACTTGGGACCAACCCAAATGACCATCATTGATAGACTGGGTAAAGAACATGTGGCACATCTATACCATGGAATACTAGGCAGCCATAGAAAATAATGAGTTCATATCCTTTGCAGGGACATGGATGAAGCTGGAAACCATCATTCTCAGCAAACTAACATAGAGACAGAAAACCAAACACCACATTTTCTCATTCATAAGTGGGAGTTGAACAATGAGAACACATGGTCACAGGAAGGGGTACATCACACACCGGGACCTGTCAGGAAGTAGGGGGCTAGGAGAGGGAGAGGAGGGGGTGGGGGGATGGGGAGGGATAGCATTAGGAAAAATATCTAATGTAGATGATGGGTTGATGGGTCAGCAAGCCACCATGGCACATGTATACCTATGTCACAAAAGTGCACGTTCTGCACATGTACACTGGAACTTAAAGTATAATAACAATAAAAAAACCTACTCCAACTGCGTATTAGGCATGAAAAACTAACCTTGAGGACCACCAAACCGTAAAACTGCTACCAAAAGGAAACAGTAGGATCTTATTACTTGAGTCACTGGAAACCAAATAAATTATAAGGAGTATGTGGGTGAGAAAAAAAAAGCATGAACTTTACAGCATGTGAGTTATATTTCAATAAAGCTGTTATTAGAAAACTTTAATAGACTATAAGCAAATGTGATAAAGTTAAAAAATGAAATAAATAGGTATCGTGACATCATTCTGCCGGAGATTATTAAGAGGAAAAGGTAAATTCCCAACATAAGAAATAAAATGGTTTCTTGATTGTTTCATAAAGCCACTAATGAAGAAGAATGAATCATAGTAAACACATTGGAAAAAGATTTAAATTCTAGCTGATTTGACCTGCCATGCTCACACCAATAAAGATAACATAAAACTCATAACATGCCCCAAACAAGGATGTAGATGACAACCTAGTTGTTATGTCTCATTGATTTAAACATTAGTTATTACAAAAGAACACTGGAAATTGTACAGCTCAGGGGTGTCCAATCTTTCGGCTTCCGTGGGCCATACTGGAAAAAGATCTGTCTTGGGCCACATATAAAATACACTAACATGACAGCTGATGACCTAAAAAATAGTCCAAAAAACAAGTCCTGAAATTTGATGATTTCAAATTTGATGATTTCAACCCTCAAAATGTGCACAAGTTTTCCAATAATAAAATGTGTTGTGAAAAAAAAAAAAAAAAAAAAAAAAATTTCTAAACTCTTGATGACACAGAGAAAATCTCTATCAACCCTGCTAGAAGAAAGCCTATACCTTTTGTTCTTATATTTCTATAGATAATGATCTTACATAATGGTTATACGAAGTGACCACAGAGTTTGCAGCCAGATTTGGAGGAGAAAAATGATTACAGGCTGTATTAGGAAGTTAATTAATATAACTTTTTATTAAAAATGCTAATACTATCTGGACACAGTGACTGATGCCTGTAATCCCAGCACTTTGAGAACGTAAGGTGGGTGGATTGCTTGAGCCCAGGAGGTCAAGACCAGCCTGAGCAACATGATAGAACTTCATTTCTATATCAACAGCAAAAAAATACAAAATTTAACCAGACATGGTGGCATATGCCTGAAGTTCTGGCTACTCAGGAGGCTGAGGCAGGAGGATTGATTGAGTCCAGGAAGTGGAGGCTGCAGTGAGCTGTGACTGTGACTGTGTCACTGCACTTTAGCCTGGGCGACAAAATGAGAACCTATCTCAAAAAAGAAAAAATGCTAATACCCCAAAGGAAAAGAAGACTCTTGAGGCATCATGTATTCTTTAAGACTCCACACTGACTTTTAGAAACTGGAGCCTGCACCCTGGCATACATTTGATAACCTGACGTGAATTTCTGCCAGTGGCTCAGTTGCAGCTTGACAGCTCCTAACTCCTGCCATTTGCCTTTGTCCCTTTGTGACAACTGGAATATTTACCCATCTCTCATTTTCCAGCTGGAGGACAGGATCATACAAGTTTTATGTCATTTTTATTATAGGTATGATAATGTTATAGCTCAAACACCAAAATATTTACCTTAGAAAGAACCCATTGAATTGCCAAAAAATCCTAAATTATTAAATCTAAATGACCAATTGCCATTTTAAGGCACAACTGGAAATGACATTTGAAACTTTGTTTTTTAAAAATCTTATAATCATTTGCAAACTGATTCTTTAAAAATTAATAGGGAGTTTATTAATCCCCATGACCTGAGATTTACGTGAAAACATGTTATTCAATCAGGATTTGTTGGGCATCAGCCATGTTCTAGGCACAAATCAGAAATCTAAAAAAACAAAACAATGAAACTTGAGAGACAAGAATGAAAAAGTCACAAATGTGGCTGCCGAAGTTTTCATCTCTATTTTAAAGTCTGGGTTTGAAAAATTTAACTAGATTTCCTAAAATCATTTCCAAATCCCTTATGTAGGAAATTCAAAACTAATATTTAGTTGAAGTCACATGTACAAGCGATTAGGAAAACTTATAGAACTCTCCACAGAGAAAAACTAGTGTTTCCAATCTAAATCTGCATGAACGTCAATGACTGAAAATTGATTTCATGTATCAGCAGCAATTTTAAGTACAATCTTGGTTCATCACATCCAGTGACTCTGTTCTGAAGTGAACATTATCTTCAGGAAGCATTCAGCAAATGCTCTATTATTGGATACCCGCCGGATTACAACAGACAATAGCAGAGATGTGGCCCTAGCTTCTAAGCAAGTGTATAGTCATTGTAAATGAACACAAGAGGGCTCAACAAATGAGCTTACTTTGCAATAAGAATTTACTTTTGCACTGTTTACAATAGCAAAGACCTGGAACCAACCCAAATGCCCATTGATGATAGACTGGACAGGGAAAATGTGGCACATATACACCATGGAATATTATGCAGCCATCAAAAATGATGAGTTCGTGTCCTTTGTAGGGACATGGATGAACCTGGAAACCATCATTCTCAGTAAACTGACACAGGAGCAGAAAATCAAACACCGCATGTTCTCACTCATAGGCGGGTGTTGAACAATGAGAACACATGGACACAGGGAGGGGAGCACTACACACTGGGGTCTGTTGGGGGGAAATGGGGGAGGGACGGGGGGGTGGGGAGGTGGGGAGAGATAGCATGCGGAGAAATGCCAGATATAGGTGAAGGGGAGGAAGGCAGCAAATCACACTGCCATGTGTGTACCTATGCAACAATCTTGCATGTTCTTCACATGTACCCCCAAACCTAAAATGCAATAAAATAAATAGGAAAAAAAAAATAAAAAAAAATAAAAAAAAAGAATTTACTTTTTAAAGCAACCTTTAAAGCATCTCCTTCCTTAAACAAACACTATAAATGCAACGTGCCAACTGAAGACAGTTACAGTTATTTCTCAGTCTCCCTTACAGGGAAGGAAGGCTAAAGAGATGCAAGCAGAAGTCACTTGGTCTTCTGGGGAAGCTTTTCAAGTGACATTTACTCAGGTGGCTGATCTCCTTCATTCTCCTCATTCCCTGCTTCTTTCTTCCTGTTATCGGATGTTGTAGCTGGTGCTGCAGTGACCCTATTGTACCATGAGGTAGCCATGAGGGAGGCAGAGTAGAAAGCTAAGCGGAACCTGGGAAACTGACATCATGACATCACCAAACTGGCCTGGGTCTGTCTGCCCGTAATTTTTTTTTTTTTTTTTGAAACAGGGTCTCATTCTGTCACCCAGGCTGGAGAGCAGTGGTGTGATTACGACTCACTGCAGCCTTCACCTCCCGGGATCAAGTGATCCTCCTACCTCAGCCTCCCAGGTAGCTGGGACCACAGGCACATGACGCCATGCCTGGATAATTTTTGTATTTTTTTTTCTTTTTGTAGTGACAGGGTTTCACCATGTTTCCCAGGTTGGCCTTGAACTCCTGGGCTCAAGCAGTCTTCCCACTTTCGCCCACTGGGATTACACACATAAGCCTCCTCACCCAGCCTTCATTTCCAAACTTTTAAGTGAGAGAAAGTTTACCTCCATCTTGTTCAACAGTGTTATTTCTAGTCTTTATTATCTGTGATCAATCATAACTCCTCTTTCATACAGATTTTAAAAATAGATAAAAAGATCTATCTCTCTGGAGATGGAAAGTCATGTAAAATAAAATTTTAAAACCCCATATATTCCCAATAACCATGTATTCTTATGAATTTCAAAATGTCCTAAGGTACGAAGAAATTTACAAGGGACTACATCTTCTTGGAGAGCTTTCTAGACATCCCCAATTCCAAATGATCACCATTTCTATTCTGGAATGACAACCTTGATCTTCATCTCTAAAATCTGCTTCAACGTCAAGATCGTAAGCCCCGTGTTTCCCCTCTGTTTCTAGGGCATCTTGTTTTTCTGCCTCTTCCATATCCTAGAGGCCACTACACCTGAGCCGGTGCTCTTCAGGAGCTCTCCTCTCCCCAGCAGGTTTCTCTTGGCCTCTCTTGCTTTTTCCCCAGTCCTGATCTCATAGTGATGCATTTTACAGAGTCTGCCACCTCTCCTGCAGAACTGCTTCTCCCCTAGAACTCTGGGGTCCTGACCATATATTCTGAAGTGCTTGGGCAGATTCACAGATCACTTAGAAGGAAAGAGCAGCCTTTCAACATGGACGGGAGGTGGCCCTTTGGATCAGAATGTCATTTGGCCTCTGACATTTTGGAAACATCATGGTCATCACAGTATCTTGCTCATCACAAGATTCTTCTTCATCATTGCCTTCCTTCCACCATCCTCATCTCTACACTTCAGAGAATAATGAGCAACAGGCACTATCCAGGTGCTTTTAGTCATCAGCTCATTCACAAGGACCTAATGAGGGAGACTCTGCAATCAGCCCGTTAAAGGTGAAGAGACTGGGACGTGGAGCAGTTACCATGCTCACACCACATGGCTGGTCAGTGGGATGTGAACCCAGTTCTGGCTCCAGTGCCCTCTCCTTATTTCCCCATCACACCACCTCCAGTAGTGTCGCTACCCAAAGGATATGAATCCCTTTCAACAACAAACAACATCAGCCTTTCAGGAGCATGTTAGAAAGTTTAACCATGAATTTATCAAACACCGGACAAAGAGTCCTTTGGGACATTTAACATCCAAATGAGGGTCTAGTGTATTTGTTATCACTTCTTCTCATCTGATTACTTATCTCTCTTTATGAGTTTAGAGATCAGTTCTGCCCTTTGGGAATCTCAAGCTCGTTGTCTAATGCCCATTTGAAGACATTTTTTGTGCTTTTGCCAATATTCACAGGTGGATGCATTTTTCTTATGCTACTCAGTGTCTCTTTTTTCAAAATTTATTTTTTAAGATTGACAGATAACACTGTATGCTTTTGGTGTATCCAATATGATATTGTGAAATCAATATTATATTGCAGAATGGTAGCTAACCTTTCCAGTTCATGTTAAATTGTTCCTTAGATTCATTGACATTAAAATTCAGTGACATTAAAAACAATAGTCTCTCATTCATAGCGTTTGGTCCACAAATGAGCACACATTTCTTTTTTTCCTAAGTCACAGGAGCCAAATTCAGGGTAGCATTAAAATAACTAATTTCACATAGTTGGTAACATGGATTTATCTTCAGATTTTGGGTTTAGGTTATCCCATTTTTGTTCTCATTGTTATGTTTATATTGAATATTACAGCATGCTTTGAGTTTTTATTTTGAAATAGGTTGAAAAGAAATTCTAAAGATAAACAAAAATACCCCAATGAACATTCCATGAAACACCAGCTCAATAAGCCATATGAGACAGTCTAGAAAAAAAAAGTCCCCAGGCCAAAAAGTCTGAGAAACCCTTCAGACCATACCTAACCCTGTTAGAGAAAAACAAAGCATTTAAAAATTAATCAGAAGTCCTGCAGTTAAAGAAATCATTTAACGTAATCAGTTCAGTGTTTCCCACATCTATTTGACCCTGAAGTGTATATTTTTAATTCTTAACCCCACCCCAGTGGTATAATTTGTGGGACTAATTTCTTGGAACTGAATTAGAATTGTTTGGAACCAATTAGAAACGGTGTTCTTGAAATGCCAGTTTGGAACCATGGAAATAGTGAGCAGTCTATATTAGCAGCTAGAGGAACATTGCTATGGGAAGTCAGAGAATGGAGAAGATCAAACTCCCACGGACCTTGCTGTTTTGAGGTTGGAATCCTGAGTGCCCAAGACACCACAGGGAGAAAGGCGGACATCTACCCCCTCAGTGAGCCATGCGGGGCTACTGATATGGTTTGGTTCTGTGTCCCCAGCCAAATCTCATGTTGCATTATAATTCCCAGTGTTGTAGCTGAGGCCTGGTGGAAGGTGACTGGGTCATGGGGATGGTTTCTAATGCTTTAGCACCACCCCCCAGTGCTATCTCATGATAAAATTCTCATGAGATCTGGACGGGTAGCATTAGGAAAAATACCTAATGTAGATGACGGGGTGATGGATGCAGCAAACCACCATGGCATGTGTATATATATGTAACAAACCAGCACGTTCTTCACATGTAACCCAGAACTGAAAGTATAATAATAATAATAACAATAACAACAATGAAGTGTGTGGCACCTTCCCCTTTGCTCTCTCTCTCCCACTCCTCCATGTGAAAGTGTGCCTGCTTCCTCTTTTGCCTTCTGCCATGACTGAATGTTTCCTGAGGCCTCCCCAGCCATGCTCCCTCTACAGCCCATAGAATCATGAGCCAATTCAACCTCTTTTCTTTGTAAATTACCCAGTCTCAGGTAGTTCTTTATAGCAGTGTGAGAATGAACTAATACAGAGCCACTGGGGAGATGGGGGGTTGAGAGGATCCATCTGTCCCAAGCCACCCAGGGTAGCCTTGAGATTCCTCCAGAGAGGGGTGGGGCAACTGCAGGTCCATATATCGGTCTTTCCTCTTAACACCCTAGAGGCTGTAAGCATTGGTGGCAGATGAGGAAAGCACAGTACCACAGTTAGGAGTGCAGCTTTTGAGTCACAGAAACTTGGTTCACTTCCCATTTCTGCCACTTCCTCTGTCCATGACCTTGTGGCTTGTTCTCTAGGTTCTCTGAGCTTCACAGTAAGTTAATTTGTAAAAGGGTAAAGCCAAGCTCACACAGTGAAACCAGGAAACAGATCTCAGGTGGAGACACCATGGTGAATGCAGTAAAGACTGTAAAAGTCAGGGGCCATCGTACCTATTTCATAGACTTCACTTGGTCAGGAAGAAGGACATCAAATCCATACCCTGGCCCTGGCCCTTAAAGAAGCCATAATCTTAGCACATTTCCATCAGATGCATAGTGCAAATGGCTTCCTGATATGGGTACCAATTCAGCAACTGAATGTGATCTCATGTACTCAGCCCTTCCCCAAACATCGCTCCCTTGGAATAATGGGAAACCACAACCATGATCCATAATCATAAAAGCACAGGGGCTGAGAATAAATAATGGCTCTCCTAGACGAGCTAACTTGGTTGTTATTTATAAGCTCCTGGGCCACATTGTTATTAACTAGGAAATCTGCTTTACCTCCTTGCTGCTGTTCCGTCTGGCCTCTCAATCTGCACTTGCTGGAAAAAAATAGTTATTGTTATGCTAAAATCACAATGGGACTGTCATAACTCAGTGCTAAATAACACCAATAAAACTATGAAAATGGCACTTGGGCATTAGAAGTTATTTTCTTATGGACTTTAACAAGATTCAGTGCTTTTATTCTCACTGTGCTCCGGTATTTTAGCTTCACACACAGACACAAAATAAAAATGTGAGAAGGAATGCCAGCCAAACACTATCCTCTCTTCCACAAAGGAGTATGTTGATGTTGACATGGGAGCCAGCAGGAGCTGTGGTACACAAATTCACATCAATCAGTAATGGTAGCCGTGCCCACAACGGTGGTGTCTGGCACAGGGGTTTACCTCTTTCTTGGTGAATTTTGGTGAGTGATCATTTTTGTCGTCGATCATGATCGTGGCTGTGGCTGTGCCCGTTAATCCAACATCCAGTCCGGCCATATCTTGAGCCTCGATGATCAATTCATATTTGGGATTTTCCAGAGTCTACAAAACACAAGCACAAAAAAAGAATATGACACTTAGATTTGGGTTGCTGCTTTGGAAAGGTGGCAAATGTGTTGCTGGAGCTGTCTCCCCCTCCTCCTCCATCTAGAGCAGGCATCTTTAAGCAGCGATAACATTTTTACCTATTATGTATAAATGTGCCCTTGGAATTTCTCCAATATAAGACAGTCACTATTCAAAGATTGGAGTTTTCCATGGGGACAGAATATATTAAATTTCCTGTCCTTATTTAGGGAGACATTTGATATACTACAGAATGCTCCATTTCCTTGGTTTGGTCTACATCATATCTGTTATTTCAGAGACCTCAGGAGGCTGATCTGAAAATGAGGCTACCTTTGATGATGAGCTTAGAACAAAGATGGCAGCTTTAGGAACTCACATTTACTTGACACTCTGATGAGGCAGGTATTGCATTACTGCACTTTACAGAAATCCTTGTTAGTCTTTTCCACAAGCAGCTCAACTTGCAATTATCGTTCCCATTTTACAGATGGGGAAAAAAACTCGCTAAGGTTTAGACTCACTTATATGATACTTCTTTTATGTCTTTTTTTGTTGCACAGGCTGTTACCTTTGGAAGATGCATTTAATCTAATGATTTGATAAATGTAACACAAGCAATCTTGCATATTCTCTCTCTTTACATATGTGTTTTTCACCTGAATATTTGACAAAGATTTGGTGATCATGTTTATATAGTCAAAACAACTAATCGAATAGCCCTGATCCTAAGATGAATAAGAGTGCAGTCACTGGTAAATAACAGCCCCTACATTTAAACCATCTTTTGTAGATTTCTACTTGCCTTGGTCAATAAGCATCCCATTCATCTGGTAAGGCACCAGCCCACAATTCCTTTGCGGACCTATTCTTTACTTCTTCTCTGCTTATGTGGTTTGGGTTGGGATTGCCTTTCTCTGCCTCCTACCCATTGAACTTTTGGAATGAGCCCTAATTAGGAGAAGTCAATCAGTGGATTCCATTCCAGTGGTATAATGTGAAGTCCAGGCCCTGTGTTTGACAGGTAGGTGAAGGAAGTTCTGTTTCGCTGTGGTGTGGACCTGGTAGCATTTAGTCGGGGGAGCTACAGGAGTTATCTCATGACCACAGGAGGGATGTGCAGGAGAAACCCCCACATCCAAGAACACAGGCTATGTCCTAAGAGAATTATACTTGAATCTCAGAGAAGAAACAGTTCTCCTAGTGGTTATACTGGAGCCACTTCATCATGTCACTCCTGAAGCCAGCCCTGCCTGTGACCTTTCAGCTAATGAAAGCCATCATTTGCCTTATTAGCTTAACCCACTTTGGATAGATTTCTTAATCACTCACACAGAGAGTCTGAGTTGAACCACCTTCAGTAACAGAAATAATAGTTGTTTACAATCACATAAATAGTCCTTACCAGTACGACAGCTTCAAAAACAGGTGGTTATACCAACCAATAATTAAGAAATACCACAGGAAGCAAAGAACTAAAAAGCAAGGGAGGATGTCTAATTTTCTTTTAAGTCGTAGGTTTACATGGTAAATTTCAACAGCTCAATGCTAGTTCTCCCAAAAACTTTAGAGTATTTGAAGTGTTGTTAGCTGTCTGCTCATGGGGACACATTTCATCGGCTGTTCCTTTAACTTCTGAGCGTCTTCCTAGCTACTATTTTAAGGAGTAATAGTTCCATTGGGTGGTTTGTTAAGGCCCTCCACTGGTTTCAATTCTAGCTCCATCAGGATCTAAGGTCACAAAGTTCTCTGATTGCTGAATGCAAGTGGAATTGACAAAGTACCCAATTCCGGTTCTGGCTGGGTCAGCTGGCATTGCTCGGTGAAGGTACTTGAGGTGTCATCTGCTCTGGTTCTGCCTGGTTCAAGAATTCTGGTAATTTTGCTCCTAGCTGGTTTAGTTGGCACTTCTCGGTATAGACATTTGAAATCCCATCCATTCACAAGCTGAAGCTAGAAAACTTGAGCCTAACGGAAGTGGCTTTCTGCTTATAATCACTGACCAGCAAGATTGGATGTACTGTTGGCCATAATTTCTGCAGCAGGACCACATGAAACCAGTAAATTGGCCACCTTTAAAATCCTTCCCAAGTGTCTCTGAACATGTTAATCATTACCCTGAACATCACAGGACTAATTTCTTATATAACACTTTTACTTTTGTCATAAAACAACATATTTTTTAAAGCACACGATCAGTGACATAAAAATTATGTGGATTTTCCCCCCAATATTGAAGAGATTATGGTAAATATATTATTTTTTCCATATAATATTTACCAACATAATTCCTAGATGTTATTTTAAGGGTTGCATAAAATATAATCACATATATGTTTTATGATACACTCGTCTTCTATTATTAGGCCTTTTGGTTATTTGCAGTTTCCAAAATGTTGACAATTTTAAATAACACTGCAATTAACATCTTTATTCATGAAGGCTTATATATATTTTGGCCACTTTATTTTTATTTTTATTTTTTTTCGAATAATAGATCCCAAGAAGTGGAACTACTAGGATAAAGAATATGAATGTTTTAAGGCTTTTTATTTATATTTCAATATTTTTATCCAAGAGGATGTTACTTTTTCACCACTCCTATGAGAATGTTTAGTTTTTGATCTCAGACAGGGCTGGTCTCTAAAGGACAGCTCCTGACATTGCCAAGGGAAGCAAACTGGGAGACCAGGGTGGCTCTATGACAGTGACATGCCAAGGAGATAAAGTCCTCATTCACAGCATTCATGCTTCTCCCAACTTGCAGTACATACTGCTGTGGGGACCTGCTACAGGACTGCCTCAAGCACTAACTACAGCGGGCGTCTGCTGCTTTGCTGTCCTATATCTTCTCCCACTGCTTCTGGAACCTATGCTATCATTTCCCTGGACATCACTCCTTCCCCATCCTCAGTACAGGTGGAGTTCAGATGGGCTGACCCCACTCCCGATTTAGGGATGGTCATGTGGTTCAGGCCTGGCCTATCAGGGCTTTCCATTCCCATCACCATGCAATGAACACATAACCTAAGTTAGTCCACCCCAAGACTGAAATTCAATTCCAGGACATAGTTCTTTAGTTCTTTTAGAATTCTTAGGGAAGAGAAGTTCTCTTTCTGTTAAACTTGGAAGTGGTTAGGGCATCAATCTGGACCTAGTGGTAGCCACTGGTAACCACATAAAGTCAACCTGAGAAGGAAGTAACACAGACTAAGAGGCAGAGATGGAGTTAGTTGCTCTTGTTGTTTTAACATTTGAGCCCCTTAATGGTCATCCTTGAAGCCAGGATTTACTCCTTAGATTTTGTGAATTCTATGAGCTAATACATTTTGGCTTTCCTTAAGACACTTGATTCAGATGTTCAGTAAGTAGGAACAAGGCAGTTTCGACTAATACTGCAACTATTGTAATAACACTATGATCAATTATCTGATTAGTGAGAAAGCACAGAGCTACCACATCATACAATAGCATCAAAATAGGTTCTTCAAAACAGTATTCCAATCATTTTATGAATACATTATTTTCTTTTTTAACAGTTTCCCCTAAACAGAAACTTTTTTTTTTCCCCCAGGGAAAGTTACCATAATTCTTTATTAAAAAAACATTTATTTATTTTGAGACAGAGTCTCACTCTGTCACCAGGCTGGAGTGCAGTGATGTGATCATGGTTCACTGCAGCCTCGACTTTCCTGGCTCAAGCGATCCTCCACTTCAGCCTCCTGAGTAGCTGGGACAATAATCACACGCCACCATGTCCAGCTAATTCTTGTATTTTTTGTAGAGATGGGGGTTTCTACAAAATTTTGGTCAGTGGAATGTAGCACAAGCAAAGGACACGTTGGCATAACTCTCTTAAACAAATTTTATAAATAATTTTAGAAAATGAACTTGTCAATTTCCATCTCCTGAAGTAAATAAAACTTTGCAGCTATAATGAAAAATACATCAATTAACCTAGTAGAGAATCAATTAGACTATTAAGTAGATAAATTGCAAAGTTTGGGAAGAGGTTTCAAAAGTCTACATTTTTGGGCAAACTTAAGGCTAACCTCAAAAATATTTTTACTGCTGAAGTAATATCCAATTATTGTAAGCAACATAAAAATGATACAGTCATTTCAAAGACCGCTCCTCCACCCTTGCCCAACCGCACCTCTGAGAGGTAAATATTGATAGTTATCTCCTTTTTCCTCTACAGGTAGACACACACACAGATACACTTTAAATACTCACATATTTAATAGACACATTTATAGACACACATATTTCATCAAAGTAATGCTGTTTACATAGAATTACAATTTGTTTTACCATAAAACTTTAATCTCAGCCTTACAGAACTACTCATTTTAATAGCTGTGTAATAGTCCATTGTAAAGATCCACTATAATTTATCTAATCAATTCCTAATGGATAAACATTTGGGTTGCTTCCAAGTTTCTACCTTTTTTTTTTTTTTTTTTTTTTTTTTTTTTTTTTTTTTGAGACAGGGTCTCGCTCTGTCACCCAGGTTGGAATGCAGTGACATGATCACAGCTCACTGCAGTGTCGACCTCCCAGGATTAAGGGATCCTCCCAACTTAGTATCCCAAGTAGCTAGGACCGCAGGCGTACACCACCACACCTTGCTAGTTTTTGTATTTTTTTAAAGACAGGGTCTCCCTGTATTGCCCAGGCTGCTCTTAAACTCCTGGGCTCAAATGATCCTCCCACCTCATGCTCCCCAAGTACTGGTATTATAGGTATGAGCCATCGTGCCTTGCCCAGGTTTTCATTTTTAAAAGCAATTTTAATATAAATATTTTACTGGCCTGTTATGATTTGGGGATTTTTCTGTAATGAACATTATTGCTTTCACAAGGAGAACAGTAACAAAATCCCCAAAATGAATAATAAAAGAAACCTCCTTTGGAATGCAAAAGACCCAGTTTGCACTTAAAAATTAGAGAAAACGCCACATGAAATCCTTTGCTCTTATATGATCAGAATACCATCCGCTTGCCTCTGACCTACTTCCTGATCCTGGGAGCCTTTTCCAGAAAATCACCCCCTAATTTTCTAGCTCTCAGAGCCACTCTTACTTGAAATATACACATATATTTTTAATTCTGTATCCTCGCTGGCCACTCTGCATTTGTGACTCTGCTGGAAGAGATTCTTCTTAGGTTGGGTCTCTAGCCCGCAGATGCCCCATTCTCCAGGAGGAAACACTGATGCAGAGAAAAAGATCCCAGTGGCTATGCATCATGCTTCTCTCCCTCACCCAGAATTGACCAATTCACAGGTAACTCCCTAATTCAAGCTGGGACAATTGGATTCTGAAAACAGGAAATGTGGGGCTGAGAGTCACAAAGACAGAATGGAGGGTAAACCCTTGTGGATTTCTCCATGTAACTCCTAGGACTAACAGAGGGATTTTTGCCTTGAATGTAACTTACCACCCTTGTGTTTCTCTCTGTCCATGAGGAAGGCACCCTGCCTCTTCACTTGTCCAGCTTTCCCTTCACTTGTCCAGCTGCCCCGTCATTAGGTTAGTGAACTGATCAGTGAGAAGGGGGTCCCCTTATCAAGGTCAACCCCATTCTCAAGATCAAGTTTTATTCTCCCTGGGCCTCGCCTCATTCTGTGTTTCTCTGGTTCAAGGCTCAGAGGAAAGATGAGTGTAATCAGCTTCAGCTCCAAACAGTTTTTGAGCTGAGTTTTGCAAAAGGCGCTGTTCTACCAGGAAGAAGCAGCGTGGGTGCTAAGGACTGGGATCTTTGCTGGCCCCTGACTTCAATGCTGTCTTTGATTCTGTAACTTATTCAAGTGTATACTCAAGAGCTTCTTTTAGGTACCACAACCAGCCAGAATGAGTGTCAGTTGCCTGCAAGCAAAGGAACTTGTGGTGAAAACCATGTTGTGTGTTCACCAAATCCTGTTTCCTTGGATTCCGGGGGCATATGGCTACACTGTGCAGTCCAGATGTCCCTGTAGTAAAATGGACTCGTGTGGCTGACTGCGGTCAGAGGAATGTGAGCACAAGTTAGGTACTTGGTGTGGTCCTTAAGCCTCCCATGTAACCTTCCGCACTTTCTATTTCCCCAAAAGGAAGGAACCTGGATCTCCAAATTATGGAAGGAGCAAAGCCCCATTGCTCACCTGCTTTAAACTGTGAAGTTAGCAAGACATAAGCCTTTTTTTTTTTTTTTGAGATGGAGTTTTGCTCATGTTGCCAGGCTGGATGGAGTGCAATGGTGCAATCACGGCTCACTACAACCTCCGCCTCCAGGGTTCAAGTGATTCTCCTGCCTCAACCTCCCAAGTAGCTGGGATTATAGGCATGTGCTACCATGCCTGGCTGATTTTGTATTTTTAGTAGAGACAGTGTTTCTCCATGTTCTTCAGGTTGGTCTAGAACTCCTGAAGTCAGATGATCCGCCCACCTTGGCCTCCCAAAGTGCCGGGATTATAGGCATAAGCCACTATGCCTGGCCCCGACATAAGCCATTTTTTAGGTTTAAGGGCTGTTTATGACAGTGCTTAGCTTACCTTGTCTAATATGAAGGCTCTGTTTCCCATTCTGCTTTATTTTGAATGCCCATTTACTATCTCCCTAAATAGATGACAAAATTTTCAAGGGCAAGGACCATGCCTTTGGCCACAACACCTAGCCAGTACTCAGCACACAAGGTGGGCGATTTACTTTCATTATTGATAGTCATGATATATTACTGTTTCCCCAAACTAAATTACATCTCAAAGGTCTGAGCATATCAGTGGCATTTCCAAAGCAAAGTCATTTATTCGCAGGGAGTGACTTATACTTTGGGGAACTGTAGCTCAAGGAGATAGAATTTTATTTTGAGGAAGAAATGCACTGTGTCAAAACTGGAAAAATTAAATTGGCTCCTCTGATTTTATTTGAAGCTATCTGATCTGTAAGACATATCTAGGAGAGTCAAGCTGCTCTCCTTGTTCGAGTTCTGCAGTCATGCATTTCTATTGCATTTGCTATCTCCTCCTGGGTGTCAACCAGCTACCAGAGAATATATATCCTAGAAACCAAAGCAGGATGGTATGTCTGCTAGAAAAAGACTCCAGTGAATCTCCGCAGACACAGACCAGGTTCACTGACCACACTGATTTGAAAACCAAACATTTCATCTTGAGAAAAGAATCAAGCCATGTCACTAAATCTGGCACTTAATCAATCACCGGACCCTCAATGTTTTACACAGCTACGATGACTTCCATATAAGTATGCATTTAATGGAACATTTATCACTAATAACAAGCATAATGGCAGCTGTGGGGGGAAATCAGCGAATAGATGTGACATGGAAAATGGTTTTCCTATTAACCCGCACAGTTCCCCATCTCTCTCTTGCCTCGTCTTGAACTTCACTCTATGTCCCTCCTACCAGTTTGTCCAGACTGAATTTCTTTCCACCGTATCCCACTTGTTCCATTTTGAACTTTTCACCTCTATTTCTTGCTCCAGGCAACTTCCTGCTCCTTCACTGATGGTCATTATTCACAGCACAGAAGCTCCATGAAGGCAGGAACCTTCGTGCACAACAGGACATTTGACATTTAAGGAGGCAATCAATATGTGATCAATTATTACTACCCTGGCTCCATGACTCATTAGCTGAGTGATCCCAGCCAAGTTACTTATGTTCTCATTGCCACCATTTCCTCATCCGTAAAGTGGGGGAGAAAAATTCTTACAGAATAAGTGAGACTTAAAAGGGGTAAAGCGCTGCATACAGAGCCTGGCATACATAAATGCTCAAGAGATGCTACTGCTATTGTTTAGTAAATCCTTGGGAAGTCTTTTGAAGATGTAGCAAAAAACTAAGGGTGGCCTTCAGGGAGAGCCAAAAGCAACTGCCAACGATGCTGCCAACAGCCACTGAGTGAACCTGGAAGTGGAGCCTTCCTTAGACAAATCTTCCAACGAGACAGCAGATTCTGAACACGTTGGTTGTAGCTCTGTGAGTGCTCATCAGGCAGAGAATATAGCTAAGAAATGCCCAGATTCCTGAGCAGAGAAACTGTCTTGTATCAAGTCACTAAGTTTTGAGATAATTTTTAATGCAGCAAAAGACATTGAGTACTATGTTCCCCAGCACCACAGTGCTTGCTGATTGATTACTTATTTGGTGGCTATCTTGACAATCTGAGCTTCTTGAGATCAGGGGCCTTGTTTAGAGTTTTATCTCTCAGCTACTAATTCACTGCCTGGGACATCATAGCTATGTAACAATTAGTCATATTACATAAGACATAATTAGCCCATTATTACATAAATATGATTATATATTATTGCACAGTCTTGATTACAACCATTACATAACAATTATATAACATGTCTTATATACTGATGTTTATATACTAATATATAAATATAAAATTATATACAATATAAAAAATAATGAAGGGTTGTATACCTGTAACTGTTTAAGAATAGATTCTCCAGATTTGTACTGTTGTCAGTTTTGGAGGTTAAGCTACTCCTATGGTGGCTGATTTCAAGCTACGCACATGATTTCACTCCAAAAGAACTTAGTCGGAAACAGAGACACCAGTTGGCCAATGTGAGCCAGTGAAAATGGGCTCTGGCCCACACATTCTGCTTTAGGAGTCAAGGAAAGGAGTAAAAAGGCATTTTGTCAACAAATCCCTTTGTAGCCTAATATTTAAGGTATCAATAATGAGAAACCATTAACATGGTCTACATAGCAAAGATGGAATGGAATTCATTCATTCATTTCCTCTTTAGCTTTGCCCTGATCATCTGGAGATCCCAAGTGTCCTTGCAATATGGAGCCTAAACAGGGACCACATTCTTCCCCAGCCTGGCTGCACCTGACACCTGGTCTATAAATATTGCAACAGATTGGTGAAAACACTATCTGAAGCAGAACGAGCTGTTGTCTGTCTGGAGTTTGATTTAACCACTCTGGCCACATAACACTGGGAATAGGTAGTCCATAAATCCAGCAGGAACCACTTACACATCTTCATAAAATGTGCCTTATTCCCACTGCAGAGGTTGAGTGGTGTTCTTCCGTCTTCCCAGGCAGGAGGGTGAGCCTGGTTTGACTTGTGTTTGTCTTTAGACATCTTTTCACCTTGCCTCTCAGTATGCACGTGAACATTCACGTTCTTGGCTGTCGCCTGCTGGTTTTTTTTTTTTTTTTTTTTTTCCCCCATTCCTTGCTGGGGCCTGGTGGGCAAGGAGAAGGCAATACTCATTTCCCCAGATTTATTGCCTGCGACAAAGCTGGCAGGGGTGGAGGAGCAGCAGGGGAAATAAACACTGTCTCTTAGACATATGCGGCTGGAATCACCTAAATGATAGATTTGAGGTTGAGGGACACCAAAATCAAATAAAACATTTCCAGGCAACGTGTGCATCTTCTGCTACTCCTGATGAGTTACAGTAAATAAACCGCCAATGCATTCCTAGCATACCTGGAAAAGGCATCTCCATAGGCTCAAGGTGGCAAATACTTGACACTCAGTGCGAGTCCACTGAAACATTTATTTAGTGTCTACTAGGCTCAAGTAACTGCTGGGACGTGATGAATGACACAGAGCCTGCTTTTGGTGCATTTCTGGTCCAGAGAGATGAACAAAAAGCAAGTCTGTAAGGTCAGATGAGATGAGTGTTATCAGAATGGTCTTGTCACCAATTAAGGTCTCTACGTGAAGGAGGTCAGAATGTGGGGTGCTCAGGAAAGCTCTATGGAGCTTATTTAATTCATCAAACATTGACTGAGCGCTTACTGTGTAGTAGGGATTGTGCTGGATGATGTGAATAACAGGAATCAGGAATCAAGTCCCGTGGGAGAGACCAACACCCAGATGATTTCAGCACAATGAGATGGGGGTAAGCACAGAGTTCTGTGGAATTACGAAGGAGAGGCCAATTGACCTAGACATTATAGGTGGAAAGGTGGAGGCTGGAAGAGATTAAGGAGTGCTTCCTCAGAAGGGAATATCCTATCATAGAATTAGAGATGGGGTCTTGGACTGAAAGTCAAATTCTATGGAAGAAGGTGGGAAACCATTAATCCTAAAACTCTCTGAAATGTAGTCATTGAATAGGAAAGGAAGGCTGATTCTGGTTCTGTTCTGGATGCAAAAGGGACAAGAAAAAGCATGCTCTGGACCTTCAAGGAAGTCACAGCTTGGGTGAAGATAAAAGATACATAAGTGGCTCCCCAGGGCAGCAGGGAGCTTGTGCTAAGTTGGTTGTGTGCTCACTGGGAGTGCTTTCGTGGTGGCTTTTCAGTGGCTTCAGGTTAACGTAAGACTAGCCAGGCTTTGAAGGAAGGGTGTGAGGGGAGAGAATTCAGAGAAGGAAGAAGAGCCTGGGAATAAGAGTGGAGGTGTCAGGATGAGACAGGGCGAACAGCGTGCCTGTGGGCTGGAGAGACACAAGTTCTTGAAAGTATCTTAGAGGCCTTCTAGTCCTGCCCTACCTTCAAGGAACTCAGAGTGAGAGGAAACAGAGGGAATCCCAAGAGCACATGGCTGGTTAGGAGCTGAACTGAACAGGCTAATCTGGATTCAGACAAGGAAGATCTAACTTTGAAGTAAAATAAAATGTAGTTAAGATGTTTTTTCTCTATGCTTTCTGTATTTTCACAACCTACTGTTTGCCATATTAGCTTTTGTTTTCTCAGCTTTTTACAGCAGGTGCCTAAGACACAGAGTCAGAGGCAGTGCTTCTTGAAACAGAGGAAGAGGCCATGAGCCAAGGAATGCCAGTTGTCTCTGGAAGACGGAAAGAGCAGGAAAATGGATTCTCCCCTGGAGCCTTCACAAAAAATCCAGACGTGCTGACACCTCCATTTTAGCTCAGCGAGACTCATTTTGGACCTCTGACTTCTAGACCTGCAGGATAATATATTCTGATACTGTCTGCCTCTGATTTTGTGGTCATTTGTTACAGAAGCCACAGGAAATGAATACACTTTCTCTGGAGGGTGACCTCTGAGCTTCCTGGAAGGCTGAGAGGCCCAGCAGCCTCCTGGCTCCAGGTGGTGCGTGGCCTCACCAGCTGCACCTCATTCCACGCCCAGCTGCCAGCTTCACAGGGGGCCCGCCTTCCCAGGATAGCATCCTCTGTCATTTCTCTGGAAAATATTTCCATTTCAATCCTTTGAAGTGTGATGTCAACCAGACCTTTTCCTGCAAAATCTGTCTACTAGGAAGATGAATGTCCTCCCATCTACAACGTGGTAAATATCAAATACTGGAGAAACTTCTCTTCCATGCCTATGATTTCCAATGTGTCAGTCACTTTCTAAGTATTTATTACATCCCTTGGTGAGGGCAAGGATTCTGTCTCTGACTTAGTCCTGCCATATCCCTAATGCATTGCCCCCTGAGACACGGAGGGGCCAAGATACTGCCTGTATGTGGTCATCGGGTTTTAGTCCTTGGAAACAAGTTGAACTTACTCTAAATCACTAGGGGAAAAATCATACAAACTAGTTCACCATCAGGCACTCTCAGTAAATGTTCAATGAATGAATAAATCAAGAAGTGGTTACGTTGATCACCACACAGCAAACTTGGCCTCAGGTTTGCTATTACAGGCCGCAGCTGTTACAGGTCCAAAGGCAGGCATGGACAACGTAAGACAGGCTGAATCCGTCTCTAGACAGCCTGGTTTTGCAGGGCGTGGCAGGGTGATGAGGCTTTGGCTGCCCAAGCCTGTGAAGGGAAGATCCTTCTTCAGAGAGTAGCCCATGCAGAGGGAGGCTTCGGGTGCTCTGGAGCTGACGGATTGGGCTCTTTTCTACCTGGAGGCAGATGCCCCACTGGCTGGTCCCAGTCAAAGGCGCAGCCCTAGGCCAGCCACACATCTCCAAGTGCATGGGATGGAAAAAGGGACGTTATGGTAGGAAAACCGGATCCTCAAGTGGTGAGGTTTGGATGGAAATGACCTTTCAAGAAAAAGAGGGACAAGAGAATGTTGCTCAGATAAATCTCAACAAAGCCAGCTGGGGGCTGTCTCCAATGACCCTGGGGGGCCGTATTTGCTACGGTGTAAAACTGGGAAACTACTCTTCCTGTCATTCGCTGAGCAGTCTCCGAAAGCAAATAGCTTTCCTTGGGTTTCAATTTATTACCATCTAAAATGTCATTCTCTGTATGGGTAATAAAAGATAATACGTTTTATGGTAGCTCCGTATGTTAAGATTTTACAAAATCTGTTATTAAATGATCTGCGTAGAATCTAAATGAATCTTACCAGGTTACATGAAATAGCAAGGTATTTCTTTTTCTTTTTTCTTCCCCAAATCAAGCGCAGTTAGAAGGGCGGCACTCTCTGTATGTTTTCTAATCACACAGCAGAAGGTAATGCTTTTAAGGTCAGACTAAAAATTGCGTTCTGCTGTGTAATCAGCTCCACAAAGTTACATACTGGTCAAAACGTCCAGAAAATTCAATTACTGACAGTGACAGAGGCACAGGAGCCCACCAAGGGTTGAAGGATGTTTCTGAAATTAGATTTTAAACATCTATGACTTGCAGCCATTCCAGCTTTATGACCTTTGGCTAACGTCAGTCCTTTGCATGGTAATGGTCCCTGCCTACTAATTTCAGTCATTTAATCAGAACTACATCCTCCCTGTAGAAAACTGCAATCAAAGTTGCCTTCGGTGAGCCTGATTCGTCCTCCAGTCCCTAGAACCTCTTCCCATTCAGATGTGATCTGTTAATCAAATTTTGCCACGCAGGGTTACTTTTAATCAGCATTATCCGTGGTCTCTTAAGTCAAATGCATTTTTATGCGAAGCTGACTTTGGTTTAGAGTTCTATGGCTGGCCCTAATTCCAGGTAGCTTTGGAAACAAAAGAAGCCCACTGAGAGAGCAATAAATCAGCAAATGACACCCACCCACTCTAGCCATGGACAGGAAAGCAATTCGAGACACGGCCTTTCTGCTGTCATTGGGTTATACTTTTTGAAAATAAATTGAACTAATTCTAAATCATCTGAGGGAAAAAAATCACACAAGATGGATTCCAATTACACCGCAGCTATTGTCCAAAAGCGAATTCGCAGACCAGGGAGAAAAGGCAGTGAGAATAACCCGGCCATGGATTATTCTGGAAGGCTGCCCTGGTGATTTCATGCCTGGTACAGTCAGCTTCTGTGACCCCCTTTCTTCGGCATTATTTGCACAAGATGCCTAACGGACTGCCCTGACCTGTTCTCATGAGGCAGTGCTTTTCTGATCTGGGCGCCATCATTCATTTTGTTCTTGAAATTGTATTGGCTCCGCTGACAAAGGCTAAGCCTATTAACAGCCTGGAACGTTAGCAGAGCAAGGAACAAGAAGTCAAATGTTACGACTTAACATTTGGTCTAGCCCTTCTCAGCTCAGCCTCACAGACATACAGGATGTTGATAAAGACAAGTGTGTTTTTTCTTCGCAAATAATAAGACCCATAAACATGCCCTTGGAGGGCTCCTTTTCATTTATTTAAAAAAATAACAATAAACTGGAAACAATAAAATCTCTGCCTTTCCTCTGCCCCTCCTCCAGAGCCCTTTTCAAAGTGGAGGGGAACTGGACGCGCTTGCCCTCCCTCTGGGAGGAAAGTCCAGTGCCTTGTCCCGGTGCGAGGAAAAGCCTCAGCCGTGGGTGCCAACACACCTCTGTGCATCACGCTCCCTCATGGCTCTGGCCCCAAGTTGCGGACCTTCCTGCTCCAGTCCACAAGGAGGCATCGCTTGCCAGTTCACCTGGGCTCCACCCAGACACGTTGCCATTATAATAATCATGACTGTGCACTGAGCACTTACTACATGTTGGAAATGGTATTCAACCCTCGTGGTGGTTACCTGGGTCTTCATGATACCCCCGCGAAGTTGCTATGGTGGCCGTATTCACTGTGCAGGTGAGGATTCTTTTGTCCCGGGACACACAGCTCCTATGTGGTGGCACTGGGATAGGAACCCATCCTCTTGGGTCTGTAGCCCATACTCTCAATTGCTATGCCCTGGAGCATACACAATACTATTCTTCACCTACCCAGTAGCCAACTCCCCTATTAGTACTAGTCCAAAGATTCCACCTGGGAGCCGATTTCCCAGCTCTTCCACTAGCCCTGTAGAGGCTGGGCTTGGGAGAATGATAACTTTTTGTTATTGGTAGGTTGCCACTCATGGCAGCTCTTCAAGCAATCTCCACCAAGTCTGCAAGGGTCAGCCCTCTTCTTGGAGACCCTGCTTATTTCTCAGCATTGGTTCCACCCACCCCTGTAGACTCTGACAGCTTCAATGACCACCTGTCTCCTAATTCCCAGATCTACACTTCTAACTGCGTGTTTGACATTTCCAGCTGAATGTGTCATGAGCACTGCAAACACAGCACGGCCCAAAGCAAGCTCAGCAGCTCCTCCAACCAAACACAGTCCTTCCTTGTGCTGGTAGATGCCTGGTCACCCCGTGCCCAGGCATCCAAACTGGGAGCCCCTCATGTCGAGCCTCCTCTCCCACCCCCACTGCACACAGTCTGGCTGATTCCCCTCTGGAAAGGGACTCTCACATGACTCCTTATCCCCTTATCCTCCTTATCCCCAATGCGCTTGCCTTAGTTTGGGTTACTGTCGTGTCTCACTTTGCCAGATCCTGAGATGAGGAGAATGTAAATTTGGAGTGACCTGGGAAGTGGTTATAGAGGAGTGCAGGAAGGTAGAAAGAGGTCCCAGGTTACTAACATCATGCTGTTGAGGAAGGGAAGGCCACCCACACCAGCTTAGTGTATGGCACACAGGAAGCAACCAGAGACCAGTGCAAGATTTCTCAGACTGACCCTCCATGCCAAAGTCCGGGCTCCGGGGCATCTGATATAGTTTGGATATTTGTCCCTACCAAATCTCACGCTGAATTGCAATCCCCGGTATTGGAGGTGGTGCCTGCTGGGAGGTGTCTGGATCCTGGGGCAGAGTTTTCATGGCTTGGTGCCGCCTTGGTGATAGAGAGTGAGTTCTCACAAGACCTGATTGTTTCAATTTGGCACCTCCCGGAACCTCTTGCTCCTGTTTTCGCCATGAGACGTGCCCACTCCCGCTCTGCCCTCCGCCACAACTATAAGCTTTCTGAGGCCTCATCAGAAGCAGAATAGATGCCCAGCATGATGCTTCCTGTATAGCCTGCAGAACCGTGGGCCAATTAAACCTGCTTTCTTTATCAATGATCCAGTCTCAGGTATTTCTTTGTAGTAATGCAAGAATAGCCTAATATGGTGTCTCAGCATCCTAGGACTACCTCCTATGGAAGCCCCTGATCACGGGATCAGGCACGTGGTCCATTCACTTTTGCATTTCTCGGCAGATGCGTTCCCTTTGCCAAGAATGCAATCCTCTACATTCAGATGCAGCCGAGTCCTGCTGTTCTCAAGGGACCGCCTCAGGTGTCACTTTCTCTTTGAAGCCTTTACTGAAATTTCCAGGGTGGAAAGATTGCAGAGCTCTTTACACAGTTCCCTTGTAGCACATATCACATCGTGTCCCAATAAACCATAGATAGTTCTCTGTCCTTCCACTCTGCTATGAGGTGCCTGGACACAGAACCCATGCTTTAACTATTTGCTTCTGCTTGTTTATGACATAGTGAAAATGGCATGGACTTTAAAGACAAAATAAGGAGACCAATCTCAGATCTGCTTTTATTTTTTTACTTTTGTTTATTGATTGATTGACTGATTGATTGAGATGGAGTCTTGCTCTGTCATGCAGGCTGAAGTGCAGTGGTGCAATCTCAGCTCACTGCACCTACCTTTCCCTCCCAGGCTCTAGTGAGTGATCCTCCTGACTCGGCTTCCCCAGAAGCTGGGATTACAGGCACGTGCCACCACACCTGGCCAATCCAGGCTGGTCCCAACCTTGTGACCTCAGGTGATCCACCCACCTTGGCCTCCCAAAATGCTGGGATTACAGGCATGAGCCACTCTTCCAGGCCTTAGCTCTGCATTTTTTTTTTTTTTTGAGATGAAGTTTTGCTCTTGTTGCCCAGGCTGGGGTGCAATGGCATGATCTCAGCTCACCACAACCTCTGCCTCCCAGATTCAAGCGATTCTCCTGCCTCAGACTCCCGGGTAGCTGGGATTACCGGTGCCTGCCACCATGTTTGACTAATTTTTGCGTTTTTAGTAGAGACGGGGTTTCACCATGTTGGCCAGGCTGGTCCCAAACTCCTGACCTCAGCTGATCTGCCCACCTCAGCCTCCCACAGTGCTGAGATTACACGCATGAGCCACTGTGCCTGGTCTCAGCTCTGCTTTTAAAGAACTGCGTGACCATGGACAAATCAGATTCTCTGATGCCCACATGCCCCGGGTTCTGCAAAATAAAGCAATCTCATCTTCCCTCCATCACTATTGTGAGGACAAAATGGGATAATCCCTATGCATCACTGATCCTGTGACCTGGTGCACAGAATAAAACCAGCAAGTGGAAGCCATTACAGTCAAAACCACAAAATAGATGCTCAATAAATCCTAGACAGAAATATGCGCTTTTAAAATCAAAGCAACTAAGAATGGTAGCTCCTCAAAGTGAAATGAGTGTTATCTCCGTGGGTTAGTGTGTGTTGAATGGTGGTCACCCAAAATATATGCCCAGCTCCTAACAACCAGTACTGGCGAATGTGACTTTATTTGGAAAAATGAGTCTCTGCAAATATAATTAAGTTAAAGGTCTGGAGATGAGATCATTTTGGATTAGCTGGGTGTGCCCTAGATCTACAAGTGTCCTTAAAGGAGACTGAAGAGGAGAAGATGGAGACACAGGGAGAAAGGCCCCTCAAGGTAGAAGCAGAGGCTGGAGTTTTGCAGCCAGAAACCAAGGAACTGGGACCTCCAGATGCTGGCAGAAGTAGGAAGGATCTTCCCTGCGGCCATCAGAGAGACAAAGGCCCTACCAATGCTTTGATTTTGGAATTCGGGCCTCTTGTTGTTTGCCCTCTGGTTGGTGGTGATTTGTTTCAGGAGCCCTGGGAAATGAATGCACGTGATTAAATGCAAACTCCACCAACGGCCATTATGCTCTGCGGATGGAACACACGTCTTACACTTAGAGTTCAGGCTGAATGTCCAACTGGGCCAGCATGGTTGGAGTCTGGTTAGGGTCTTCAGCAATTTTATGTTTTCAAGAGAGCTCAGTCTTCAGGGAGTTCTGTCAACTCTGAGTTCCATTTCCACTGGCGTCAGCACATGGTCTTATGTTATTCGTGGCTTTTGGCAGTGGTTGGGGTAAATGTCCCATGGCTGGGAAGTGACTGTCTCCCCTCCTGAGAGACCCCACTGCCCAGGCTCCTGTGTGTCCTGACAACCTTTATGGGCATCAGCCTCAGAAGAGAGGGTGGGCCGGGAAGGATCCATTTATCCTTCCATGGGACGACTGTTTTGCCTTCTCTACATGTTTTACTTCTCTTTTCTGACTAGAAACGTGGGATTTGCATAAGGCAGTACCTTAAATTTTGAAAGGCAGTGTTTATACAAACAAAAAATCTCCTCAAAACAAACAAAAACCTCTCCAAAGGGACGCTTCTAGCACTTGGTCTAGACCATTAAAACATGGATATTTTTTGTTCCTTTAAATTGTTTTATGGGCCTGATGGATAAAGAGTCCTAAGCCAAGTGTTACGTAAGCCAGAAACATCTGCGTAAAGCAAGACCAACTTCAGCTCAGCACTGCCCTGCAGAAGCAGTCTGGTCAGCCTAAAATGCTGGGAGCAGCCCCCACAGAGCCAAGCATCCTGGAACCCTGTCGCTCTTTCCCCCACACCCTACTAACCCGCTCTCCCCGTCGCCGACAACCCTGTCTTCATGAGAGAAACTCGAGGCTCAGAGAGGGTTCATCTATCCATTCCACAAACATCCACCCACCCAGGACCAGGTGTTCTCTTAGCCAGCATGGATAAGGCCATAGACAAGGTCACACAGATTCCCTCTTCCTGGAGCCTGCATTCTGGATGAGCAGACTGATTGCAAACAAGATCAATAGTGGTATGTGCTAAGGGAGAAATGAAATAAAAGGGGACATGGAGAGTTCTAGGGTGGAGGCTTAGTTTTCTTTTATTTATTTATTTATTGAGACAGGGTCTTGCTCTGTTACCCAGGCTGGAGTGTAATGGCATGATTTTGGCTTACTGCAGCCTCGAATTCCTGGGCTCAAGCAATCCTCCCACCTTAGCCTCCCTAGTAGCTGGGATTACAGGTGCATGCCCCCACACCTGCCTAATTTTTGCATTTTTTTTTTTTTTTGGAGAGATGGAATTTCACCATGTTGTCCAGGCTCGTCTCGAACTCCTAGACTCAATCCACTGCCTTAGCCTCCCAAAGTGCTGGAATTACAGGTGTGAGTGCCTGGTGGAATTACAGGTGGAATTACACGGTGGTGCCTGGCCGAGGCTCGGTTTTAAATAGGGTGGCCTGAGACGGTTGCACTTGAATAAAGCTGTGAAAGGGGTAAGGAGGAGATGTGGATGTTTTGGAGAAGAACCCTTCAGACAAAGGAGGTAGCAAGCTCAAGCCTTGAGGCAGGAGCATGTGGGATGAATATTGAAGTCTGAAATATTAAATAACCACTGAAAATCACTCCTGGTTCTTGATGACTGATTTCTTACATTCTATAAATTTCAAGGAAGAATACCTGCTTAAAACAGGGGTAAATACTGAGGGTGTACTCAGGGATAAATGACTCAACTGTCAGCTTCAGAAGGGCAGAGACAATACCCACTTCCCAAATGCCCACACGCATTGGTTCGATCAATGAACAAACGTAGTAATGATTTCTGTAAAAGACAAAAGATCTTCATTATATCAAAGTGAATAAAAAGCACATTTCTTACCATGCAAGCTGAAATGCAATCTGCCCAAGTTTCATTATAGATGCAAAACCAAAGGCTAGGATTTTAACACCATAAAAGCTTTTTAAAAATAAACAGAATAAATGGCACCATCTAAGGATGCCTGGACTCCCATCTTTCTTTCTTTTATAAATATTAACTCCCACAAATAGAGATCTGTTATGTAACAAAGATGCTAAGTATTGCTCTTCTGCTCAGCAACCAACCAAACATTTGGCCGTTCCTAACTTTCTACTTACAATTAACTCCAACAGCATGGAAACTTTAATAAGAACAAATGAAACAAGCAAAATAATGGACTTATTAGAAATGAACAGGCTGGGTGTGGTGACGTACACCTGTAAAACCAGCACTTTGGGAGGCCGAGGCGGGCAGATCATTTGAGCTCAGGAGTTCAAGACCAACGTGAGCAATACAGCAAAACCCTGTCTCTATAAAGAAATATAAAAATAAGCCAGGGCATGGTAGTGTACACCTGTAGTCTCAGCTACTTGGGAGGCTGAGGTGGGAGGATCGCTTGAGCCTGGGAGTTTGAGGCTGCAGTAAGCTGAGACTGCACCGCTGCACTATAGCCTGGGTGGCAGAGTGAGACCCTGTTTTTTGAGAGAGAGAGAGAGAGAGAGAGAGAGAGAGAGAGATAATGAACAGAAATGAAAACTGGTGCTGAGTTGCCTTGATCTTAGATTTTGGACCTTCCTGGACCAATTTTATTAACTGCCAAGTTGATCAATTTTACCTCCTTAATTTGTTAACATCTGTCTTCTTTCTATTTTCACTTTCTCTCCCATACGTCAGGCCACAAAAAATAGTCCCCCTGGTCTCCCTGAGTCCCATAGTGCCACCTCAAGCTCATATTCCTTAAAATGATCTTCTGACGCTCAATGCTGATCACTCTGCTATACTTCTCTACCTCCTCCCATGACTCCCCACTGCTACCAGGATACCGTTTAAACTCTGTGGAAAGCAGTGTAGGCCCTTGGAGATCTGTTCCCCTCTGCCTGCATTTCCTCCCACTCCTCCCCTTACCCATTATCTATCAGCCGTACTTAATCCCTGGCCATGGTTTAGCCAAACGTGCCATGGTATCTCTACTTCTGGGCCTTTGCAAACACCATTTCCTTTGCCTGGGAAAACCTCCATTCAGGTGTCCCCCAGGTAAGCACATACTCATAGTTTAAGTCACTCCCCTGTGAAGCCTGCCCTAATTTGTCCCTGTCTATCTAGGCATCCAGTTTTCTGCCCCAACACTGTGACAAATTCATGCCTGCATTCAACACAGTATCTGACTTATCATAATGGCACATGTAGCTCCCTGTAGCCTGTGAGCATATCAAGGGCTGTGACTCCATTCATATCAGTACAGCTCCTGGGATGACAGCTGCTGAATAAATACTTGTAAATAAAATAAATGATTAGTATGGTTTGGATTTGTGTCACCACCCAAATCTCATGTCAAATTGTAATCCCCAATGTGGGAGGAGGGACCTGGTGGGCGGTGACTGGATCAAGTGGGTGGATTTCCCCCTTGCTGGTCTCATGATTGCGAGGTTTTATGAGATCTGGTTGTTTAAAAGCATGTAGTGCCCAATAGCAAAGACTTGGAACCAACCCAAATACCCATCAATGATAGACTGGATAAAGAAAATGTGGCACATACACACCATGGAATACTATGCAGCCATAAAAAAGGATGAGTTAATGTCCTTTGCAGGGACATGGATGGAACTGGAAACCATCATTCTCAGCAAACTAACACAAGAACAGAAAACCAAACACCATAAGTGGGAGTTGAACAATGAGAACACATGGACACAGGGAGGGGAAGAGCACACACTGGGACCTGGTAGCGGGGTAGGGGGCTGGGGGAAGAACAGCATTAGGAGAAATACCTAATATAGATGACAGATTGATGGGTGCAGCAAACCACCATGGCACATGTATACCTATGTATCAAACCTACATGTTCTGTACATGTACCCGAGAACTTAAAGTATAATAAAAAAAGATTAAAAGTGCGCAGTGCCTCCTCCTTCTCTCTCTCCCTCCTTCTTCAGCCATGTAAGACATACCTGCTTCCCCTTTGCCTTCTGCCATGACTGTAAGTTTCCTGAGGCCTCCCCAGCCATACTTCCTGTACAGCCTGCAGAACTGTGAGCCAAGTAAACGTCTTTTCTTTATAAATTACTCAGTCTCAGATATTTCTTTATAGCAACATGAGAACAAACTAACACAATGATAGTGTTGGAAGTCAGCCTTAGAAGTGCTCTCTCGGGGTGATTCACTCTCCCCTAGATGAGCCAGGATCTCTGCCTTGCTGAGGTGGTAACAGTGAGGTATTGTGGGCATGGAGCTGTCTTCAGGCCATATATCACAGGTACAGCCCTGCTCCACTTCTTACTGTGGACCTGGGCACCTGACAACTTTCTCTGTCTTTATGATATTCTCTTTAAACATGGGAATTTTATCGTCTACTTCACAAGGTTGTCAGAAGGATTAAATAAGAGGAAATGTGCAAAATGCTTTTCATATCATGGACCAAACACTCAATAAGTGGAAAGGATTTGAAGACTGACTCTGCTACCAACTACCTGCACTTGAGACTGAAGGCACGTTAACCTCACTAGGCCTCAGTTTGCAAATAGGGAGAATAACAGAATCTGCCTGACAGCATTGTCATGAGGACTACTGTTCACCTGAAATATTTACTGAGTAGTTATTAATGCAACTGTATCCAGTAGTCTCTCCTATTGTGCTGCCCATTGCTCTGAATTGTGCCAATCTGTAAGATGTTTGAAGTTGGAGACCATCTAAGTATTTTCATTGTCATATTCCTGACACCGAGGGCACTGCTAGGCATACAGTATTAACAGATAACTCATTAAACACCCATAGAGACAATGACTGAAGGAATGTTGACTGCCCCTTCTACCTCTCCAAACTGGACCTCTCCTTGAAGGTTCAGCAGAGGCTTCTCCTCCCCTTTTGCCTGCTGTGGAATGTGACTTCTGCTTTTGAACACTCATGACATTTGTGTGTCTCTCATATTTGTCTGCTTCCCTGTAGCATATTTCAGCCTGGGACCTTCCATGGTTTTTTAAATTTTAACCAGCCCTGTCCCCTTAACAGAGTTACAAATCAGCCAGTGACTCACTGCCTGGTCTGTGCCCTGGAACCCTAAGTCCCAGCAAATTTTCCCATCCAGAAAAGTAGCCCATGGCTGTGAGAAATGGTTAATTTTATAGGGTTTGAGCAAGTCAAGAATGGCTAGACACTATTCCCCCTCCAGGAATGGCTAGCCAGTGATATATTTTTACAGGTACCATTTAAACAAATTCATAATACTCTAAGCAGAAAAATGTATTCAAATCCACCAAGCATGGCTCTTTCCAGCACTGGAGATTGCTGCTGTTTAAGCCAGAGGCACCCACATTAAAAATAAATGCTTAGTAGGAGAATATTTAATGACATGGAAAATGTTTCTGTTATACTGTTGAGAAGAAAAAGCAGGTTACAAAACTGTATGAACAGTGAGCTCTCATTTTTGTTAAAAAGGTATTTATGTATCACAATACATAAACAGAGGAGGAGAATTATATACAGCAAGATATTAACAGCAATTATCTCTGGATGATATGGTTATGCAAATTTTATTTTATCCTTTGTGTCCTTTCCCAATTTTCTCATTTCTTTTTACAATAAACATGTATTATCATAAAAGACTAAGTTTTATTATCAGAGCAAAATCCAATGATTCAGGGCTTTTGGATCCATCTATGTAATTTTGCGGGGGATGTATCACAAGGTACATGACCCTGGGTGATGGATGTGGCTTTCCTACCCCTTTCTCCTCTTCAGCCCTTTGGGAAGCAGTGCAAACCCACAAGTCTCAGGCTTTGCTTAAATGCAGGCAACCATTCCCCGAACCAAGATATGATGGCCATTAGTAACTCCAATAGGGGCATCTGGGAGGACCTCACACTGCAATAGAAAGAAGGTGCTAAATAAAGAATGCACACCTTTTGTTGGCTCTTTAAATGTCAGTGTGCAGGTCTGAGCATTTATATCTCAGACATTTCCAGAGAGCTGGACCCAGCAGCTGCTGGGGAGGGAACCAAGAATTCAAGTAAATGTTAATTGGCACTGAGGTGTGACATGAGGGTTCTGAAAAGGCTGTGCTGGGAAACTTGGTCTTTTCCTCTTCCTCTCTTCTTCCTTTAATGTGGTCATCCATAAATCATGAAGGGGACTTGGTCAGTGGACACAGGAGGACAGAGGTTGTTTAACCTTCCTATATGAAGACATCCATTATTCATAAGTGATTCTGCAGCGACGACAGCGCCATGTGGCCTGATGCTTGGATGGAACTGAAAACTGCAGCCAATCAGCAGACGGATTCCTGACCCACTGGTATCCAGTGAAATATGGGAGCCCTTGAATGTTTTGTCCAAAAATGTCACCTATGCATGCCACTGGACTTGTTAATTTAGTTTGTTAAAAATACGATGAAGTGGACATGATAAAGAAAGTGAAAAGACAACCTACAGAATGGAATAAAAATATTCAGCAAATCATACATCTGATAAGGATCTACTACCCAGAACATGTAGGGAACACTTAAAACTCAACCACAAAATTCAAATGTAGGCAAAAGACTGGAATCAACATTTCTCCAAAGAAGATATACAAATGGCCAATGAACATATGAAAAAACACTCAGTTTCACTAATCATTAGAGAAATGCAAGTCAAAACTATGAGACAGCACCTCATAGCTATACTGCTCATAGAATGGGCAGTATAAAAAATTGGCACAACAGAAAATAGCCAGGGTCTGGCGGGATGTGGAGAAATGGGAACTCTTGTGTACTGGTGGTTAGCATATAAAATGGTATCACTGCTATGTGTAATACCACATAGGTGCTAGTATGAGGGTTCATCAAAAAGTTAAACACGGAGCTACTGCTTCAAGGTGTATATCCCAAAGAATTGAAAACAGGCGCTCAAACAGATACATGTACACACATGTTCACAGCACAGCACATTAACCAGAAGGCAGAAACAGTGCCGAATGTCCATCAGTAGATGGACGGATAAACAAAATGTGGTCTATCCAGACAAGGAAATATTATTCAGCCATAAAAAGGAATGAAATACTGATGCAGCTACAACATGGAAGAACCTTGAAAACATTACACTAAGTCAAAAACTCCAGACACAAAAATGTCACATATTGAATGACTTCATTTATATGGAATGTCCAGAATGGATAAGTCCATAGAGACAGAAAGCAGGTTGTTTTTTGCCAGGGACTGGGGTTGGGGAAGAAGAAGCAGGAGAGACTTCTTAATGGGTCTGGAGTTTCCTATTGGGATGATAAAAATATTTTAGGACCAGCTAGAGGCGATGGTTGTACACCACCATGAATGTACTAAATGCCACTGAATTGTTCACTTTAACACGGTTAGTTTTATGTTATGTGAATTTTACATCACTTAAAGAAATACAATAAAGAGCCTACTACGTGCTAGTTTCTGGGGCTGCAAAGGTGAGTGAAGTAGTCTGGGACCTTGCTTTTACATTACTGCCCAGTGTGGGAGGCAGATATTAATCATATGAGTTTATGTTATATTCTAAGGGAGAAATGAGAGCTAAAGAAGAGGTTCGGGTGCTATGAAAGCACCTCCAAGAAGAGCTGGAACATATCTCAGAGACCAGGAAGGCTCTCAAGGGATTGATGGTTGAGCTAAAATCTGAAAGGAGGTTAAGAGGTAACGAGGGCAATGGCACAGGGCGAGAAGGAAGAATACTCCAGGTCATGAACAGCATGTGCAAAGCCCTGGGATAGATGCAGGTGAAGACAGAAACCCCAGGTTGGAGGGCAGAGGGGGAGGGAGATGTGAAGGTCCATGGACAGGCTCAGATTGGTCTCCTGAGAGGAAGAGGATGCCTGTGAGGGTGACTAAGCCAGGGGGTTGACTTGATAAGATTCTGGCTATATTGTGGGACACTTGTCTTTTTTTAATCTTTTGGTAACAGCGTTACTGAGACATAATTCACATACGGCATGATTCACCTATTTAAAATGTACAAATTCAATGGTTTTTAGCATATTTAGAGTCATGCAACCATCACCATAATTGATTTTGGAACATTTTCATCACCCCAAAGAAAAACTCCATACCTATCAGCAGTCACCACTTGCATTCATTTTCCATGGCTGCTGGAACAAATGGCTTCAGAAACAAAAATACGTCATCTCTTGGTGCTTCACTCATTTTTATGGCCAAAGAATATTCTATTGTATGGACAGACCCATTCTGTTTATGTATTCATTAGTGAATGGGCATTTGGGCTGTTTCCACTTTTTAGTTATTATCATAATTTTGCTATTAGTATTCATGGTCAGGATTTTTCTTGTGGATATGTGTTTTCATTTCTCTTGAGTATTACACATTGTTCCCTTAAAAAGTTACTCTTCATGGGTTGGAGTTTCAAAACTGGAGTTCATGGACATTGCAGGGAGTAAATTCTGGAGCCCTGTTGACCCCAGAAGGTGTATATGAAATCATTGTTTCATAGAAGGTTGTCATTCCATTGGAATCTTAACAAGATCTGGCATGACTTGGTGGTGATTTGTGAAGCTACCACTGAATGGGGAGGGGGAAAGAGGGATGGATCTGCTAAGACCCATAGTGAATCACAGGCATGGAATGCCATCCCTATGATACAGAGGAGGAAATTGAGCAACCAAGAGCTGAAGTAACTCACAGTTGTGTGGTTGGTAAGTGAGGAGGCCAAGATTTGAGCCTGGGTCTGATCTCAGAGCAGCAAATGTAAGTGGCACACCCTATCCAGATGAGGGTATACGGTTCTCAGCCTGGGGTCACAGTTGCTTTTCCTCACCAGTGTTTCTGAGGCATAGGTTCCCCAGAGAACACCACCATTGAGGACCTGGAGGGCTCTCCCTGCTTGGAGCTGGGAAGTCAAAAGCGTCAATAATCAGGCCGACACTGAGGCTCTAGACTTTGGAGGCAAGCCCAAGTGCACAAGCACAGCTTTTATGAATAGAGAGCAGGGTGCTCCCATCTGATGCATCAAGGGTGTGCCTCAAAACGACGACAATGGCAACATCAGATAATGACAATATCTACTGCCGTTTCCAGAGCAACTTCCATGACCCAGGTACTCATCTCCCTCATCTGAATCTCATGACAATGCTTCAGGGTCTGTATCGGCAGCTGCCCATTTTGCAGCTGGGAAAATTGAGGGGCACAGGGCTTATGGACTGTCTTGGGAAAAGAGCGGGTTGGAGATACCTTTGTACCTCCAAGGGTATCTGGGGATCCTCATCTCCTCTTTAAATCCCTCTGACCCAATTCACTGAAATCTAGGGCAAGATAGTCCAGGCTTCCCTGTCCCAAGGCTCAGCGCTGAGAACTGCCAAGACAAGGAGACAGCTACTAATCAGCATGTATATGACTGTTACATAGCAGGTGTTCAATAGTTACCAAATAAATAAGTGTATTGATTTGATGAAGAACTACAGCAGCTAAGCAAGCCTCACTTTCATGCCATTAAAGAATCTGCTGGGTGATAAGCCAAGAGTTACCTACATTTTAAAAATGCAGCCTCATTTACAAAACATGGGCTTCCTTCTACCTTTGTTTTTTATTTTATTTAAAAATTTTTTTTAGAAATGTTAGGTTTCAATTTATATAGCAAACTGGGTCAGTTATGGCAACTATGCTCTAGGCCCCTGTGTTAAGTAGGATCCTGAGGTTACATCTGGACTCAGAAGTGCTGCCATTGATTAGTGATGTCTACTGTGGGCATTGATTAGTGAAAAAGGGCAGAGAGAATATGTGCCACCATTGCTGGTCACTGTCCTTCCTCTAGTAGCTTCCTTGCCTTCAGGTTCAGTAGTTATCTCCATGCTGATAGACCATCATTCTATTTTTATTGCTGACCTCATTGGCATCCTGACCCACCACCGAATGCTGACTATGCAGAACTGACCCACACCCACTACTGCTAAACTCAAGGATCGAGCCACTGAAAACACATATAGTTTGCCTCTAGTTCATTTGTTGGAAGCCACATAATCAGCTCCTAGGCATACTCCAACCTTCCTCCTTACCTCCCCAAATTCAATGATTCAAGGTTTTTTCAGCGTCTAAATCTTTTTTATTCTTTAAATTTCTCAGCAGCTCAGCAATGTGTCATTGCATTGTGCACAGTCATAAAAATAATATGAACGTTCCATGGTGTGAGACGATGTTCTTACAATATTCTGTGGATGAAAAATATTGAGTGTGTCAACATGTTCAAGGCCTAAAAAGAGAGCTTCATCACTCAGCCCATACTCTCTGTAAGTACTATATGCATTTCAATCCTTTATGTGTGAAACTTAATGAGTTTAGACTCTTTGCCTCATTGGTCATACTACCAGGAAATAAAACAAAAGAAAAGGCATAACTTTCTCACATTTAAATTTTAAATGCATCAAATCCTTAAAACAAACCAAACAGAAATGATTACTGAAATTTATAGGAGAAATGATGGATGATTTGAATTTCCAAAGCGTATTTTGAGTCTGTTCTGAATTCTTCCATATCAAGAATGCCATGTTTGGCTATTATGCATGTTCAATAGCTTTTCCTCTGCCCATGTACCAGAAGTGGCAAGGAATAACATCGATTAATTAGTGAGCAAGGGGCTAGAATATTCAACTCAATGGATCGGGGATTTATTTTGGTACCGTGAGGTGCCAGGCACTGTGCTTGGTACTGAGGACTTAAGATGCTAAGCTGACACGGACAGTATATCCATCCAGGTGAGATGAGATGGTCCAGGAGGGAGAGTAGGTGAGGAATGAAAGACAGTCTTAGAAAGAAGACTAAAAGGCCGGCGTGGTGGCTCACACCTGTAATCCCAGCACTTTGGGAGACTGAGGTGGGTGGATTAGATCACCTGAGGTCAGGAGTTTGAGACCAACCTGACTAACATGGTGAAGCCCCATATCTTCCCAGCTACTCGGGAGTCTGAGGCATGAGAATCGCATGAACCCAAGACGCGGAGGTGGCAGGGAGCCGAGATCACTCCACTGCATTCCAGCTTGGGCAACAAGAGCAAAACTCAGTCTCCAAAAAAAAAAAAGTGTAACAAAAAATACCTAGTTATCAATTAGGGTTTTGATGATGACTGTGAAAATAAATAACATCTACTGATCACTTAACACATGCCAGGCTGTCTGAGTTTTCTGGACGTTATCACCATTTGACTCTCACTGCATCCTATGACATGAGTGTCACCATCTGACCCACTTCATAGATGAGAACACTGAGGCTCAGAATGTTAAATGACTTCCCCTAGTTAGTCCAGAGGAAGTGACAGAGCCCGGATCTGTACCCATGTGGCGCAACTCCTTAGCTCTGTGGCCGGAGTGCACGTTTCACACGAGGAGTGGGGGCAACGAGGTGCCGGCCTGGTAGCTAGTTTCTAGCTCAGCCGCCTCGCTGGATGGAATTGAGACAAATCACAGCGCACGGGTGAAAAGAAAATGCAGTTTGGAAGATGAGAGAGGGAGCAATTGAGGGGTGGGTTATAGTTCGAAGGAAAATGGGAGAATAAACTTTACCTCTGGTCCTTCTCAGGAGCGAACTGCCTGTGCTGAATTCTCGCAGCACATGCCACCCTCACATTCAGGAGTGGCAGACCCAATATCTCCTGATTATCTGGTATGGTAAAAGTGTATGGTCACCATTACCTGGAAGTACTAACTCGGGGCCTGTTATCTCATTTTCAAGATCATGCTTCCAAATTCGCTTAAACTTAGATTCTATTAGTCTAATTCAATACACAGATAATTTAAGTGATCAATATCTTATCGCTTTAAGGGCCAGATTTTTTGTTTTTTAAAAAGACGTAAAAACTTGGCCCAAGATCAAGCTGAGACAAATGAAAAGAAGACTGTTAGAGCTTCCTCCAAGATGCAGCTGTCTACTGCGTTTTTATCAGCAAGCTGTTCTCACTGTCCCTCATGTGACCATTTTCCACCTTTTTATTCTCTTGCAGATAAAGTATTTAGGCTGCTTTCTCAGTAGTAAAAACTTGACGTAGAAGATCCATATGGAGAAAACTGGGTGAAGATTTCCATTTGGAAATACTCCCTAATATTTTGGTAATGACACTAAGTGAAAAGGGTTTTTACCATATTTGTGGAAATCTGTGCAGGTCAGCATGGTCTGTTTTGGTTTTCTTTGGTGAGTGTGGTTCCCTCATACTGGGGAAGAATGCAGCGCCTCTGTTTCTGAATGTTTAGCTTGAGGTGCTGGCCCTCAGGTGGGGTGGGCCAGAAGGTTTTTTTTAATATATATATATATATATATATATATATATATATATGAGATATATATAACATATATATGATATATATATATAATATATATATTTTAATATATGGATGATATATATATATATACACACAAATTTATATATGTAATATATAATTTATATTCTAGCCCTTGGGTGGGGCCAGAAGGTTATATATATATATGGATGAGACATATATATACATACAAATTTATATACGTAATATATATTATATATAGACATATATAATTTATATACATAATATATAAATATATGTAATATATGAATTTATATGTATAATATATAATGTATTATAATAAATCAACATAATAAATTTATATATGTAATACATAAACATGTAATTTATATGTAACGTAAGTATATAAAATTTATATATGTAATTTTGTATATTATATATATAAATATAAATTTATATTTATATATATTATATACATATAAAATATATATACACCTATAAATATATATGCGTATAAAGGAACAAGAAAGAAGCTTTGGGAGTTTTAGGATGGACTGTCTCCTGCTGTTGTGCTCCTCAGTCGTCTTTTCCAGCGGCTGCATACCCTGTACTAGCTCCTTCCCACAGCAGCCCAGTAAAGCAGTGAGGCTGTTCTGCACTAGACCACGAGCGCGGTGAGGGCAGCGGTACATTTTTCCTTGGCTTTGCCATTCTCACTGCCTGGTACAGGAACATGATCAGAACTCAGAAAGGGTTGGGTTAAATGGCAGATAGCATCCTCACCTTGTTGGGGAGACATAGAGTCAAGCCCCTGAGACAAATGCCATCACAGGCAAACCGTGAAATGTGGGGACTTTAGAAGATGGGGTGAACAGACAGAGAAGACCCCGTGTGGCTCACTGGCTAGTTCTCAAGGTAGTTTTGTGGCCACTGGGGGAGGTGGATACTCTGGCTGGCATCTACAACGCAAGACCTGTACTCATAAAGTCAACAGCATGAGTTAGAATCCTGTCTGCTCAGTTTCCTTTGCTTTGCTTTCTGGCCAGCAATAGAGATTCTTCCCATTTTGTAAGAAAAGATGGGCTACACGGGAACAGGGACCTTGAGTCTGAGAAATGGAATGAATGATGATCAGTTTAAAACCACTGGCTTCTCCAGAGAGGCAGACAGGCAGAGAGCCAGGTGGCTGGACATCTCTGAGCCCATGTCCTATGTCATTGTAAACAGAAGAGAGAGATTTTGTTATCATGGGAAGAAGACAATTAGGAATCTGGAGGGGTTTTCTCCATTAATCCTGACGGAAATTGTATAAGACACTTTTAGAAAAAAATAGAAAAATGTGTTTTTACTAAACATATTATTTCATTCATCTAAATATTTTTTAGAATAATTTCCAAAGAAACAATAGCATCAAGGCTACAGCCCACGAACCCCTGCAACTTGTCTAAAGTTACTTCCCAAGGAAGGGGAACACACTGTTTTATCAGAGATGGCCCTGAGCAGACTGGCTTACAGAGACAATCTGTCAATCAACTGGTGGCCACATGTACTGTACATGCCACCATGGTGGAGTGCAGTGTGCAGCTGGTTCCACTTGGGAGAGGCAGGGGAGGCTTGGTGGAGGCATTTAGGCTGGGTCTGAAAAGATCTGCAGGAGTCTCCCAGGTCAACGAGGGAAGGAAGAGCACACAGACTGAAGGAAGAGCATGTGCAAAGGACAGAAGGCAGGCAAGGTCCTCATAGATTGGTGGAATAACATATTTGGCAGGAATCTATAGTATTCAGAAGCAGAAAAAGGAGAGGAGGCCAGAATGGTTTGGGGCAAGATTCTAAGGAATTTAAAGTTGCTGCACTAGGCAAGATGGAGCCGACAGTACTTTCAAGCAGAGGAGACTGTTTGAGAAAAGAATGTTCAGGAGGCAGTAGGCGAATGGATGGAGTTGGGAGCAGAGAGGCAGTTCTGAGACTCTGCAATGGTCCAGGAAAGAGAGGTGAGGGCAAGAAGTAGACAGAGGCCCCGAAGGAACAGAACAGTGAGTGGCTTTGGGAGCTGATCACAAGGAGCTCTGGAGGATGGAATGGGACCAAAGGAGGAAAGGGAGAGTGAGGATCCTTCATAACTGCTGGAAAAGACATATGCTAGAGATGTTGCAGATGCCAGCAGAAAGCATGCAATTTCCCTCTGTCTTCTTAGTCCTTCCCATCTACTAGCAAGGAGGCATTTATTGTGGGTGCCCTTCGTTGAGCCCAAATCCCTGCCACCATTGAGGAGTTGCTCAGATTTGCTCCATTGGTTTAACTATCACCCCCTAAAGTGACAGCAAGGCCAAAGCACTCTGAATGACATGATGAGCTCGGAATAGAAACAGCGATTCATCAATAACTCACTGACATGTATGGACATTCATTATGCTCAGAAACCTCATAAATGAACCGTGAACAAGTAATAGTTGAATTTGGAAATGACATGTAAGGCTCCAGAAGGATCAGAATTTCATCCTGTTTCTTCTTCCTAAGAAATAAGGGAATTTTCTAGTTACCACTCTCCAGTTCATCTTTATAAGAAATTAATATTTTTAAAGGCCAAACTCGTGGCTTCATTTTTCATCTTGACAGCTTCTGAAATGCAGATAGATTTTGCATTGGATTGGCTTCTTTTTCTTCTTTTGTTTTGGGGTGAGTTTCATTTCATTCCACCAGCACATGTATTCAGACCAATGAATGCCTTTGAGATGAGCTTGGGAGGAGGAGAGAATTTGATTTAAACGGGAAGCTCTGCTAACGGGACAGTTGGTGAGCATCCCCGCCTGCGGGTGGGCTGGGTTTGGACGTGAAGTAACAAGATGTATAAGCTGCTGATTCCCCAAGCGAATGTGGGCAGCACTCTGTGCAGGATGCAATGAACTGGGGCTTTGGTTGCAGGTGGAAGCAACAGAATTTACAGGGTTAAAACTTGTGCCTGGACATTTTCTTGCTTTTTAAAAACATTTTTAAATAAGTACATATTTCTGCCTTAGAAATTTTCACATGCACCAGCTCTGCCATTTACTAGCTAAGTCTTGTGTAAGCGAATTTTCTTGTGCCTCATTTTCCCTGCCTGCAACTTGTACATTCAGATGTTTCCTATTTTATAGGCATGCCCGGGATTCAAGGGGCACTGATTCATCTCTGGTTCCTCTCTAGTCTCTATGAGTTCCCCCACTATGTGCCAAGAACCAGGAATACAACGTTAGATTGACATGGCATCTTTTTCGACGGACTCACAGACTGCTAGGGAAGGGGAGGAAATCAATCATTTTAGAGAATACAGTGACGAGAGCCATGACTGGGCACTGGGAAAGCCCAGAAGAATGGCAGCTACGCCTGGCTGGGGAGTCAAGTATCTCCCGCAAGAGGGGACGCTGAATCTGAGTTATGAACAAGTAGGGGTTGGCTGGATGGCAAATGGGGAAAACTGCGAGGCCTTTCAGGCACAGGCAGGCAAGGAGCACAGAGCCTGGAATTGTATGACACAGGGAATGGCAGGTGGGTAAATCTCCCAGGGATGGAGGGAATGTGGGGAAGTGGAGAAAGGATAAGTGAGGGATGAGGGTGAGAATAAGGAGAGCATTTCTCTTCCACTGTTCTTTATTTCCTTGGCTGCAGAGCTTTTCTGGAGGAGTGATTCTCAGGAACTCAGAGCTCTCTCTCTTCTCTGAGATTCTGCCTCTGGAAATAACATGCAAGGAACACCAGGCAGATGAGAAATGATGAGCGAGGTTATTATCTGAGCAGGTGACGACAACCCTGAGAGCAGAGGGCTGTCATAAAGTGAGCTAGAGAGCAGGGCTTTCCCTGTGACTGACCAGGACCTCCAACCTGATGTTCTGCCCAGCCTCATCAGATGTACAAGGAAGGCAAATCCATGCCTGCTCATGGCATGTGGGGGTCCAGAGAACAGGAAGCACAAAAGGGCTTGCTGCACCTGGATGGAGAGAGTGGAAGAGGGAGAAAGGAAAATGGAGGTGGGGTGTTGCCTTTGAGAGCCAGGGACCTTACCAAATAATAGATGTGGCTGGAAGGGCATGTCAGTTTCCCACAATCATTTAGCTACTTGTCTTCCTATAAAAGGAGTGAGGGAATGACAAAGAAGCTGGAGTTCCCATCCCAGCAGGCCACCACTGCCCCATGGGGGGAAAAGGACAGATATTCCTTTTGCATTGAGTTGCATAAAGTTAAAGAAAGGGAAGAACAGTCTTTCCCTTTCAAACAGGGTGGGTGCAAGGGAACAACGCTGACCCTTACGTCCACTGCAAGTAGAAGAGCAGGTAACGAGGCTGCTACTATCAGATGCCTGGACATCCCCAAGAAATTGGAAGAGCACTGTGGTACTCTCAGGCCAATTGAGAGCCCGACACGCTATTCAGGGCATCTTAGCAGGTGACAACTTCCATAGTCCAAGTCAAGAGAGGGATGAACACCGTTCTGTAGCCTTGCAAAGCGTCTCACACCTGCTTTAAAACTCAACTGGGTCCCAGTCTTAAACAATATGCAATAGAGTGCAAATGCTATAGCATGAGAGGTGGGTGGCAAAAGAAGAAAGATCAGACAAGCTACATGTGAAAAAGAAAAGTCATAAGTCAGAAAAGAGTAAATCAGTTAAAAGCAGGGACGAGAAAGGAGAATGCCTAGAAGTCCCCATGCAGCGGGAAAAAGCATGAGGAAGGAGATGAAAATCCATCATCTTCACCCACCACGTAAAGATTGCATTTCTCAGATGTTCCACTGCCTCGTCCTTCCTCTCAGGGAGTTCGGAGAATTCATCCAAGCAGAGAACAGGAGATGAATTAAATGTCACCAAATGTCCTCAAGGAGTGGAATCATTTGTGACAAAGAAGCACTCTTGGGGAAAGAAGAGACCCAGTAATCAGTCCCTCTGAAAACCTCTGCAACTGAGAAAGAAAATAAAAAAGAACAGTGGAAGAAGGATGGAAATCCCAAGGGGGATCTAGGGTCAGGGCTGTCAAGGCTGGAGAGAGTGGGCCAGGCCGGTAGCGGAGATGAGGGCTTGGACAACTCTACTGGATGGCATCCAGCAGGAGTCTGGGGTCACGGTACTATGACGAGGAAAATTTTAGCCAGAAACCGAGAAAGCTTGGTCCAGATCTAACTGCTTTTCTAGAGGACAAGGGTCTGAGAAGGATCACTGGGACTGAAGAGTACCGAAGAACTGCAAACATGCAAGAGAACCCACACACCTGGCAGGTGTGGGGCAGGGAAGTGATGCACGGGGAGACTCAAAAGCACTGAGGAGCAAGGCATAAAATGGGACATTCCCTCTGCCATGGTGGCCCTGTTTGGTATTTCATGTGTATGAACGAGACTACTTTGAACTGTAAAAAACAGTTTATAGCACTTACTGCATGACTCAGATCATTGTTATGTGGTGGACATGGGTACTGTGGAGCCAGCGCAGAGGAGGGCTGCCTTTCAGCGACTTCCACACTCTTCACTCTGGCTTCTGTACAGACTATCCCTGATCCCTCAATGTGTCAGACAATATTCTTACCTTTTTGCCACTGGGCTTAAGATTCATCCCTCCTGGGAGCAGTGGCTCATGTCTGTAACCCAGCACTTTGGGAGGCCAAGGTGGTGGATTAGTTGTGGTCAGGAGTTTGAGACCTGTCTGGCCAACATAGTGAAATTCCATCTCTACTAAAAATACAAAAATTAGCTGGGCATGGTGACAGGCAACTGTAATCCCAGCTACTCGGGAGGCTGAGGCAGGAGAATCACTTGAAGCTAAGAGGCAGAGGTTGCAGTGAGCTGAAACTGCACCCTTGCTCTCCAGCCTGTGTGACAGAGTGAGGCTCCATCTCACATACGAAAAAATTCATCCCATATGTCACCTTTTTCAAGAAGCAGCCCCTCCCCTCCTTTCTGCCCCTTGTCTGGGTTTATGCTAATGCCTTACTGTCACATCACTTACCCAGTCGTTCCCTGATTAGTTGCTTGCCTGCCACTTTTCCCCTCTAGATTTTGAACTACTTGAAAGTACAGACTTGGTCCACTTTGCATCTCTGAGGATTCACATGGTGTCTGGCACACAGAAGGCACCTGATAAATACCAACAGTACTACCGAGACCAGCAGCACCTCTCAGATACTGCACACTTACTTGCAAAACACCAGGCATGGTGCTAATCATTTCACATATTTGACTTCATTCAGCCTCATAACTGCTCTGTGAGGATGGTTCCACATCCCCATTTTGCAGAACAAGAAACTAGTGGTTAAGGTTGTTTATCCCAGTCACACCGGCAGGCTGTGAAGACACTGCAATTCAGACCTGGATCTCTCGGATTCCAGGATTTGTACTCACAGTAACATCGCGGAATAAACAAATCGACCCGTCCCACATTAGTTTCTGGATAGCAGTGGTGCTAAGTTACCTAGAGAGATGGTAGGTCGGCTCTGGCAGGGAGCAGAGGAAAGGCAGAAAATAGGGCAGGAGGCTTTGGTTTGGGGATGATTATACTTGACACGACTGGGTCTGTTTTTCAAGAAGACTTGCTGTCTGTTATGTGTACACACACACACATATATGCGTGTGCACACACACACACACACACACACACACAGACACCTGCCTTTCTAAAACCGGTCTTTTCTAGAGGAAACCTGCACTTCAGTCAAAAGGATTTGTAAGGTTATATGTAAAATTTCCACCAAATCAAGCATATTGATTACCAGTAGGGACAGGATAACTGTCACCACTCCCAAAGGACCTCAGCTTAACCAATTTAGTTGACATTAAAACATAAACATTTCAAACCTAATTAATGCATTTTCTCCAAGTCACTCTTTGTCTTTGTACATTGCCTTAAATTTAATCTTTCTTCAAGATGTAAAATTACAGCTTCAAAAGCATTTTTATCATGTTGAGCTTGAGGTAAATAAATGCAGTTGTCCATCTCAGGAGTCCATCCTGGTTCCATGGCTGCTTAAAACCTCCAAGAAGAATCACTATCCACTCAAAGTTAGTAATCTTGCACATAGCCATAATTTAGTAATGTTTCCCTATGTTATTAGGCTCTGAGAGGGCTCCTAAGAAAAGGAAGCAGCTGGTAGATGCTGCTTCTTACCCCTTTTTGCAAATTCATTGGCTCTTCCTGCAATGTGGCAACAAGGAGAAATTTATTCACTAATTCACTTATCATTCACATACTCACTCTGTACTTCTGATCATGAAAGAAATTTTACAGACCAGCTAATCCAATGCTCCTTCTATTACAGATGAGGAGACACACCCAGAGAGAAAAGGAGACTTGTCCAAGGTCCCTCTACCAGTTTGCCACAAGCTCAGGACAGAATCCAAGTCCTCTTCCTCCTTGGCCACCCCACCGTCTAACCAAATATACAATACTCAGGGTACTTTATACTAACAGCAGAGCAGCACTTCTAGCTACATTTCAGATGCATCTTAACCAAGTTTGGTATTAGTTTTACAGGAACACAGACGTGGTTTATTTCTTGACATTCTCCTCCTATCAAGATGGATTTTTTTTTCTAAGTATCTTCTACCCAAAATAGACAGGCAGAAACCCTCCATGTGGGTGTTGGTGCACAGACATCAAAAATATTCTTCACCAAACCTACGTGGCATGAAGGTTGAGGGTTCATTAAGAGAAAAGACAATCTATTCACTTAAGATATACTTTATCTCAAATCTTACATCTGTAGCACTATTTATTTTCATGGGTGTCTTCTTACTCATGCAGATTTATGTGTGATTACCAATCTTTCATGAAATAGGCAAATAGAAATTAAACATCTAAAAATACATAGAATCCAAATGTAACCCAGTGTTTTTCCTGACTCTGATTGAGACAATTGCCTCTTGTTCACTGTGGGCTACATAAGAAAAGAAGTTGGTGTCGTTTGCTAATTTTTTGCTATCTATTTTGCTATTTTTTTTCTATTCTGGTAGTAGAGCCGAACTCATCTGCTGACATGAGAAGACCAAAATTCTTATTCTCCGACAAGGATCCTGAGGTACTGTCTAGTGCAATCAAGAATTTGATTGCCCTATCCAGGTCAGAAGATTCCAGTTCTGAACTATCCCTTTGGTACCTAGGCTTCCGCTTATGCCAGAACCCCAAATAAAACAAGATGAGACCCTTACAAGGCTGGAGCCCTATGCAGAGTTTTGCACTAGTCTGAGATCTAGACTGGAAGACACCTGGACATCACCGTGAGCTCTCCAAGGTCCTGACAACAGTCTCTGGACATGGATTTCTCAGAATTCTGCTCTCTGGGATCTTGGCTTGGTGGCACTATATTCCACCGGATTCCAACTTGTGGCTGTAAGCATTTTTTGTTATTCACCTCTCACCCTTTGGATATCTGAATCCCCATTTGATGTTGGTGCTCTGTCTTCAGTTTAGTCAGATTCAGATCAGTGGTCTCTTTTAAGGAACTACAAAACAGCATTGCCATTGAGCTGTGGCACATTGTTGTAGTTGATGATACTGTTACAGCAATCACCAGGCAGTTTATTCAGTATGTACTATGAACAATAAGAAATGCAGGGACGTTATCTTTCAAAATTCACCATCTCCTTGTATATTAGGTAGTATCATTTTGCAAATAAGAAAATGAAGGAAATTCTGCTTAAGATCACTGTAGAAAATAAATGAATTTTAACATGTAAAGTGCTTAGGTCAGTGCCGATAGCCTAGTAAATACTCAATAAATGTTAGCTGGTAATAGCCTTTCTTCTTACATTGTGCTACTATTGACTTAAATGTACAGCCCCTGCAGAAGGGAAGGAAAATATACTTTGATAGCATGCCCTCCCTTCCTTGAAGCATTTTTTTTTTTTGAGATGGAGTTTTGCTCTTATTGCCCAGGCTGAAGTACAACAGTGCCATTTTGGCTCACCACAACCTCTGCCTCCCAGGTTCAAGCGATTCTCCTGCCTCAGTCTCCTGAGTAGCTGGGATTGCAGGCATGCACCACCACTGCTGGCTAGTTTTATATTTTTTAGTGGAGATGGCATTTCCCCAAGTTGGTCAGGCTAGTCTCGAACTCGTGACCTCAGGTGAACCACCCGCCTCTGCCTCCCAAAGTGCTGGGGTTACAGGCATAAGCCATCATGCCTGGCCTGAAGCATCTTTGAAGGAGTGAGAGAAGAAGTTGAATGAATATTTTTCAGGGGAAGAAAAGAACAATAGCCAATCAAAAATGATCTATTGGTTTGGAAGTCACAGAAGGTTTGGGAAGAGAACTAAATTTTAAGAAAACTCCAGAAAATAAAGCATGAATTTACAGGTGATTATACTTCTCACTTGTTCTAATTTGCTAGACATACCATTTCCCTTCCAGGTTAATCTGCTCAACCCTGAGGCCCTGGAGGGGCAAGCTTATGGAACACGTGTTCTTGCCACAGCATCATGTCTTACTGGGCCAGGGGGGCGGGGCTATACCCCAAAAGGGAACCAACTCATATGATTAAGGTTGAGTCAATCATTGTTACCTCTTGGGAATTTGGAATTGAAACTTGTAGAGACTAAGTAAGTAGGTAGCAAAACAAAACAATGTAAACACAGAGAAAGAAGCTAAGTCACATTAATGGCAGAGCACACAGAAGGCAGGCCCAGGGACCGATAAACATTTTTTTCCATTTTTCTTATCAATGTTATAGAAAAACAATGCTAAGTGGAACTCTAAATAGAACTTCAGGAGTCACTCATCTTGTATAAATTAAACTTTGTATTTTTGACTAATGCCATGGCAATCTCCCTCCCCCCAGCCCTTAGCAATCATTTTTCCACTCTGTTTCCATGTGTGTAACTATTTCGGATTCATCACATACGTGGTATCATGTGCTATTTGTCATTTTGCGTCTGCCTCATTTCATTTAGCACAACATCCTCCAGGTTCATCCATGCTGATGCAAACAGCAGGATTTTCTCCTTTTTTAACGCCGAGTAGCGTTCCATTGCATTATATATCAAATGCAACTTTTATCTTTGTAGCATTAGCTTTCAGAGCTGGAAACTATGCATAAAAGTAGCAGAGAAAAATTTTGCCCAATCAGAACTATGAATATGTCTACTATATTCTAAACTCCATGAGAGGGAAACCTCTCCTATCTTGTTTTTGACTTTGTTCAGCTCTTGTCCAGGGACTAACACCAAGTAGCTACTCAATATGTGTTTATCACATAAAGAATTAAGGAGATAGTGGGTTCCATCAGAAGGACTTGGGGTGTTGTTGGAAGTTGAAGGGATGAGGGTTTCATGGGTTCCAAATCTGCTACTATCACTATAGGATGAGGCCCCCATGGTTTGAATAACCAACATGTATATCAGCCAATCGTTTGATTGGATTTAATCTTTTAGTATTGTTTTTAAAATAAAAGAATTAGAAAACAATTTCTCAATCAGAGAATTTGGGCAGGCATGAAAGCATCAAGTTTCAAAAAGATGCTGTGGGTGCCTTCGGCTCCTTGGCTTCCAATCCCCATTCTTTGTGACAGCAGGAAAGTTGCTTGGCCACTGTGTGTTTCTCATCTGGAAAATGGTTAGAATTAAAGTGGAAAATGGGTAGAATTAAGGTGTAAAATGGGTAGAATTGAGGTGCCTACCTCAGGGTTTTCAGCCTTTCCTTCTTCCTTTCATTTCCTTTCTCCTTTCCTTTCCTCCCTTCTTTCTTTTCTCTTTCTTTTCTTTTTCCTCCCTCCCTTCCCACCCCGCTTTCTCTCTTTCTCTTTTCTTTCTTTTGAGACAGAGTTTTACTCTCGTTGCCCAGGCTGGAGTGCTGTGGTGCTATCTCGGCTCACCACAACCTCTGCCTCCCAGTTTCAAGCAATTCTGCCTCAGCCTCCTGAGCAGCTGCGATTACAGGCACCTGCCACCGTGCCTGGCTATTTTTGTATTTTTAGTAGAGACAGGGTTTCTCCATGTTCCTCAGACTGGTCTTGAATTCCCCACCTTAAGTGATCTATCCACCTCAGCCTCCCGAAGTGCTGGGATTACAGGAATGAACCATCATGCCCGGCCTTCAGTTTTCCAAGTAAAAGTTAAAGACGATGGTACATGTCAGGTGATGAGCACAGTGCCTCGCTCACTGTAGGAACTCACAACATTATTACTCACTCTTATCAGCCACAGAACTGCTTCCTTAACTTTTCAGAATACAGTCTTCAACGTTTCTCTGTCTTTACTCTGCCCTCCTAGTTCCAGGCAGTGGTTCTTAACAAGACAGCAGTGTTTAAAATAAAGAAGTTTGACTTCCCTTTAGCTCCCTCCAGGAGCTTGTGGAGAGGGTTCCAGCATGACTAATTTATGAGATGCTGACCCCATTGAGGAAGGTGAGCCTGTGGTCACCCACGGTGTTGGAAACTGACCTCTCTGTCTGCCCTGGTGTCACAGATACAGAGGACTTGATGTGACTGTGGACATCCAGCTTTGGATACCAGCACACTAGGCATGGCCACAGACCCAGTTTTCCCACCTACCCACAAGGATAAATTATTTAAAAATGTACTCTTGTGCTAGAGGAATTTCTCTATTTCTCTCATTAAACAATAGCAAGGGCCCACATGACTCACTGTAAGTAGTAGGTATACCAACGAAGTTGAAATGATGTCAACTAAATTAATTGGAACACTAACACTCAAATAAAGGCAATTTAGCTTTTGAAAAAAAATAGAAATAAAAGTTCCACTTGCATTCATAAATGTTACATGCAGACTCAGATGCCTCACCGACTAGACGCAGATTTAAAATGTAAATTATTTAAGGTGCCCAAGACCTGTGGTCCACGTTGCTTATTCTAAGGCAGTGACACACACACTAAACATACATTATTCATGCATTAGGCACACAGTGAGGCTGCCCAAGACACAACCAGTCAGGGAAGAAGCTGTTGCACATAACAGACAAATCTAGATGCTCTTCAATTACCCATTGTTTTTGCTTTTAAGCTCTGTTTTTGATGGAAGCATCTTTCACAGATGTTTGCAGCTGCTGGAAGAGACTCTTTAAAAACATCAACCCTCTCTGCTAACTGGTACCGCCCAGATCCAATCTTACCACTACAATCTGAGACCATCCCAATAAACAAGGTAGGTTCACTCTTAAATCTTAAGGGCTGGCAGAAAGCAAACGTGATGGTCTCAAACTCTAGACCCTTCTACAAGAGGTGACATATTATGGCCAGCCAGAAGGATTCTTGTCAGTGCAGCAAAACTCATCTGCCTCAGGAAGAAACGAGCCCTGCAGATTGTGTGAGCATTGGTGGATGCCCTTTTTCTATAATGCTGTACAATCATTGATTTCCTAGTGCTCAATGTCCCCGAGGTCTCAGCAAACAGCCAAGAATGGGAACCTTGTCTGTGGAAGTGACAGATCTATAGACCCTCACTTCAGAGACCCTGAGCAGTTCCTCTTTTATATTGTTTTTATCTGGAAAACTCTGTCACTCAAAATGATCAAAGCGTGTGCCCTAATTGCCTCTCTACTCACTCTAAGTCACAGGTGGCAGGGGAAGACTGAAATTGGGTGCTACCAGGGTCAAACTGGTATCAAACATGGGCACCGAGACAAAAGGTATCACCCAAGTAACAGTAGTATCTAGGAAGACATCAAGTCCCTGCTGCTTATCCCTTGCTGAGACACCTCCCAGTACCTCCCAGACTCAACTCCAGGGTCAGTTTCCTGTAACAAAGGGCAAGGCAGGTATGCCACCCTTAGAACCTGATTGCAGACTTTTAGATGTCCCTGTTTCTGTATCGTTACTGTTTCAGAAAGGCTTACAGTGAACTTTATTTGCTTCAACACAGAGTAGTGTGTATAATGTCACATGTCAGTAACATGTCCTATCATACACAGGCCAGCAGTCCCCCACCTTTGCAGCATGAGGGATCCATTCTGTGGAAGATGATTTTTCCACAGACCAGGGTGTGGGTGGTTTTGGAATGATTCAAGCAACATTACACTTAGTGTGCACTTAATTTCTATTATTATTACACTGTAATGTATAATGAAATGATTTATCCTACACATCATAATACAGAATCCATGGAAGCCCTGAGCTTGTTTCCCTTCAACTAGATAGTCCCGTCGGGGGTATTGGGAGACAGTGACTGATTGTCAGGCATTGGATTCTCAAAAGGAGCCTAGATCCCTCACATGTGCAGTTCACAACAGCATTCATGCTCCTATGAGAATCTAATGCTGCCACTAATCTGCCAGGAAGAGGAGCTCGGGTGTTCATGGGAGTGATAGGGAGTAGATGTAAACAGATATAGCTTCGTTTGCTCACTCACTGCTCATTTCCTGCTGAGCGGCCAGCTTCCTACAGGCCTGGGGGTCGAGGACCCCTGATAGAGAAAATGGGCTGAGAGTTGTCATTATGATTATTAGCTATTACAAAACTCTGTAGACAGCATGACAGAGGCACGGGGCTGGAGGGACACAGCCCAGACACTTCAACATTTTCTTTGCTGTAAAATTCCCAGGCATCAGTTAAGACTGTGAACATTTCCTGTTGCCTAATTGTGGGGTGAAGTGTTGGATGCCTCACGACAAGATGACCCCTCTGTTAGACAAGTTATCGAAGCCAGGACGGTACTGATTCTAAGTGACATTCTTGATGCTGTGGAAATAGTTTCTGTTTGTCTCCATGCCCTTTGATTTGTGAGAAATACTGAAACTGAGAGAGGGAAAAGAATATGGTGACAAACTTAGGATCTGGATTCAAATCCGGACAGAGCCACTTAATGGCTTTGTGACCGGGGATGAGTTATTTGACCCCTCCCAGCTTTAATTTCCTCATCTGTGAGCGGAGGCAACAACTTTGGCTTTATTCGGCTGACTGACCACCTTGTGTGAGAATATGTGTTACCTGCTTTGCATCCTGCTTGGTGCATAATAGCTGCAGTTTGCTCCTGATGATGGTGAGGACTGGGTGGATTTAGCCGAGGCATTTGACCAGTATTGGCCTTCTCCTCCTGCTTCATTATACTATCTTTGCAGAAACTCTCTTATCATTTAAAAACATGAGCAAGGATTTTTAGGGCTGGCTAACTCCAGAGACTATGAAGTGCTTATCAAAATAACAAAAATTAAAAATGATAGTTTATCTGATTTGATGCTAGACCCAAACTTTCTCTAACATTTGAGTTTCAACACTGCTGCAGGCAGACAAAACATGAAAGACTAAAACGTTTATACTGTGCATACATGATTTGTCTCATTAAGTCTTTTTGTAATTAATACTGGTGCATAGTTTGTGTCACTGCGGAAGGTAGGGAAACAGTTAAAACCCTCTGGGTACCAGTCTTGCTTCCCCAGGCCGTAGCTTTGTCTGTCTCTGATAAGCACATGGTTCCAAAACTATTTTCCCATTAAAAAAATAAGAAGTTGATAGAAACACAATGGAATAATCTTGAATGGATATTTCATGTACAGTGCTTGGAACTGTCTAGGGTATTTACAAGTCTAAACTGCAAAATATTTTACTTTCTGGAGTTGGGAGCAGAGAGGGTGTGCAACATTAGCCCATCTGCTATATTCTGCCTAAAATCTGATTTAGTGACACCTCTTCTGATGGACTTTAGAAACTATCCCCTAAACAGATTCCTTTTCTGAAAAAGTCAGAATGGTTCCATGTAGCCTTGGGCTTATTGACTGGTTTTCTCCACTTATGCTAAGTATCATGCATCATGTTTTAACTTTACATCTGGAAATCCCTCTCCTAAAATCACATGCAATTCAGTCAACTACAAGTGCTCACATAAATCTTTCAACTCTTCCAGCGAACACTGGAAATCCAATCACCAGCAAAGTCTGAAATTCATATGAAACGATATCTTTTAAGACAGCACTTCTCAAATTTTAATGTGTATATGAATCACCTGGGGAATCAGTTAAACTGCAAACTGTGATTCCACAGGCCTGGGGCAGGCAGGGTCTGAGTTTCTGAAAGTCTAAAAAGCTCCCAGGCATTTTCAATGCTTTTGGTCCATGGACTGTACTTTGAGCAGAAAGGTTGTACAATACCTCTATATCTGTTTCTGTGCTTGAGTTTACCGCTGTATAAACCACGGTCTCCATGAACATTGTATATTAACTTGTCACTCTGCTATACGGAAAAATCTGCCCTCTTCCAAGCTGCCCAACTGTCTGGTTGATAAAGTAGCAGGGTAGCTCTCTCTTTGTATACAAGGTGGTCAGCAAGGGGCTGTAAGCTGGTAGACCTTGACTGGTTTTTTCACTCAATGGCTCCCACCCTCCACCCCTGGCCCTGCAGGTTTCTGCCTATGTGACACTGGGATGGCCTTAGGAAGCATCAACCTAAATAACAAACGAGAGAGGTTCTCTTAAATAAAAAGATATCAATTCAGGAGTAGGGCACTGCAATGGGAATACGCGTGCTGCAGTAACTTTGTGTCTGTGTGCAAAGAGGTAAAGAAAGACAAATGTTTTTGAAGGAAAAAATGAGGATTACATAATTGCTTTAAAATAATTATTCTTGGCTACAAAGATCAATAATATTGGTGACATCAGTCTGTGCTTGGAAAGGGAACTGCTGGACAGATGTCCTTGCAGAAGTATTAATTTTTTGTGACTGTAAGGTTGTGATGGTCTTTGTGCAAGGCTGTGGTTTTTGCAGAGTCTTTTGTGACAGTTTTTGTTACCAGGAATCCAAGTGTGAGAATCTCCTCTTTATAACCCTTCTCAGCTCTATTTTTCAGGGTTTTAAATTTTTATTAATCTTTTAAAAAATGTTTTAACATAAATGGCTTCATTTTGATTCTGACAACTTTTGCAGAAGTTAGTGTCCCCTTCCTTGACAGCCAGGCTGATATTTTTCTTCTCTACTTTCCACTGGCTACTTATCTTTGCCTCTATCACCCTTCTATGCTCCCTTCTATGCCTCCCTTTAAATGTTTTCTTTTCCTATCTCTTCTTCAATCTCATTTCTGTTTGGCTTTCTGTTGCCTTGGATCTTCCTATCTACAGAGATCCTGTGATTTTCAGGCTGAAGTTCAAATTTGGGCTCTCCTCTATTGTCTATATGTTTTAAAATAAGTGTTCACTGCTTCTTTTTTTCTGTCTAACAGGATTTTACCTCTAATTTCTATACCCTGGATTGGAAAGATCTAGAAAGCAAGACTCACAGACAGAAGTGGCACTACTACACTGACGTCTAATCTATGATCTCCCAAAATGATCATGCCCTTTGACCTAGTAATTCCATTCTTAGACATTATTAAGAAAACAGACAGAGACAAGGCAACTATATTTGTACAAGAACGTTCACTGCAGAATTGTTTATAATACCTATATAAGAAACAAAATTATCTACAATAAATTGGCGGTTGAGTAAATGATAGTATGTAAAATGGCAAATATTACATTGACATTTAAAAACCATGACTTTGGGCCTGGCGCGGTGGCTCACACTTATAATTGTAGCACTTTGGGAGGCTGTGGTGGGCAGATCACCTGAGGTCCCAGAGTTCAAGACCTGCCTGGCCAACATAGTGAAACCCGTCTCTACTCAAAATACAAACTTAGCTGGGAGTGGTGGTGGCTGCCTGTAATCCCAGCTACTCAGGAGGCTGAGGCAGGAGAACCGCTTGAACCCAGCAGGCAGAGTTTGCGGTGAGCTGAGATCATGCCTCTGCACTCCAGCTTGGGTGATAGAGAGATACTCCTTCTCAAAAAAAAAAAAAAATAAATAAATAAAACAACAACAAAACCCCCAACACTTTGATGCCTACAGAGTGGGTAAAAATACTCATGAAAGTTACATGAAAGAATGTAACTAAACAATGTTGTATATATTAAAATTCCAGGGTTACAAGAAAAACATACATATAGAAAAGAGCTAGCAAGAAACACCCATTGGTTACTAATAGTTTTCTCTGGATGATGGGGCTACAGGTGTTATTTTTCATAACTTTTGTATTTCCTATATTGCCTACAATGAAACTAGATTCTTTTATTTCAATCAGGAAAAAAACCCTTCATATAAAAACGGTTTATTTATCTCAATTTAATATTAGATCCTAAATCATTGATAATTTTAACTCTTAGAATGTTAGGACTGCTCTGAATTCACATTAGAGTTTCCATCAAACACCATAAGACACTACAATGCATAGCTGTAATGAATGCTCCCTTAGCAAAAATGTTTACAATAATCACACTTTTTTTTTTTTTTTTTTGAGACGGAGTCTCGCTCTGTCACCCAGGCTGGAATGTAGTGGTGCAATTTCAGTTCACTGCAACCTCCACCTCCTGGGTTCAAGTGATTATCTTGCCTCAGCCTCCTGAGTTGCTGGGATTACAGGCGCGTGCCACCATGCCTGGCTAATTTTTGTATTTTTAGTAGAGATTGGATTTCATCATGATGGTCAGTCTGGTCTTGAACTCCTGACCTCATGATCTGTCTTTCTTGGTCTCCCAAAGTGTTGGGATTACCGGCGTGAGCCACAGCACCTGGCCAATAATCACAGTCTTTTAAAGACTGAACACAGGCATGATGCGTTCTCATCATTCCCCTGAAATTCAGTAATCTCTTTTGCCAGGTTTCAACATTCTTTCTCTAGTGACAAATCCATTTAAGATGCAATTCCTCAACTGGCTAGCAAACTAGCTTGACTATTTTGGGCATAATTACAGATAATTAGGCAGCTTCTTAGAGTAATGTGACTTTCCACTTACTGCAAAAAAAGTAATTTGCACTTTCAGTGTGAATCTCTTCTGTCTATGTATTCTGCAGTATCAACATTTTGCATTTCCCCTATTAGTTAATGCCTGACTAGGAGATGAAGGCCAGGCTAGGGTGATGTCTTGAGAAAGGATTTATTATGTGAGCACCAGCAACTGGTGCATCCTCTACTGGAACTGACAGTTACAGTAGTTGCAGATTGACATCTCCTTGCCCATATGTCTTGGACATTTCCCAGTGAGATAATGGCTTTGGACAAAAGCAGCTGGGTTCCACACTTTTGAGAGCCCACTCTGACCTCTCTCAAACTGTGCTCTTCTCCATGGCACAAAGAGTCCCCAGGACCAAGAGAATGTTCCCAACTAGGTCCACAGGCTCCTTTCTAGATCACACCCTGATGCTCAGGTACCTGGAACCCCAGAATTCACTGTCTAGAGGACAAATAGACCAAGAGAGCACTCAGCCTTCTCTGGACAGGGCCATATCATTTATCCCAAGGTGGGAGGTGGTGGAGTTGCTAATTATTTTCTTAGTATTCCCCTGGAATTAATCAATTTATTATCCATCCAATTCCTTCTTCCATTCATTTTGTCATGTATCTAACCTATTAATTATTAACCCACTGACCAACCTGTCCATCCATCTATCAACTTATCTATCTATCCATCCATCCATCCATCCATCCATCCATCCATCCATCCATTCATCTATTCATTTTTTCCAACTAACATTAAGTGTTTATGAGCCAGGAACCATATTAGTTGCTGGAAGGAACGGTGAAAAAGATGTTATGGCTCCTGACTTGACACCTTCATAGGGCAGTAGGCGAGATGGGTAGACAAATCAACAATTCAAGTGCAAAGTAATGAAAAATGGAAGAAAGGAAGGAGAGGTGAATTTATTTCTCCAAGGGAAGACAAGGATCAGAAAGGGGTCCCCAGATGACACATCTTAAACAAAGTGCATGTTTTGCCAGGAAAAAAAGATAAGGATGGACGTCCAGCCTGAGTAAATACATGAGCAAAGACTAGGAAACATGAAGATGCAGGGTGGGTGTTTGGAAGGGTAAGAAATACTATACAGTGAAGCAAGCAACATAGGCACTGACACGAGGTGAACCCAAGGCAGAGAAGGCACTAGCAGGTGGGCTCTCATGGCCTAAGAGATATCTATGGCCAAATAACACTTGTTGACTTTGATTATGTAAAGCGGAAATGTAACATGATGAGATTTATATGTTAAAAGAATTAAGCCAGGTGCAGTGGCTCATGCCTGTAATCCCAGCACTATGGGAGGCTGAGGCGGGTGGATCACTTGAGGTCAGGAGTTCAAGACTAGCTGGCCAGCATGGTGAAACCCCGTCTCTACTAAAAATACAAAAATTAGCTGATCGTGGTGGTGTGCACCTGTGATCCCAGCTACTTAGGAGGCTGACACATGAGAATTGCTTGAACCCGGGAGGAAGAGGTTGCAGGGAGCTGAGATCATGCCACGGCACTCCAGCCTGATGTCATTAATGGAATAAGACTCTGTCTCTGAATGAATGAATGACTTAAGAGGGGCATGGGACAGAGATGAGGGTGGCCTTATTCATCAGAAGACTACTTGAGAGATACAGATTGGTTCTGGAGAAAGAAGAGAAGGGAGACATGTTAGAGATGTATTCCTGGGGTGGAATATGCAGAACGTGGTAGGGAAGGGAGAGGGAGAAATGTAATGCAACTTAGATTTCTAACTTGGGAAGTTAGGCTTATCATCAGTGAAAAAGGAGAATTCTGGAAGTAAAACAGGCTAAGGAAGGCAGCTTCTAACTCATCCACTGCTTCATCGATTTAACAGATGCTTACTGAATGCCCACTATGTGTCAGCAACAAAGGATGCAACAGTGAACAAAATAGACATGATCTCTGCCCTCATGGAACTCCCCAAGAGGTTTCACAAGGGAAGCTTTACTAGGCATTCATCACAGGCTTCGGTATCTTTCCTCTTCCTCAGCTTTCTTTCCTCAGGTATCTTTCTTTTTCCTCAGGTATCTTTCCACAGCTGCATCAGCAGGAATCCCCCACCACGCTGCTTTGCATGCATGGGCCAGTTCTTCCATTATGAACAGAATTTGCCATCGGATTAACTACTTGGCAACTGACCTCCTATCAATCAATTGTCTCCATCATTAAGACACTGCTGCCAGCGACGTTCAATCACCAAATGTCACTGATGGCTCCACGCCACACATTACCTCTGTCACTCCTCACAGGAGGATTAAGACATCACGGCAGACACTAGAAAGGTTTGCCAGACGTGCTGACAACTTCTGTCAGCATCCCCTGGTTGGAAAACGCTTCTTTGGGAGATAGAAACTTTTTAGTTCACCATGGTTTCAAACTCCTGCTGGACAGCTGACCAAGGGATTCCACAGGTGTTTTGTTTGTCCCTGTCGAATACTTGGGGCTTCACCAATGTTTGAGCACCAAAGCACACAGCCCCACTGGAGAATGCGTTTCCCCTGGGAAAGTGCATCCTGTGGTCTAAGATTGTGAATTTTGAAGGGTTAGAACAAGTCCTCACCCCTGCACCAGAAGGAAAGAGCATCTTCAACTTTGAGCAGCTGGTGCTAATTAGCGTTTTTGGCTTGGTCAGCCAAATGTGGCAAACTCTGTCTCCTGTCTGTATGAACGATCCAGATTGTATCAGCAAGATGAGTGGGAAAGACCAGCACACATAGAGTTAAAACCTCCATCACAGTCCTCCCCTCTCTGTGCTTCTCTCTTTCACCTCCTGCCACCAATAGTTACAAATGCCTTGATTACAGTAATGAGCTTCTGTATTACTCCTGCTTCCACCTCTCCTCTAAAGGATTACAGTGACCACCTCTTTCTTTAGTTGACAAGTTTTGCTTTGCCATTCTCTTATTGGAAATTCGATGTGGTCGCATTTTCATTAACTTGATTTCTCATGCTGGGCAGAGTTTTTTTTTTTTTTTTTTTTTTTGAGTGTAGAGAAAAATGATGCAAGAAATAAAGCTATGGGTCCCAGTGCTACGAAGGGGGGGTGGGGGTGCTCTATGCTGGAAGATGATCATAAGCCAGCCTGGGCACCCCAGAAGGGGACCCTCGAGGGCACAAGCTGGTGAAGCATATGGCATCCTGCAACTGACAGCAGGCAGCCTGGGGCTCACATTCCCTCCACCACGTTCCCCTTGATACAGGCTGCTCAGCTTGCACACAACTTAATTTGTTCAAAACGCTGATGTGGTACTTTCTTCTAAAACTCCTTTCCTTTCTAGCTGATAGTTTACTTTCAAATAGGTGCTTTGCACAAAGGAAGAAAGAGAGGTGGGTGAAGCAGAGAGAGGTGACCTGGAGAGTGGGCTGTTTTTTGGGAACCACCTCACAGGTGCTCCCATGGGCTCTCCCAGGTGAGACCTAAAGACTCCATCACAACTTGTCAGCATCCTTCCCTGCAAGGCCCTCCAAGAACTGAACTCTGTTAATGACATGTGAACCGAGGTTCAATGTGGCTCTCACCAGGTCACCTGAGTCTCTTCCCGCTCCTCGGAGCTTTCAGAGCACTCTTGATCCGTCGAGCATTTACAAGCACACAGCCACACTGGAAAGGAAATTATGCAGGCGAAGACAATAAAATACACTTCTTCCTCAGTTTTTTAAAGGAGAAAATGACACACAAGGAGGGAAATAAAATACTCAAATGAAATTCGATTGAAGCCTTTCTTTTACCCTTGTCTGTTTTGCTGTAGTGATGGCAGTAAAACCTTTCTAATGCAAAGACCATAGTTTTTGCTTCAAGGGCAGAAAAGAGAGAGGTGGAATACAGAAAGGTAGCAGGTGGAATACAGAGAGGTGGCAGGTGGGGAGGTGAGAATTCAGGACACGGTAGTTGGAAACTCCGTTAACAGAGAAAAGGCGGCTTCCTTCTGGGGGATGGTGAAAATTTAAGAAGAAAACAAGACACCTCCTCACCCGGATGTCTCCAAATGCCTAAAAAATCCATCCTGTGGTCTCCACTGACTCTACATCCCTCCTGTAAAAGAACTGGCTATCCAGGGTCCCAAGATCTCAGAGAATGGCATGATCTTTCACCTTGTTAGCAAGACCCAAAGGTCACCTTGACACCGTGTCTCTGATCTTTCTACATCTGAAGCCACGTTTCTCAACCACTGCACTATTGACATTGGGCCAGATAAAGCTTTGCCATTGGGGGAGGGGCTGCTCCACGCACTGTGGGATATTTAGTCACATCCCTGGTCTTTATCTATGAAATGCCAGTAACACCCTCTTCCCACCAATCTCCCAGCCAGTTGCGACCTCCAAAAAATATCTAGATATTTCCTGGTGTTTCTTGGAAGACACAACTGTCCCTGGTTTAAAACCACTGAGCTAAATAAGCCATCACCAAGGCTTGTTGAGTTTGCCTCCAAAATATCTCCTGAATCTGTCCATCTCTCCCCAACCTGGCACCCACAGTGCGTTTAAGTGATCATTCTCTCCCACCTGGACGCCGGCTCCCGACAAGCTTCCCATCCCTCTCCTGCCTGCTCCAATCTACCCCGCAGCAAGCAGCCCAGGTGATGATTCCAGACTCAGCTCTGCACATATCATCTCCCCACTGAACTCTCTCAAAAGATTTCCTGTGCTCTGCAGATACCAAGGAAGATTCCTAGCAGAGCTTACAGAACCCGGCCATGGCCTGCCTTGTCTGCTGTCTCATATCGTTCCCCTCCCTCAGCAGCTCCAGATGCCCCAGGATAGCTTCTCTAGTACAACACCCTCCTCACTCCTTCACCTACTTCAGCCTTGGAGGTCAAGGCTCAACAGTCACTTCATTCTACCATAAAGACACATGGATGCATATGTTCATTGCAGTGCTATTCACTGTAGCAAAGACATGGATGCAACATAAACGCCCGTCAATTGTAGACTGGATAAAGAAAATGTGGTACATGTACGCCGTGGAATACTATGCAGCAAACTAACCCAGGACTGGAAAACGAAATACTGCACGTTCTCACTAAATGATGAGCTAGCTAAGTGATGAGAATGCATGGACACACAAAGGGAACAACACATACTGGGGTCTACTTGAGGGTAGATGGTGGGAGGAGGGAGAAGATCAGAAAAATCAACTATTGGATACTAAGTTTAGTACCCAAGTGGCAAAATAATCTGTACGCCAAACCTCCGTGGCATGAGTTTACCTACATAACGATTTGCACATGTACCCCTGAACCTAAAATGAAAGTTAAAAAATAGATTAAAACAACCACACCAGTCTCTTATTCAGGGTCCTGGGCTTCCCACATCCTCTTGGTTCCAGGATCACTGCTATGTACTCTTGAGGCCCCATTTGCCTTTCCTTGTTAGCTTTTACCATGCTCCATAATTCCACACTTATTTGTGCCATCATTCAATTAAAGTTTGCCTCCCCCACGAGACGGTTAACATATACCATCATTCTCCTGGCAGCTTGCCCAGTGCTTCATGCATCCACCATTACTGAAGACATGGAACACATGGAGACAGCCCAATGGATTAAAATTCAAGCCAACTGTGGTCCTTGAAGTTGAACTTAGACTGTTCAGGACTGGAGGTGTCCCTTCCATTTCCTGTTTTTGTTGTGCCTTCATTCATTCATTTCTTCATTTTGCAAGTCTTTTCAGGGCACCTACTGTGTGCCAGATGCAAAGAGACTGGCACTTGAATCTTTCAGACAGAGAATGCCATTGGGCTGTGGTTCCCTCTGTCTAGTGGCACAGATTGACATCAATCATATAATAATAGCCTAGTAAGTACTATGAGAGGGCACTGCTGATCTGCAGATGGCTGGTGTCTTCTCTGAGGTCGGGGAAAGAGAAGCTAACACGATCCTCCCTCCACACCACTGGGTCTCCCTAAACTTCACTACCCAGAGTAGGAGATGAATTTGAGTGAAGATCAGAGACATCGCATAAGACATTAATTACACCAAGACCTCATCAGTCATGGCACCAATTCCAAGATGTTATCTGGCACTTAAAATGCATTTCCTAAATAGATTTCCCCAACTTTGTTTCCAAAATGTCTTGAACCCAGAGAAAAAACAAACAAGAGTGATTTTCTTCTTTGAATAATAAAAATAAACCCAGAAGCATGGCTAACAAATGCATAACAGGTACAACTGAAAATAAAGTTTTAAATTAAATGAAGCCACCTGAGGCTGCCGGCTGCTATGCATGAATTCCGGGCAAGGTAATGGAGATGCCAAGAGTCTGGGGATGCTAGGAGTGCTGCCCTCAAGGAGCTCACAGTCTCTGAGAAGGGAAGAGCTGGTTACATATCTGCGAAGATGTCCCAGGCTCTATACTTGGAGGACGGATGCCTCCCTATCATTATTCAAGTTTTAGCCCAAACCTCACATCAGAATGGCTCTTTCTGATCTCCTCATCAAATATCACTCTGCCAATTTCACTCTTTCTCATCATTCCACATTTTCCTAAGAGCACTTATCAATTCTAACCTTCTGAACTTAAGTATTAGCTTATGTTTTATTTCATATTGGTTCCCCGGCTAGAACACAGGCTCTATGCTTTCTTGTTCACTTCCACACCCCATCCTTAGAACAGCACCTGGTAGGTACTTGTCAATGAATGAATGAATATGCCCAAAAAAGGAAGCTGTCAGTTCTCCCTGGGGAAGCTGAGGGAAGCTGCAGAAAGGAGGTAATATTTGAACGGGGTCTTGAAATAGGAGTTGGAGTTAGCCTGGCAGATAAAGCGTGGGCAGATGAAGAGGGCTTGCTTGATATAAATACTGACATACAAGGAAATAGGGCAAGGAGAGGAACTATGTGTAGTCTAAAGGATGGCAGAGGAGGTCTGGTAGATGGCTAATGGATTAAAATTCACCTACGGCCGTTTTCATTAGAAGGATTTTACTTGATCACTGTAACAAAATAGGCAAGGGTAATGGACTGCAGGCTGAGGCAGATTGTGAACAGTCATGAAGTCCTTGTTCAGGCAGTGGACGTTCCCCTCTCTGGACCCTGCAGACACTGAGACTTCTTTAAGTATGAGAAAGATGCAGCCGGGTTTGTGATCTGCAAATCCTCCTCTGGTGGCCCAATAGAATAAAGCTGCTTATGGTGAAAATTAATGAATCTTCCCCCAGAGAGGGGAATACAATTTGTAAATATCTAATTTAGCACATCCATAATTCTTCTCCTTCTTAATTAACATCAGCAATCTTAAAAAATCCTTAACTCTTGCTGTAAAGTCTTCCTAGTCACTGGGCATAACAGGTGGTGCTTGGAGGGTTTCTACATCTTCCCACCCAAGGGTCATGTGGGATTTAACATTGAACAACTTCTAAGAAGGGCTAAGGAGCTGAAGGACTAATTAAATCCTGGTTGGGCAAAGAACATGAGCTCGAACAGTGGGTTTGTGAGTTATTTTTAAGTACTCCCTGAAGGAGATGAACAGAATAAAAGTTTCATCATTAAGTATGTTTCCAGTAAATGGAATCTTCTAGTTGGTTTAAGGAAAGTCTCATTAACTAAGAGAATTACATATCATGCTTATACATTTCTCCTTTTTAATACCTGTGAATGTAATGACTGCTAAGGGGGAGAAGGACTAGCATTTATTCAGCTCATACTGTGGCCAGGCATTGCTAAATGTATTTCGTATCTTTTAATCCTAGTAGAAACCCTTTGAACTGTTATAAATCCTCATTTTCAGATGAGGAAACAAAGACAGTGAGGGTTAAATCCCTTGCCCAGGACCATGCAGCTACAGAGACTTACAATGATTCCACTCATAATTTTTTGACTTTGCAATAGTGTGAAAGTGATACACAGTCAACAGAGACCATACTTCAAATTTTGAATTCTAGTCTTTTTCTAGGTTAGCAATATGTGCTGCCATATCCTCTTGTGATGCTGGGATGAATCATTTAACAAAGTGCCTATTTTATAATGAAGTGTTAAGTATCTCATGTGATCTACTGACCACTGTACTGGAAGTGTTCTGAGTACGTTTAAGGTAGGGTAGCCTAAGCTATGGTGTTCAGCAGGTTATGTACATTCAATACATTTTTGACTTAATGATAATTTTCAACTTATGATGGGTTTATCAGATCATAAACCCACTGTAAATTAAGGAGCATCTACAGGAAATGGCAGAGTAGCGGTCTGAACTGAAGTGTAAACCCAGACTATACAGAGATTAAAATCACAGACAAGAGTCCTATATACTGGGTTTTATTTATGAGTTTTTAATACTCCTCCCCATATGACACTGGATGAACTACTCAGTCTTGGTGTTGGAGACTCCTCTTCTGCAATGTGAGGACTGTAATGGTTACTGCCAGTGGAAGCATCATCTCACATTCAGTGAGAGGGCGTGCTGAAAGCATGCTGCACAGAGCCTACAACCTAGTAACCACTGGGTGCAGTTCACCTTCTCACACTGCAGTAGGGACTGAAGATCCCACTTCTCTCTGATCCAAACAGCTGGATATGGAACGACAAAGCTGTTTTCTCCCTGGCACTCCTGCTATGGGTCACATCAAGTGTCATTGATGGGCTGGCTCAGAAGTCATGATCTTGCCCATGGAGGCAACTTCATGTCCATCTCATCTTTGCTTAGGTCAGGGTTTCTCTATGTTGGCACTACTGACATTTGGGGCCGGAGATTCTCTGTGGTGTGGGAACCTGTGTTATGCACTGTAGGATGCTCAGCAGCACCCCAGTCACTGCCCATTAGATGCCAGCACCATAACCCCTGTTCCCAGCTGGGGAATGGGAACATACCCTGTTCCCATTAGAGGCAACCAAAACATGTCTCTAATGCCTGTCCCCTGAGGAGCACAATCACCCCCAGTTGAGGACCACTGACTTAGGTGAAAATTAACAGTGATTTATGAAGTTAAAGATCAAGCTAGAGGTTGCTGGGATTCAAAGAAAGAGATCTCCTTTACTGGAATAGTTCACAGCACTTGCTAAATAGAGATGAATTCTCACTGGCAAATCAAGGCAAGGCAAGGCAACAACGAATGATCATAGTCAGTTAGCACCTCAAACGCCTGCTACTGAATCTACAGCGTTTTGTAGATTGTTAATTTCCCATTAAAGGAGCCATATCATTTAATAAGCATTCTGTCACTGGGCTCTGTAAGGTGGAATAAAAGCATGAAGACCCAGTAAGGTTATTTTTAAAGTTTTTAATGAGGAGTGACAGCTACGTTCAGTCACCCAACATTTACTGAGCGTTTGCTATATGAAATGTCACACATTAAGTCTCTGGCAACATCAGGAAAATATCGAAGTCTTTTATGCAGGCCAAATTGCTGTGTGGAACGAATATTAATTAATTCAACCTACAGTTACTTAAAGCATACCACGTTCCAAGTGCCAAGCTGGAGTCTGGGTAGGATGTACTGAAAGAAATGAATGCTGTCTTTGCACTCCTGCAGCTCACAGCAAAGTGGCCATTCTGAAGGAGGGGTTCCTGGACCAGCAGCATCAGCATCACTTGGTATTATAAGTGAAATTATGTCCCCCCAAAAAGCTTACATTGATTATCTTAGTCCTTAATACCTCAGAAAGTGACTTTATTTGAAACTGAGTTCTTTGTAGGGGTAAACAAGATAAAATGAGGTCATGAGCAGGGGCCCTAACCCAATATGCTTGGTGTTATTATAAAAAGGAGAAATTAGGACAGAGAGACAGACATTTAGACAAGGAAAACAATGTGAAGACACACAGGGAGACAGGCATGTAAAGACAGAGGACTGGAGTGGTAGATGTATCTCCAAGCCAAAGAGCTCCAAGGGCTGCTGGCAAACATCAGAAGCTGGGAGAGGCAAGGAAAGATTCTCCCCTGGATCAGCTGCCAGAGCACAGCTTTGCCAGCACCTTGATTTCTGATTTCTGGCTTCCGGAACTGTGGGGAATACATTCCTGCTGTTGTAAGCCACTTCGTTTATGGTGCTTTGTTACAACAGCCCTTGCAAATGAATGCACCTGGGAACTTGGTAGAAGTGTACATGATTGGCTGGTCACGGTGGCTCATGTTTGAAATCCCAGCACTTTGGGAGGCTGAAGTGGGCGGATCACCTGAGGTGAGGAGTTCGTAGACCAGCCTGCGCAATATGGTAAAACCCTGTTTCTACTAAAAAATACCAAAAAAACAAAAAAAATTAACCAGTGTGGTGGCACACACCTGTAGCCTCAGCTAATTGGGAGGCTGAGGCAGGAGAATTGCTTGAATACAGGAGATGGAGGTTAAAGTAAGCCGAAATCACACCACTGCACTCCAACCTGGGTGACAGAATGAGACTCTGTCTCAAAAAAAAAAAAAAGAAAAAAAAATATGCATGATTGGCCCCTATGCCAGACCTACTGAATTGTGCACTCTGGTGAGGGGACCCATTTGTGTCGTAACACGCGCCCAACCCCCAGAGGATTCCCATGCAGGCTAGTGTTTGAGAACTACTGAGGTAGAGCAGTGGTTTGCAATCCTGGTTGCACATTAGTATCTTCTGGAAAGCCTCAAAACAAAAATAAAAACAGATATACAAGAATTCTGATAGGGTGATCCTAATGTGCAAGCAAGGCTGAGAACTATTGGTCTAGAGTGATGTCTTTCAAATATTAGTATGTGTAGCTCAGGAGGGATGGCCTCACCTGGGAGTCTTGTTAATATGCAGACTCCAATTCAATCAAGCTAGTGTGAGGCCCGAGGCTCTGCATTTCTAGCAAGCTCTGGGGTGAGGCCATGGTGCCCCATGGCCTACACTGTATAAAGCAAGGGTAAGATAACACTAACACATTAATACTAATAGCAATAACAGCTGGTATTTATTGACTGTCTTCCAAATGCCAGACACTTGGTGGGGAATGGGTACAATGATGGGTAAGAAAGACACAGCCTCTGTCTCCTGGGGCTTGCATTGTAAAGCTATGATTAAAGTTCTGTCTATGGCTCTGTGTATTCTCAAAGGAGAACAAGACCTTACTGGACCCATGAAGAAATCTGATGTGATAGAGCAGAGTCATATATGAGACAGAGCAACATTAACTGCTGCAACAAATAAACCACCATTTTTCAAGAACTTAACCAATAATAAATTTCTTTTACTTTGCTCAATGTCATGGGGGAGGGAGGGATTCAGGTCCTTCCATCCTGGGCTATGCCTTCCTGTAGGTCTTTGGAGTCTTCAGTTCAGCTGGTGGATGGGGAAAGAAGGTGAGGAGACACAGGAATGGTCTGATGACTTCTACCAAATTCCATTGTCTCTGTTACATGACCCTGCCTAAGTGCAAGGAACATTGGAAAATTAAGTCTACCTATGGCCAAGTGAACACATGATCTCTGCCACATGCCTCAAAGGATGATTAAGTTTGGTCAGGCAAAGAAGAAGGGAACTAGTAGAAATGGGAGGGACAGAGGACATGCAATGAACGTTTGGTAAAGGATAATAAAGTAATCAAATTTCCATAGCTTCTCTGGTTACCATTTTCCTTATAAGAACAATTAGGATAATTCATTTAGATTTTCAATGCCTCAACAGTATGACATGTTAAAGTCTTTCTAAGGAAGAGTGTTGGTCAGCTTCCTAATACTCAAAAGGCAGCAGGGTTAGATGCATCCAGGTTTCTTCCCAACATCTTTGCTCACCACTGGGCACTAATGTAGGCCAGAGGCTGGAGCCGACAGCTTGGCTGAGAGTCCAAGACAAGACTGCCACATGAGCTGGGGACTGAGCAGCAGTGAACATGAAGACTCCAACCAGGAGACGTCAAGATAATCCCAAGACAATTTCTGCATCTTTTCACCGTGGGCTCTGCAGTCACCTTTACCAAACAAATTGGCTTAAGGGATATAAAAATATTGAATTGACAATCGGCTGGGTACGGTGACTCATGCCTGTAATCCCAGCACTCTGGGAGGCCGAGGTAGGTAGATCATGAGGTCAGGATACTGAGACCATCCTGGCCAGCATGGTGAAATCCCGTTTCTACTAAAAATACAAAAATTAGCTGAGTGTGATCGTGGTGCCTGTAATCCCAGCTTGGGAGGCTGAAGCAGGAGAATGGCTTGAACCCCAGAGGCAGAAATTGCAGTGAGCCGAGATCTTGCCACTACACTTCAGCCCGGCGACAGAGCGAGACTCAGTCTCTAAAAAATATATATGTAAATTTTATTGACAATAACATAAAGGATTTTAAAATTCAGTCTTGTCCAGGACAAACCACCTAAATTAGCAAAGATTCGGAAGCTAGGGAATTCTATCCAAAGTCAAAGAATGAGTTCCACAAATGGAATGTCAGGGAATTATATGAAAGATATCCAAATCATGTCCTAATTCTCCCTTGGGGAGATAACCCTAATAGATGATGCCCAGTTTCTGACTTCTGGAGCCCTTCTTGAAATATTAAGCTAAAATACTTCTTTCTAGAACCGTTCCTCTGGGGCCACACAGAGTGACTAAGTTTAATCTATTTGCATGACCTTGGGCAAGGTGCTTCACCTTTCTGCTGCAGTTGCTTCATCTGTAAAATGGGAATAATTATAGTACCTCTTTCATGAAGTTCCTGTGAGGATTATGTGAGTAACACACAGAAAATGCTCTGAAAATATCAGCTAGAATTATCATTAGCACTGTTAACAACACTACAAAAAATGGCTCTCATGATCACCTCTGTGCCTTCTCCTGTCACGTTTCTCCTCTTTCAATGTTTCAGTTTTCCTTTTCTGCAAGTTCCCAGCCTTTCACTTTCCCTTGGAGCAGCCTTTCTTGAATTGTGTTCTAAGGCAGGGGTCTCCAACCCCCAGGCTGCAGACCAGTGCCAGTCCATGGCTTGCTAGGAACCCAGTCGCACAGTGGGAGGTGAGCGACAGGTGAGTGAGCATGGCTGCCTGAGCTCCGCCTCCTGTCAGATCAGTGGTGGCATTAGATTCTCACAGAAGCATGAATCCTACTGTGAACTTCACACACCAGGGATCTAGGTTGCATGCTCCTTATGAGACTCTAACTAATGCCTGATGATCTGAAGTGGAATAATTTCATCCTGAAACCATTCCCCACACCCTGGTCCATGGAAAAATTGCCTTCCACAAAACTAGTTCCTTGTGCCAAGCAAGGTTGGGGACTGCTGTTCCAAGGATACTAGATCCTCAAGATGTTATTAGGAGTTCCTTTAAAATCCAAGTTTTGAAGACACTTTGTACACCAGATGACTCCCTCCAAGATTTTAACACAAGTTCTGAAAAGTCATCAGAAAAGACAACTGTTTATATAGGTTCAGGTGTGTACACTGGTAGTTGAAATGCAGACTGGCATGTTATTTGTGAAGGATGATTAATCATTAACATAATATTTTACAAAATTTTATATTAATAACCTTTCAACCAGGAGTTCTACTTCTAGATATCCAAGCTGGATAAATACTTGTACATGGGTTATTCCAGTTTAATATGTCTTTAAGGACAGATTATGTGTACTAACTGGACAAGTATTCCTTCCAACCCTGTCTCATCTGCTAATATGAGAGCTATGCCTTTCCTTCTGTGCTTACATCCAAATCGCTGATAAAAATGATCACAAGAGCTACTAAATTGATGCCCATCTACTGTTTTCCTCTACAGCTCTACCACACTTCCTCAACTCACTCAACAAGGATATCCTATTATTTTAGGATTACGTTCCTTCTTGCAAATATTCTCCCAAGTTTCACTCTACGTTTTGGGTATAAATTTAGAAACAACCACCTGGGTGAAATCTCATAAAAGTCAATTCAATTCAGACTGCATTTTTTTCCCTCCACCAGAACAACGAATTGTTGGTCTGTCTTAACTGGTCATTTCAGGCTCCAGATTTGGATTGATCATCTATGGAGATGAGTAGAGTGTAACTGCTTCGGGTGACAGTGATGACAAATGCTTGGGAAACTGTGCAAACCAAAATAAATCTGAAAAGAAATAACCTAAACATACCCAGAAATAAATGCATTTGTGCATGATCCAAGCAACGAGAGGCAGAGCTTCCCAAGTCCTCTTCTAATCTGTATAAATGATTTTCTCCTGAGCCACTTGGCACATTTCCATTATGGCTTTCTGAATATGTATAGGCACAGCAGGTAATTTAAGATTGCTGCAAGTGTCTGGCAAAAACATAGCGCATGTTCAACTTGTTTAGGAAACATCTTAATGACAGGCAAAGCAATTTATAGAGGACATATTTTTATAGCACAGTAACATCAACATTTATTATTTGGGCCATAACTGGGAAAGAAAACAGACTTCCCCCATTTAGACAACAAAATTAAATTCCTGGGAAGGCAATAGAGAAATAGGCACAATCTTGAATATAGTTATGGTATAAAATAATATTCTTTTAGAAATATGGTAGAAAACATGGGAAGAAGGGTATAATGGCCTGATCAGATATTCCAAATATTTTATTCAAGAGTACAATTCCTTCCAAGGGGCTAAACTTTGATATTATCAAATTTGAGGTAATCTATCTAATATAGATTTATTTCTCTCCATAAAATGCTACTATATTAGGTAATAATTATATGTAGCTATTCTTTGCAACTCATTTTTTTCCTGTAGAACTAATAATGTCTAAGAAACTTGTATCCTAGAAGCAATGTGGTAGTCCCCTAGTGGGCATTTTTCTGATCTCCTTCTCCGTCTCCCCTTAACATTCAAACCAGAATCATCTGAAGGATCTGAGAAGTCCTGCAGTAATGAAATCTTTAGATCAGCCAGAGCGTGAGCAAATGGTTCCTTTTCCTTTTCTATCTCCCTCATATTCCAATTCCCCAGAATTAAATAATCATATATCTACCAAATTCAGAATTGAATACATTATGCATTCAGGTCTTTTTGATAAGGAAGAATCCAAGTAAATTATTCCAGTCAAATGAAGTGCATTTCACCTTTAGGTTTCAGCCTAAAGTTCTACACAGGGATTGCCAAGGAAAGAAACACAGCGGAACAAATCGTCTTGCATAAATCAGCCAATTCATTGTCCCAGTCGGCTCGGGAAAGTCATGCAAAATCGCTCTTTGGTTTTATCTACTTGCTCAACAAACACTTATTCTGTACCTTCTTTGTAGACAGACAGCATCCTGCTGGGCCTTTGAGACATATCAGATGAAATGCCTACTCCAAATCTGTGGTTTCTATGTATTTCAACTTGATTTCAATTAAGTCATCACTTCTGCAAGTCATTCTTGTTGCTCGAATACCCACAGCTGCCATTCAAAAATGTTTGTACATCCTTAAAATTCTGCCTTTGTCCTCAGTGCACTCCTTTTCAGCAAATGAGCCAGGCTTCTGCTTTACCGAGAAGACTGATGACCTGCAGCATGAGTTACCTCCATCCACAACATACCCATTTCGATTTTGGATTGTGCCAGTCAAGAAATGCTGGTGTTATCCTGGCCACCTGACCCTCCATTATCCCTTCTGTTCAGTTGATCACTACTGTTGTTGATTTTCTTTCCTAAACAGACTTCTCTCCATCTCTACCACCTAATTGCCATCTCTTGTTCGGACCAATGTGGAGTCCCCTAATGGGCATTTTTCTGATTTCCTTCTCCGTCTCCCCTTAACACTCAAACCAGAAAGACCTTTCCAAAAATTCGTCTCTGTATATATCTCCATATAACTTAATATACCTTAAGGATTTCCCATTTGCATTAGGATGAAGACAAAACCCATCAGCCTATTCTACAAGGTTCCATGGCATTCCACTCCTGGTGGCCTCTCAAGCACTCACTGCATTCTCACTGGCCACAGGACCTTTGCTCACCCTCTTCTCTCTCCCTATGATGTTCTTTTTACCCCTTCTTGCTCAGTTAACACCAAATCATCCTCTTGATTCACCCCAAGAATCACTTCCACAAGGAGACCTTCCATGACTTCCTTGGCCAGGTCAACTCAGCCCACCAAAGACTCTCTTGGAACATGGTTATCTTCCTCTTAACTTGTACCATCTTGGTTTGTATGTTTTTTTGCCTAATGTTGGTCCCCACAACTAGACTGTAAGCTCTATGAAGACAATGCTTGTTAGTTTTTACTCATTTCCCCCCGTAGCAGCTCTCACAGTATATACTCAGTAGATATAATGGAAAGTATTTCTCAGTGCCTCATAATGCCAAATGCCATATGCCATCCATAGCTGTTCCTGGGTGTTTATGCGAATGCTGTCCTGGGTGAATGGGTCAATGGCTACTCTAGAGAGAGAAGGGCCAAAGCCAGGATGGTCATCTTTGCGTGTGTTTATGGGTTTTTTTGTTGTTGTTGTTGCTTGTTTCTTTTTTCTTTCTTTCCTTCTCTTTTTTAGCTGCTCCAAACACTTCCTCTGTGTCAAGCACTGTCCTAAGCAATTTGCTTATACTCATTCATTTAATCCTCATGACACTAAAAAATTGAACATTATCATATCTATTTTACCGTTGGGGAAAATGAGGCCTAAATGTTAATTACCTTGTCCAGGATTGCACAATTGGCTCAGCATTTCATTCATAGCACATGTACAACACCTACCCCACGTGGAGAGCTCAATTTGCACTTGCAGAATGAATGAATAAGTAACAAAGCATAGCTGGTCTGCTGTAAGCCACTGATGCCCAAACACTTTTTGAGTCTCTTCTCTTCTTTTGGTCCTCATTGTCACACAGTGACCTTTACCTTGGCCACCTCTCACCAGTACTATCTCAACAGCTTCCTAACTTCTTCTGATGCCAAAAATATTTCCATCTACTTTGCCCACCTACCATTTGGCCACAGCATCTACTAAAATGCCAACCAAATTATCACTCCTTCTCTTGAGATTCTTTAGTGGCATCTCTTTGTGCTTCAGATGCTGACCTAAGTCCTTAATTTGGCCAATAAAAACCTGTGTCTCTTTCTAGCTGTGCATCTCTTTTGTTCCTGCACATACCAGGCTCTCTCCTGCCCCAGGGCCTCTGCACATGCTGTGCCCTCTGCCTGGAGCACCTCCTATGCTCTGGTCTCCTAGTTAACTCTAAATGAACCTTCAGTCCACAGTGTATGTGGTAGAAACTGAATAAAAACCCCAACAATATCCAGATCCTAAGAATTCCCATGACCTGTGAGTGTTACCTTATATGGCAAAAGAGACTCTGCAGATATGATTAAACTAATGACTTAAACCATATTCACATTCCACCTGGGCTGTTGCCTTCTTCAGACTGTCCTTGATGTTGACATTTGTGCTCTAATGAATTTGTGTAAAGAAAAAAATCCTTGATAATTATCAATAAAATCATGGTGTTGGTGACCCAATTTTACATGTGTATGTGCACTGCTAATTCACATTTAAATAAGCACAACTATTTGCAAATGCATGCTCATAGCAGCACTGTTCATAGAAGCCAGGAAGTAGAAGCAGCTCAAACATCTGTCGATGAAAAGACAGGCCAACAAAATGTGGCCTATCCATACAGTGGAATGTTACCCAGCCATGAAAAGTGCTGACCTACGCTACAGCACGGAACAGCAAACATTATGATGTATCTCACAAACACTGTGCTAAGTGACAGAAGCCAATTGCAAAAGGCCATAAAAGACAGACATCACTTGAGTCAAGCCATGTACATTGATTTAATATAGGTGCTGCCCAGGAAGAGAAGGTGTTACCATGGAGGTAGTGGTTGTAACATTTGAGTGCTTATTAGATGTCAGATACGATAGCAAGAACTTTTCCTGAAGAAGGTATTTATTTATTTAGACAGAGTCTTGCTCTGTCACCCAGGCTGGAGTGCAGTGGTACGATCTTGGCTCGCTGCAACCTCTGCCTTCTGGGTTCAAGCCATTCTCCTGCCTCAGCCTCCCCAGTAGTTGTGATTGCAGGCATGCACCATCATGCCCAGCTAATTTTTGTATTTTTAGTAGAGATGGGGTTTCACCATTTTGACCAGGCTGATCTCCAACTCTTGACCTCCTGATGAGCCCCCCTCTGTCTCCCAAAGTGCTGGGATTACAGGTGTGAGCCACCATGCTCAGCCTGAAGAAGGTTATTTAATGCTTGTAACTGCCCCATGAAAAGACACTGCCAGCATTTTTCCTTTATTAGGACAGGAAATGGAAAAGTGAGGCAAAGAACCTAGCCAACGTCATAAAGCTAAAAAGTGAAAGAACTGGGATTTGAATCCAGTCTGTGTGAACCCAAAAGTCTGCCTCTGAACCACCAGGCACAGAACACCTTCCTAATAGGCTCCTCTCTGTGTATTTCATTTACATGGAGCATCCAGAATAGGTAAACCCTTGGAGACAGATAGTAGATGGATGGTTACCAAAGGCATGGTGGACGGAGGATGGGGAGTAACAGATTAACACGTATGGGGTTTTCTTTTTGGGGTGATGAGAATATAGGTAGAGGTGGTGCCTTACACAATATTTAGTACATGCACTAATGTCACTGAATTGTTTACTTTCAAACGGTTAATTTTTATGTCATGTAAATTTTGCCTTGACAAACAAGTTTAAAAATAAGTCCAACTAGGTTTTTAAAATGGACAATATGTCAGGTGCGGTGGCTCACGCCTGTAATCCCAGCACTTTGGAAGGCTGAGGTGGGTGGATCACTTGGGGTCAGGAGTTTGAGACTAGTCTGACAAACATGGTGAAACCTAATCTCTACTAACTATGCGAAAATTAGCCAGGTATGGTGGTGCACCCCTGTAATCCTAGCTACGCAGGAGGCTGAGGCAGGAGAATTACTTGAATTCAGGAGGTAGAGGTTGCAGTGAGCAAAGATGGCACCACTGCACTCCAGCCTAGGCAACAAAGCGGGATTCTATCTAAAAAACAACAACAAAAAACAAAAAAACGACAAAAAAATGATAACGTAAATTCTACTTAAATCCTGACAACTTCCACAACTATGGAAGCCATGGGCCGCACCACTCCACCACCTCCTTGTCTGGGTCCTTACTTCAATGCCCGTGAGCTATTACAAGTACTGAGGAACCTGCCAACTCCACCTACACAGACCCAACTTCCTGTCTGTCAGCTTCAGGCAGGAACCTGCCACCCACAGAGGAGGAGGTGAGGGTGTGAGAGGCACCTTCCATCTTGTCTTTGGGGGATGCCCTGTAAAAATCGCTCACCTCTGGGCATCTCAGTATTTATCTTCAGCTCAGTGGCAGGTTGGAAGTCACATTGACTTGAGATTTTCTGAGCACATTTAAGTGCAATAAACACCAACGTAAAGTGCCGTGACACTGAGGGGATGTTTCCTACATTTGCCCTTCTCCAGTGTGACACAAGCCACTGGCATCTGCTGGTCCTCTGGCATAAGAGCGAGTGGAGACAGAGTTGAGCATCTAGCTCTCCTCTCCATGAATAAGAGCAGACGTTGAGGTAGATGCTAATAGGAGCAGGCAGAACAGAACCATAATTGGAATCCTTTTAGCAATGCCTGATGCTCAGCAGACTGACAATTGCAGTTAGCTTCTCCAGCAGAGTACTGTGTCACCACGAGTTTGTGTTAGAAACAGCTGGTGGCTGAAGGACTGGGAACTAACAAGCCACACTGCTCAGATGCAGGGGAGGCCGCTGGCTCTCTCCCGTGGTACTGCTGGGTTCCGTCTGCCAGGATGTTGGCACAATGCATGGTTCATAACACACACTGGCAGGGTTCACGTGGCTTAATGGGACAACTGCTCTACTGCAAAGGGAGAGAGGGAGAGGGCTGCTCCAGCCCCGACCAGCACAGCTACTCAGGAAAATGGCCGATGGGTGCTTGTGAAGCACCTACAAGGCACCAGGCATGGTGCAAGCCCCTGCAGAGATTGCAGAGGATGATACTGACATGGTGAATGTAGAGCTGATAGGCTACTTGGGGAGACAAGCAGCCATTTATTCATTCAGCAAATATTTATGGAGAACCTACCATGCACCAGCACTGAGCTAGGCACTCTAGATGCAGCAGGAAAGAGCCTGGATCTGCCTTCAAGGAAGCTCACTGTCTCTTTGGGAAGACAAATAGTCATTTATCCAATAACATTTTATTAAGGGCCTCCCATGTTCCAAGCACTGGTTCCAGGTGCTGGGCATTAAACTAACTGTCCCAAGTGCAATGATTATTTTGAAAATGAATTTCAAGGTGCAGTGTGCATATGCAATGGGGAACTCTTCTAAACTTGAGGTAGGGGTGGTGACAGAAGTTACCTTTGAGCAGTGACTTCTACACTGTATGAGCTTGTACTAGTCTGTTTTCACGCTGTTGATAAAGACATGCCTGATACTGGGCCATATACAAAAGAAAGAGGTATAATGGGCTCACAGCTCCACGTGGTTGAGGAGGCCTCACAATCATGGTGGAAGGTGAAAGGCACATCTCACATGGTGGCAGACAAGAGAAGAAAGCTTGTGCAGGGAAACTCCCCTTTATAAAACCATCAGCTCTCATGAGACTTATTTGCTATAACGAGACTAGCATGGGAAAGACCTGTCCCCATAATTCAGTTACCTCTCACCAGGGCCCTCCCACAACACATGGGAATTGTAGGAGCTACAATTCAAGATGACATTTGAGTAGGGATACAGCTAAACCGTATCAGAGCTTCCTGTGGCTGCCCTATCAAATTATCACAAACTTGCTGTCTTAACACAAAGTTACTCTCTTACAGCTTTGAAGCCCAGAGTCCAAAATCCATTTCACTGTGCTAAAATTAAGGTGGCGGCAGGGCCAGAGTCCTTTCAAAGGCTCCAGGGGAGAATCCGTATTTTGCCCTTTATAGCTTCTAGAGGCTGAATTCATTTGTTGGTTAGTGACCACATCATATCACCTCCTTCCTCTTCTTCAGTCAATACCACTCACCTCACTCTTAGGGGGACATTGGTGATTACATTTAGGGACAACTTAGATAATCTAGGATATCTGGTTGGGAGCCCTCATAATCATGGTGGAAGGTGAAAGGCACATCTCACATGGCAACAGACAAGAGAAGAGGGCTTGTGCAGGGAAACTCCCCTTTATAAAACTCCCCACCCCTCATCTTGAGATCCTTGACTTAATCACATGGCAGTCTCTGTTTCAGTGTAAGGTAATATAGTCACAGGTATCAGGATCAGGACACGGTGTCTGGAGGAGCCACCTTTTAGTCTACCACACACGCTTTCCTATTTCTATTACACTATGCTGCCTTCAGGCCATGCCAGGCTCTACCAGGAGAAACTGAGGCCAACAGGCTGCATAGATTTATAGAATGACAGAGGCCAAGGGCCTAGTTACATGTAAACAGACAAAGTCAAGATTACAGATATCACCTGAGTCAAGACATGTACGCTGATTTAACATAGGTGCTACCCAGGAAGAGGAGGAGCTGCTTTGGAGGTAGCGGTTCTAACATGTAATTGCTTATTAGATGTCAGACGCAACACCAAGAACTCTACCTGAAGAAGATTATTTAATGCTCTTAAGTGCCCCATGAAAATGCACTGCTAGCATTCTCCCTATATAGGACAGGAAATGGAGGCATGGAGACATCAAAGAACCTAGCTAAAGCCACAAAACGAAAACACGAAGGAACTGGTATTTGAATCCAGTATGTGTGAATGCATAGCTCTGCCTCTGACCCACCATGTAAAGACTGCCTCCCTGACGGGTTCCTCTGTGCCAAGAGGCTGTTTACTGGTAAATGTCATTTCAACACAGAGGTGGCAGGTGGCAATCTGGGATTGGCATAGGCTAGTTTACCTTTGTCAGGACTAGTTGAGTGACTTGGGAAAGTCACTGTCCCTCTGTGGACCTCAGTTTTCCATTACAAAATAAGGAAGTCAATGAGATGAATTCTGCAGCCTTGTATGTGTGGTTAAGATGATGGGCAGACTGAAAACAGCTGCTGTGATGGTTGGCGGATGGTTGATGTGAAACCCTGGGTAGTGGGTTATAGAAAGAGTAGATTGACAAAGGCCATTAATCCTAATAATTGCTTATCAACAACTGAATACAGAGAGAATTGGGGTCCTCAAGGACAGAGCCACAGTGCTGCCAGGAAACAGTGCTCAATTTTGGCTCTCTGTTCTGAGGTCCTGATTCAGTGACTACGAAGCGACTTTAGACAGCCAGCTGGAAATGCCATCCAACTGTGTAAGAAGGTGTCTAATATAAGAATAATAAAACTCAGCACAAGGTCAGCTCAATGGTGACTCCATAAAGTTCAAGTGATGGTGACCTACAGAGACTGACTTTACAGTGCACTCAATTTTCTGATATTTCTCAACTGAGAGCTTCATCATCTTAAGCTTTAATTGGAAGCATTTAACCTATTACAAATTATGATGAACAGCACCAAGCTGAACACCCCGAAATGCTCATTTCAAATATATGAACCTCTTCAAGGGCCAGCCGGAACAGGTATGCAGAATTATGGGTTTAGATGGAAGATAGATGATAATCTTCAGAGAACATGCCTCGTGCCCAGTTCAGCGTCTGCATCAGGTAGCCTCTGCTTGCAACTACAGAGGAGTCACGAGATTCTTAGTGACTCCCCAACCCCATTTAACAAGCTCTTGTGCACTCCTACTTAGCTAGGACTGTAGTTTCTAATTTTCCTTTATAAGTGATTTTAATAATGTTATTTTATTATAAATACATATTCAAATAACAGTAATCTAAGAAAAACAAAGCTCCATAATCACCTGACCAAATGTTCGATATGTTCACATTTCTTCTCATCTTTTTAAAAATCAATATCAGTATAGTTTTTTTCTTTTTTAAAATTTATATATTATACTTTAAGTTCTGGGGTACCTGTACAGAACATGCAGGTTTGTTACATAGGTATACATGTGCCATGGTTAACAGATAAAATTCTGTTAAGCATAATTTTCCTTTCTGCTTGTATTATAATCTCTACTTCCATTTGTATTACTCAGAAAACAGTAGTACAGATCATCCATGTCTTTTGCTATCCTTACAAAATCCTATAAAAAACACATAGGAATTTTTTTTTTTCAAAAAAACTGCATGCCCATTTCTTTATGTAAGCTGTGTATATCGCTCTGGGATACTAAAGAACACATATTATCAGTTATTTTTTAAAGCCATACGATATTTCCTAGAATGGATGTAGCACAGTGTAGTGAGAAAGGACATCTAACATTTTATTTTTTGTGCCTACCAAAAACAATGCTTCAATAAACATCCTTATACATATATACTCAAATATTAAGGTTTCACTATTTTTTAGGCTAGTTTTTAGCAGTAAGATTTCTGAGTAAAAGACAATACCTGTTAATAAGTTTAATATAGGTCATCCGATTAGCTTCTACACTGCAAAGCTAGGATTCAAATCCATGTACACTGGACTCCAGAGTCTGATCTCCAACCATAAATACTATGTACTGTTCTTACTTCAGAGATGTCTAACAATGGGGTTTCACTTCTTAAAGCAGCAAGCTTGCCTAAATCTACAATTTCAAAAAAAAAAAAAAAAGAAAAAAGGAAAAAAAAAAACTAGGAGGGATCCACAGGGAGGGGGTTTGGGTGGAATGACCTCCATCTTCTCTTCTGATCTGAGATTGTCATACCTCCCTAAACTGAATCCACTACACTTCAGTCAGGTGGGCCAGGTACTTTATATATAACTACCCTATTAGTAACTGAGCAGGACCACCCTTGGGACATTTCTCAAGGTGACTCCTGCTAATTAAACAGTTACATAGCCATGATCCCTTAACCATAATGAATAACAAAGGAAAAAGGCATGGAGACATGGGGACTGAACAGTCTCTGTCTTTACTATAGCCAATGCTGAACAAGACACGGATTTAGAAATAAGAATAAAAACAAAAGTGTGTTCAGCACAATAACTCTTTTTTAGTGTTTAGTGTTTTAATGCTATTCATTACTATTACGTCTCAACACTGTTGGCGAACTTAGAGAGAGATGGAGATAGCTGGGGAATTTAGAGATAGATGATCTAATGTTTACAGTAGTAAATCCCTTTGGAAATCAGATGTATGTAATATAGACATGAAGATAAGTGCTCTCCCAAGGGCTCTTAGATGAGCCCACAGGGGACTATTATTATTTCAGCGCCTGAGAATGACCCTCACGGGAGCTGATGTTTCACTATACACCCCACAGAAGGATAACCAACCCATCCCGAGGAGGAGATTTCCCCAAGGAGAAGACTTAATAGAAAAATAATTTCACATTTGCATTTTTAATTTTGCAGTTTAAAATCTCTCTAAACACACTTTCCCCTTTAAAATGTGATTAACCAATATTTCCCCATCCTTATTATGGCAAATAGCCAGTTACAGTATTCCTTTTGGAATAGCTGCAGGGATATTGCTTAGATTTAAGGGAGAAGGCGTGCGTGAAACTGTGATTAAAGCTGAATATATTTAGTTATCACCGCTATTAAGAGGATTATTAAAGAGTCTGTGTGAGTTTGGGATATGTAGATGGGGCTAAGTAGGTGTGCCTGTGTGCAGGGGACCCACTTTTGGCTCATTGTTGGGCTCTGCGGGAACCTGGATTGTCTAGCCCTGGCCTTCCTGATAAACTCCCTGTGTGCCCTTAAGAAACTCACTGAGCTCATTCGACAACGATCTTTAAGGTTTCTTCTGGGATTAATATCGTTGGAAGTCTTGTTGGTATTTAAATAATAAATTAACGTTAAAGTGGTACTGAGAACATATAGACTTGTTTCTACTTTACAGTCTGATATGGATACCAGTGATCTCAAAAGCCCTTAATTTGATGAATGTCACTGTCACCCGAATGACAACTGTAATAGGCACTGGCATTGATGGGGTTGCTTACTGGTGCCAAGCGCTGGACTGGGTGTTGTCTCAGCATTTGCTTACTGGGTCCTCTCATAGCATCTGGGTCAGTTGTATCTATCATCACTATCTTACAAATGAGGAAGCACAGTCAGGTTGCCCTGGGCTAACCCCATAATGCTATGAAATTGATGTAGTTGCCCTGGACTGTCTCTATAATGGCATGGGTAGATGCAGTTTTTTTAAAGAAAAAACTTACTGGGCATTCTGAGTTTTTTTCCTCCTGTGCTGAGTTAAGGCAGAAGAAAACTCTCTTCGTCTCTGAATTCCCATTCTTAACTGTTTAATTTTTTACAAATTAAAAAAAATGGTTTTTTTTGAGATGGAGTCTTGCTCTGTGGCCCAGGCTGGAGTGAAGTGGTGCAATATTGACTCACTGCAGCCTCTGCCTGTTGGGTTCAAGTGATTCTCCTGCCTCAGCCTCCTGAGTAGCTGGGATTACAGGTGTGCACCACCACACCCAAGTAATTTTTGTATTTTCAGTAGAGACGGTGTTTCACCATGTTGGCCAGGCTGGTCTCAAACTCCTGACCTCAAAAGATCTGCCCGCCTCAGCCTCCAATAGTGTTGGGATTACAGGTGTGAGCCACTGTGCCTGGCCTGAATTCCCATTCTGCCTGCCTGCCTGCTTTAAGACAATTATTGGGATTGCCATCAGTTTCACTATTCCCAAATTGGGGCAAAGGGCTAACGCAAAGAAGGTAAAGAACAAGATTGTACAGGCTGGGCTGAGGAAGTTAAGGGGTCAGTGTTTAAACAGTGGCAGCAAATTTCATCATTTAGGCCAAGACACCCCAACCACTGGGCCACAGGCCAGAACTAGTCTGTGGCCTGTTAGGAACTGGGCCACACAGCAGGAGGCGAGCAGTGGGCTAGCAAGGAAGCATTATCATCTGAGCTCTCCCTCTGTCAGATCGGCAGTGGCAGTAGATTCTCAGAGGAGTGTGAAACCTACTGTGAACTGCGCATGCAAGGGATCTAGCTTGCATGCTCCTTACGGGAATCTACATAACTAATGCCTGGTGGTCAGGTGAAACAGTTTCATCCCGAAACCATTCCCCACCAATCCCAGTGGAAAAACTGTCTTCCAAGAAACTGGTTTCTGGTGACAAAAGGTTGGTGACTATTGATTGAGGCGACAACGCAAACCTATTTTTGCCCCAGCTTAAGAGCTGGCACTAGGCAGAATAAAGAGGAAAACAAACAGACAATCAACAATCACCATCACCACCACCACCACAAACCCAAAACAAAACTTCTGACTCGCATGACTGGCTGACCTTTGAAGGTGGTGGCTGCAGCATTTCCTGGTGTTTTTGGCTCTGCCTTGACTATTACATTTGTTTTATACTGCTACTGAAACAAATTATGACAGCATGGTGTCTTAAACAACACACCTGTACTATTACAGTTCAGCAGATCAGAAGTCCAACACAGGACGCTGGGCTAACATCTAAGTGTTGGAAGGGCTGTGCTCCTTCCCAGAGGCTCCAGGGGAAACTCCATTTACTCGCTTTTTCCTGTTTCCTGGAGATGCCCATCTTCCTTGGTTTGTGGCCCCTCCTCTGTTTTCAAAGCCAGCAGTGCTGGGCAGAGTTGTTTTTATGCTTCAATCTCTCCTGTTCTTTTCTTCAGTCCTCACATTTTGTCTGAGCCAGCCAGAAAAAGCTCTTTCCTTTTAAGGGCTCAACGGATTAGAGTGGGTCCACTCAGATAACTCAGAATCATGTCCCCCACTCAAGGAGCCCTTAATCACATCTGCAACGTCCCTCAGGTAGGCCACATATTCCCACCTTCTGGGGGACTAGGGTGTGGACACCTTTGGGAGGACCATTATCCTACCTACTGTGGATATGAAGTCAGAACTGAGGTTTGCACGGCAAGGTCTGGGGGAGGAAATGAGCTCAAATCCACAAGGGCTCGGCAACAAGCAGGTGCTGCTTGGGATGCCCTCTACCACCAATACGGCAACCAGGTCAGTATAACCTAGCACTTACGAATTAGGCTTAGGAGTCCCAGAAACCTGCTACAAACTCCAGCTTCACCACGTTTTAGCCATGTGACCTCAGGCAAGTTACAGAGCCTCTCTTTGTACTAAAGCCTAGTGTTATGTTGTTGTTCAGAAGGTTAAATAAGTCAATGTGCGTGACATATAGGATCTAGCACAGAGAAAGTGCTCAATAAATGCCAGTTATCAGGAACCTAATGGAAGCTGTCCTAGACTTCAGGTGCCTGGTCAATCCGAGTACTATATTCTACTGGCCCCATGGTTGGTTCAAAGGATGGGGATGAGGCACAGATACAGCCTACTGGAGTCTGTCCCTGGGGCTGCTATAGGGGCATTGGAGGAGAGAAGTTTTCATTCCAAGTAAACTGCCATTTGATTCCACTGTGTGTGCATCAGACCAATAACCTCTCCTTACAGAGGAAAAGAATCAGGGCCAACCAAAATTAAGTCTTTTGTCTAAGCTGACACAGCAAGAATCTATCAAGAGAAAATCACTGACCCACTGACCTTCGCATCTCATGCACATGGAGGATTTGCAGCCCATGGAACCCCACTTCCATGATTTCTTCCCTGATCCTCGTGACTTCTCCATGTTAAATGGTGGCTCCTATTTAAAGACGAATCAACTTGACATTCTCAATGCTACATGTTTGTTAAGACCTCTCAGCTAGTAAGAGGGGGTGTTAAGACATGAAATTCATGACTCAGTCCACTTGCTAAACAGGCTGGAAGCTCTGCGTGAACTTCCTGCTTCTACAATAGTAAAGAACTCATAGCAATGTAGTTACACGTCTTTAAATCTCTGCCTGTATAAACACATTAAATAAGCGTCTATTCCTTCACTGGGCCTGGCATGAATATATTACTCATGTATACTGCATGCTGACTTATTCTTCTAATAACGCATTATTCATTCTCTTAACCGCAAATTCTCTTGGCTGTAATGCAAGCTTCTCTATGAGAACAAATGTATTGCATGGTAAGGTGATGACAGATATGATGACATTTCAACTCTTTGGGCCTCCATTTCACTAATTTACACAACTGAAATAGCACCCATTTCCTGTGGGTGGACTGCAGGGTAAGTGATTATGAGCCATGATCTAAGAATCTTGGTTGAGAGGTGCGAATTATACCAGGGACACTGGTAGCCCAGGAAGCTCTCCCTTTGGGCTGAGGCAGAGAATATCACTCTTCATTCTAGGGTCCTGACATGGGCTCTGACTGCTTCATCTTTCCTACAACAATGGATACTTCTGGGACCTGTAATGAGGGACTGAAGTGTTTGGAATAGGGTTTGTGGTCACTCTTGCCTACTTTTCCCAGTGTTCAATGTTGTCCTTGCAGCCATGCCACAGGATGGAGAAGATACATAATTCAGGGATGTGCAAATGGGCATGCCCACTGGGGTGGAATCTGAGCGCTAGAAAGAGCCCAAGCCAGCTGCCAGGGAGTGGCACCCAGAAGACAGCCTGGGTACACGAGGCAACTAACATCGAGGATACACCATGAAGCAAGGGAGTGACCCAGGAGTAGACCCAACTCAGGAATGGGGAGTGGAGGAGCACTTGGTGAGTATAGACACATGGCACACATTCCTGGCATGGGGGGCACTGGATGGCAGGGCACAAGGCTGCCCCAGTGGATTCTAGGGTGGGAGGTGAGTTTCTGTTCAAGGTTAAAGAAAAGATCAGGGCACATATGACAAGAAAGCGCCTTGGGCCTAGAAAATCTAAAAAGCTATTAGGATCAAAGAGTAAGGGCTGGTCATCAGGAATGGGAAATCACATTCATCCAAGACAGATGGCCAGCAAACCTTGCTTTCCTCCATCTAAGTACTTATTTATTTATCCAAAAATATTAGCTGAGCACCCTATGGACATGCCAGGCACAGTGCTAAGTGCTGCAGCTACAGGGTGGACTCCACAAATACGGATCCTGCACTCACCCTATGTGGGTGGGGAGGGTGACATCGAAACTTTGTTACTAATTTAGATACAACCCGGAGAGGCGCATGAGGAAGAAGCACCTAGAAAAGGGGCACCAGAGGAGGGCAGAATAGGGAAGCTAGGGATCCAGAAAGGCTTCTTTGAAGAAGTAACATTTCAGTAGAACTAAAGGGTGAAAATAATTCAGGCAGGTGAGGACATAAAAGTAGAACGTTCTAGGCAGAGGGAACAGCACCTGCTAAGGTCGTGAGTCTGAAAGGGACTTGGTGTGGCTAGCTGGAGTCACACCGAGAACAGCTACTACTAGGTGGCAAGTCATAAAGTGTTGGTAAAAATTCTGTAAGTCTGGCTGGGCATGGTGGCTCAGCACTTTGGAAGGCCAAGGCAGGTACATCACGAGGTCAGGAGATCGAGACCATCCTGGCCAACATGGTGAAGCCCCCTCTGTACTAAAAATACAAAAATTAGTTGGGCGTGGTGGCATGTGCCTATAATCTCAGCTACTCAGGAGGCTGAGGCAGGAGAATCGCTTGAACCAGTGAGGTGGAGGTTGCAGTGAGCCAAGAATATGCCACTGCACTCCAGCCTGGTGACAGCTACATTCTGTCTCAAAAAAAAAAAAAAAATAAAATTATCTAAGACTTTAGGGTGGAGGGGAATAAATGGGGGTCAGAGTCTCTGTGATGAGCCATGGGAAAATGCACAACCCCAAGGCTGGAATTCAGGCCAGTTTGATGCCATCTGTCACCACCTGAATTTGGAGACGGCCAGACCCTGACAGGGCCCCATGGCTGTGAACTCTGCCGCCCACCTGCTGATGAGAAACGACTCTACAGGTGTTTCACAACCTGGTGCACTCGGCTATTCTGCTGTGCTTTATTATTTTCATTTATAGAATGGTATAAAACCAGACATTTATTGGCCACAGACCATTTTTGTGTTCCTGTAACTCAAAAATGGTTACGTTTTTTAAAATGAAGTATCACCGGCTTCAAGTCTATAACAGAGACCACGTCTTGTTGGCACCCACTGAATTCTTAAGATTAGAAACATCACGGTTGCATATTGCGCTGTGGAACATTCTTCCCCAATATGCCTTACTTCATATACCCATCTTAACTTTTGACAGTCCATAACACAAACTGACATAAGACAGACATATACACTCCATCAAGTGAATAATACATGACTTTAAAACAATGGCAGGCTACATTTTGACGTGATCCATTATAACGGATCTGAAGTGGCCATTACGGCCTTTCCATAAAGATTCAATAGTCAGGTGGAGGCTGCAGGGGAGCAGGCATTAAACATGGCATTAAAGTGCAAACCAGAGCTGGCTCCTCTAAACAGACAACACCCGGTGGGCAGAGAGCCGGACCTGTACTCTGTGCAGCAGTGGAGAACTGCATTTGCAGACCTTAATTAGGAAGGAAGGTGACCTGGCACCCGAGTGTGGGCATTTAACAGTTGATGGGTTCATCTCTGCATCCATCATATGAGGTGCCCTTTCAGAAAATCACTTGAAAAATAACAACATGTTTCAAGTGCAGAGTCTACGCTTTTTCATTTAAACTCCAATGACCTCATAGAGTAGGACACTTAGCCCTGTATTACGGGTGAGGTTATTGAAAATCCAAGAGGTCAGATTTCTTTCTCAAGGTGACTCAGCTCAAGGTCAGTGTCAGACGGAGCACTAGCCAGGCTCCTCTAACTCTGAAGGCAGGGCTGGTTCCATGCACCTAGCTTGCATCCCATGGAAAACCCCACAGGTGGAAGAATTACCTATTCATGTTCTTTTCAGGGGGTGGCTGGACTCTACATATACAATTCAGATTGATTTCTCTAATATCCAGTTGCATTTGCCAAGGATCACATCAATATTTATAAGGCCTTTACATGTCTTTAAACCTCACAAGGGACTTGACAATATTGTCATTCAATTCTCATCGCATTCCCTGGGATAAGCTGTCTTTAACCTGTATTTTATTGTTGTTTGTGCCACTGTATTGGTGTTGATACTACGTTCGTGGTGACCCACTACTAAGAAATCTGCGAAGAGTCACCTGGGTCTTACTACTCTATTAGGATAAAAATTTAGTGGTTTTTTTTTTTTTTTTACATTATTGGTTTTTCCATTTTTTTTTCTAAACTTCATAGAGCAAAGGGTACCTTCTCTCTTGAAGGACCTCACAATCATACAGGGTGGTTGATTACTTCATAATTTAAAATAATAAAGTCTTAAAACTGGAAGAAACCTATGAGGATGAAAAATAATTACTGAGAGCTAATACAGAAGGCAGTACACGCAATAATTTAAATTTAAAACGTGTTAGCGAAGTGCTAGTTTTCCATTTACAGTGGCCCTGTGGTGATAGGGTATGTCTTACCTAAATATGTTTAGTGAAGTAAAAAAGAGCATGTTGCTTTAAAAAGCACATGAGGTAAGTATTAGAACTGGAGTTAGAAAGAGCAGGAGTTACAAAGGTGAAACTTAAAAAATCGAAGTTTGGGAGGGGATGGTTGAAACCTGAGGAGAGGCACTTCCTGTGAACACTTCTCTTGGTGGGGCAGCCCATTGCTCTCCTTTCAGGGGATTTTTTAAAAAGCTGGATAAAGATTTTGAGCTGGGCAGAGCTGAGGCCAGAGTCATGTGGTAGGTCTGGGCCTGTCCCTGGCTGGTGTACCTCAGCACTCTACAGGCTCTGCTCGGCCAGCTGAAAAGCTGGCCATGTCCTGTTCTGGCTCTAAAACTGATGATACCACATTCCTGCAAGTGTTCCATTAAGCCCTTCCAGGACAATTTTCCAGGCTGAGAAGCTGTAATCAAAATTGGCAATTGAGCGGCAAACATAAACACTTCCGCAAAATTATATGCAAACAAGAACCTGGCTCTAAGGGCATCCATAGAGTGGATTCATGCAATGACATCTAGACACAGATGATTTTTGCCTAAACATATTATTCAGAATCTCCAGGACTAAACACAGCCCAAGCACTTCCCTCAGAGCAAACCCTGCATCCCACTTAAGTATCTATCCATGTAACCACTACTCAGACTCAGAGACCATTCGCAGTCTCCAGAAGGCTCTCCTAGATATCTTCTTAATTGCCATCTCTGCAAGTTAGTCACTATTCTGATTTCTATTACCATAAATCCTTTTTGTTTGCTCTTGAACTTCATAAATGATAGAATCTTACAAAATGTACTCTTTTGTATATTTGGCTTCTTTCGCTCCAAGTAGAGCCTGTGAGTGTCATCCATGTTCATTCTTTTTCATTACTGTTTACCTCTAGTCATTGACTTGTTCTGTCATTAATAGTCCTGTGTATTGTTTCAAGATTGGGGTCATTATTATGAAAAACATTGCAAGATTCCTAGTTGTTCTACATCCTTGTCAGCACTCGATATTGTCAGCCTTTTAGATTTCAGCCATGGTGAACATTTATATCATGAAGTTACCCAGGCCTAAGCTCCAAGGCCCTGACCCTTTTCCTGAATATCAGACCTTTATATGCTATCATTTTCTGTTTTTAACCTGAATTTTTTTCATTTATTTTTCCAATTCAACATAGCAAGCAGAAGACTTCATATTTCCTTTCTGATCATCTGCTACTCTTCCTTTGTTCCCCAACTCTAAGAAACCCATTGAAAGCTAATCTCCTCATGCATGTTTTTAGCTACCCTTGTTTCCCCCCACCATTCACACTGGGGGGATTCTACCTTCGCAATGCTGCTTGTGTCGGGCTCCTTTCTTTCCTCTCCCCTTACTATTGCCCTAGAACATCCTTCATTATCTCTTGACTAGAATATTTTAGGTTCTATAAAAAAGATTTCTTTGAACAGCTATTTTTGGATATTTTAGAAATAGGTTTAACTCATTTCCTAGGCAACTTCCCTGGCTTCTGATCAAAGGGTCCATAAACTTGTAACTGGATTAGTCTAACATTCAAGGTATTGTAGTTAAAGTGGCTAATTTTATGTCTCTGTTAGTTCACTCAAATCCCTTCAAATAAGGAATGTAAAAGTGCAATATGAAATTCATTTTCATGGAAGTGTTTGTTTTTTTCATGAAAGCATTAGACTTTCTATGTCTTTAGATTCTTCCTGAGACCAATCAGCTGTTTTCTGGGGGCTCCAAAACAGAGGCTGTGTTGTGTTCACATGCTGCAATTTGCCACATAAATACCCTTAGATATCACTGGACTCCAGTGCTAGGCCTGGAACAGGCCTGATCATATTCTCTGAAATCATCTTGTTAGGCTGAGATAAGACAAGACTCCTGGTATTTCTCCTTCCATCTGTATGTAGGAACTGCCTCCTAACCTAACTAAAATACCTCAAATTTCAATATTTTCCCATACCTTTAAAACTCCATTCTCCCTCCTTCCAGATTCTAAGCTTCCAGGCTATGGCCAAAGAACAGTGGTAAAATTTAGTGGCTCTGAGAACCAGCTGCATGGGATCTGTGTATCCTAGTGCCAATGTTGGTAACTACAGAGTCCGGTGTATTAGTCTGCTCTCATGCAGCTAATAAAGACACACCAGAGACTTGGTAACTTACAAAGAAAAGAGGTTTAATTGACAGTTCAGCATGACTGCTGAAGGGTTAAAGTTAGGGTTAGGGTTAGGGAAAGAGATTTAATTGACAGTTCAGCATGACTGCGGAGGCCTCAGGAAAGTTACAATCATGGTGGAAGGAGAAGCAAACATGTCCTTCTTCACATGCCGGTAGCAAGGAGAAGTGCCAAGCAAAAGAGGGAAAACCATCATATCTCATGAGAACTCACCCATTATCATGAGAACAGCATGAGGATAACCATCCCCATGATAAAATTACCTCCTACTGAGTCCCTCCCATGACATGTGTGGTTATGAGAACTACAATTCAAGGTCAGATTTGGGTGGGGACACAGAGTCAAATCATATCACTGGGGTTAGTTACTTCATAACCCCAGGGCTCAATTTCCTTATCTGTAAAATGAGAATAATAATAGTATCGACTTAGAGAGTTGCTGTGAAAATTAAACGGGGCATTCTACATAAAACCTAGTGCCTCACATTCAGTGAGAGGGCTACATGTAGTCTATGATCATTAACCCTAAACAAAAGCCTCCAAACTGCCCATCTTGTTTTGTTCCTAATTATCTTCTTATAGATTGTCAGCAGTTCTTTCTGTCCTTTAGCATTTTTGCCCTTAGATCCATTTTTAACCTTCTCAACCAGTTTGCATTTTTTCCCAGACTGTCACTACAACAGACAAAGGAACTTACTGGTGATCGCTCATGTGTTCCCTCACATTTCTCACCCTCCATTCAGGTGGGTGGGGGGAGACCACATGACTAGTTCTAGCCAAAGGGAAGTGTCACTTCCAGGCTGAAGCATTTCTGAGCTGCTGTCAAATACTGTAGCTCTTTGTTCTTCTGCCACAGCTGCAAAGGAGCCAGTGCTCTACATGCTGCAATCTGGCAGAGGCTCTGTCAGCCTGGATCCCTTAATGACTATGTGGAGCAGAGCTCCCCAGCAGACTCATGTTGGATTCACAGCTTGAGCAAGAAAGAAACTTGGTTGTGTTATGTCTACTAAAATTTGGGGGTTCACTTATTACTACAACATAAGCTGATCTAGCCCTGTTTAATATATCAAGCTTGCTTTTAGATTGATAATCCATGAATGAGCCTCTTTTAGATAGCCTTCATCCTTAAACTGTCTTGTAAGGACTTCCAAGCTGAATATGACCTGCCCACTCTAGGACCCCTTACAGTCACCCTGTTGAGTCTCCTTTTATGCTAGAACTGGCTGTGTCCATTAGAAGATCTGGTCACAGCCAACAACCTTAAAGAGTTTCTCTGGGATGAGCAAGAGATTCCAGGAATTCACTTCGTTTTCCGCTTTGCCAGAATTACTAGATCCACATCTGGGGAAACATGACAGTCAATGTATCCAGACTTTTTTCAGTTTTTAACTATACCAGCAATTTCTTATACTCACTGATTTCTTTGCTGATAATATTTTTGCTCTCACTGCCATCACTTTATCTCCTTTCATGGCTAACAATCTCCAGGTCTCAAAATAAATTCCATTTCCTCCAGGGAGCATTTGTTGCTTTCCCAAACTAGATGGGAATCCATCTGTTATACACAATGATATTGTTATACACAATGATAATGTATAACAATACTAAAAAACACTCAGAGCATTTGCAATATCTTTTTACATGTCTTCTCTAATAAGTTGTAAATTCCATGATGACAGGGGAGGAAGCTGGCATATCTACCACTACACATTCATTGTAAATACTGTGCCTGGAAGAAAGTAGGTGCTTACAAATTATCTTCTGATCACTGCCTTCATAAATAAGAGGGAAAACAAGCCAGACAGCCATTCTCCTCAACATGAAAAGGCAGCTCTCACATTAAAATCCCATGTCTAGGAAGAGAAGGCGACTCTCCTTTGAAGCAGTCCGTAAGTCATACTGTAGAGAATTGTTTCCCACAAATTGCTTTCTGTAAAGCTCAGTTCCATTTCAAACTGTGAAATAAAATCAGATCCTTGGCTTCTTGATTCTGCTTTATACTTAGCTTACTGTAATGTCGGCACTATTTTTATAGGCTAGAAACCAGTGGAGTGTTCATAAAGAGAGATGACATGAAAGCCTGGCTCAAGATCTCAAAATTATAGGGTGCTCCCACTCCAATGAGAAGAGAACCTCAGGATGGAGCAACGGTCCCCAAATGGTCTCAGCGCTGAATTGCTTTCGCTTCTCATTCTTTGGCACTACAAAGAAAACTTTCCAACAGTATAAAGTGCTTAGAGGAAACTTTCTACCACCCTCCAAGCGAACAAATGCCATGAGCTATCTGAGGACATCCCTTTATGTTACACGCTTTTATGATGAAGATAAGAACCCACCACATGTTCTTAGACGGAAACTTGGAAAAGCAAATTTTTGAATAAATCACTAGAAACAATTTTTGAATTAATTTTCTTGCTTGGAGCAGACATGGAAATAATTCAGCTAATATAAAGAACATGGGTAACAAGATAATATTACACCCAAATATCAGTTTATTATTTCTTTTCTTTTTCTGGCTTGTCTAATTCCTATATAAAGATTAAATATGTAAATAGAAATATATATATGCAATATATATATTTTGTGTCACTTTAAATGTGACACGACACATTAATACAATATCAGAAATCAACTCACAAATTTATTTTATTTCTAAACACAATGAATGCTTTCCTTGGTGTGTGTTTTGAAAACTTTATGAATTCAAGCAAACATTGTGGCTTTTGGAAAAATAATGTATTTTTGTCCTGCTTATAAAAAATTGATTCTCATATTTTGGTAACATCTGTTGTGACATTTAGAAATCCTAAGCATTTGAGAAATTTTACATTGCTTTTTAACATTGGAAACTTTGACAGCTGAGGCAATTTTCTAGTCAATCACCCCAGTGAATCTAAAACAGTATCTTTTTCTAACTTGTATCAAGGGAAATTACAGCATGATACAAAGTTTCTCTACTGATTACAGAAGCTCCTTCAATTGTGTCACGAAGAGACTGAACACATACAGACATCTGAAATGAAAAGCAGTCTTGACTGTTTATTATTGCTTGTTAACTCTTCCTGAGTCCATAAAACAACAGTGACTTCTAACTTACTGAGGAGAGAAGTGTAATGCTTAAAAGAGAAATGGCGTGCAAATGAATTTTGTAGTGGTGGTTTCAAAGCTTCCAGAATTCTAATCAGAGGCCAAGGGTTGGTTAGGAGAGACCTTAAAAGGAATCCAGTCCCCTCACCCAGCTGAGGCATGAGTCCTCACGTACAGAGTTCTTACATCTCCAGAGGAGAAAAGGGATCACAGAAATGTGAAATGACTTCCCCAGAACCTGAACCCAGCTGACCTACGACACAGCAAAACGTGATAAGAGCAGGTTCTAGATTCCTACCCCGAAAGCTGCCTCTAACTCTGAACCACAAGCTGGCTGTGTGCACCTGGGTAAGACAACATTTTTCACTCTCCATGTTGGCATCAATAAACAGGGGCATTTCAGTCCAGGAGCTGTGATAACGACACATCATAAAACAGACTCATAGGCGGGTGTTGAACAATGAGAACACATGGACACAGGGAGGGGAGCACTACACACTGGGGTCTGTTGGGGGGAAATGGGGGAGGGACAGTGGGAGGGTAGGGAGTTGGGGAGAGATAGCATGGGGAGAAATGCCAGATATAGGTGAAGGGGAGGAAGGCAGCAAATCACACTGCCACATGTGTACCTATGCAACAATCTTGCATGTTCTTCACATGTACCCCAAAACCTAAAATGCAATTAAAAAAAAAAAACCAAAAACAACAGACGGGCTCAAAACAATAGAAATTTACTCTAATAATCCTGGATGCCAAAAGTGCAAAATAAAGATATCTACAAGTTTCCTTCCTTCTGGAAGTTCTGAGGGAACGACTTCTCCCTGCCTTTCTCCTAGCGTATAGTGGTTTGCTGGCGATCCTTGGTATTGCTTGGTTTATAGACTTATCACCCCAATCTCTGCCTCCGACTTTATTTGGCCTCCTCCCCTGGGTCTTCTGTGTGGCTCTCCTCTCTCCTCTCCCTTTTTTTTGAGACAGAGTCTCACTCTGTTGTCAAGGCTGGAGTGCAGTGGCATGATCTCAGCTCACTGGAACCTTCGCCTCCCAGGTTCAAGTGATTCTCATGCCTCAGTCTCCTGAGTAGCTGGGACTACAGGTGAGCACCACTGCACCCAGCTAATTTTTTGTACTTTTAGTAGAGATGGGGTTTCACCATATTGGCCAGGCTGGTCTCGAACTCCTGACCTCAGGTGATCCGCCCGCCTTGGACTCCCAAAGTGCTGGGATTACAGGCATAAGCCACTGCATCCGGCCCTCCTCTTCTTATAAGGATACCCCAACGAATATAGGACAGAGGGCCTACCCTAATCCCGCATAACTTTGTCTTAACTAATTACATCTGAAAAGATACATTCTGAGGTTCTGGGTGGACATGAATTTGGGAAGCAGCCTACTTAACCCACTACAGAAAGTGATAATGGCATTTATTGCATGGAGTAGTTGTGAGGATTAAGTGCATGTAAATAAATATACAGAACAAATGGCAGGGCCTTTCTCATTGTGAGAGTACAATACACATTGGCTTTAATTAACAATGGACTCTAAGTCCACGCTGTATTCCTATGAGGCATACAAGATATTTTTATTCTACTCTCAATTCTTTCAGTGCCTGATGATGAACTTTTAATCTCCAAGGCAGTCCCTATTGGATAGATGAGGCAAACTTTGCTCTCAAAATATCCCCTTATCTTTTCTGTCCCTCATTCTCTGTAATTTTTGCCTATGTTTTAGTCAGCTACTTGGGGACTAGAGGGAGGCTGGCAATAAAGGTGATATGCAGCCTGACTCATGGTTGTGTTTGTGTTTGAACCCAACTGACATGGTTTGGCTGTGTCCTTACCCAAATCTCATCCTGAGTTGTAGTTCCTGTAATACCCACATATTGTGGGAGGGACTTGGTGAGAGGTAATTGGATCATGGGGGCAGTTACCTTCATGCTGTTCTCGTGATAGTGAATGAGTTCTCAAGAGATCTGATGATTCTATAAGGGGATTTCCCTGCCCTTTGCTCTGCACTTCTCCTTGCTGGCACCATGTGAAGGAAGACATGTTTGCTTCCTCTTCTGCCATGATTGTAAGTTCCCTGAGGTCTTCCCAACCACATTGAACTGTGTGTGTCAATTTAACCTCTTTCCTTTATAAATCACTCAGTCTCAGGTATGTTTTTATTAGCAGCATGAGAACAAACTAATACCGACACAGGAGAAGTTTGTGCTTTTCGGAGTTTTGATCACCATTGATCAAGGTATCTAAGGACGTTCTAATATTTTGGAGAAAATGCTATTTCAAATTCCAAGGTGCCTGCCTCTCTGTTCATCAATGTGTAGTCAGGGATGGGGTCAGGGACTGATTCAGGGGCTGTGTGAGCAGCATCATATTCAGACGTGAACACTGATCTTTGCTTGACGCTTTGAAGCTTGGAAGAAAAGGAAATCCAACCTCAACTTATTTTGTTTCAAAATCTATTTTCTCATGGGACTAGCAGGCATTACAGGCTCAAGCATAATTCTTGAATTGTTTTACATGCATAATTCTGGGGCTTAAAATGAGGTTCAACCCAGAGACACTTAGGCTTTTTTCTTCTTCTTTTATTTCTTCCCAATCTGTGAAATATTTTCTGGATTTAGCTGACTTCCCAGGACCAGGGTTAAAAAGCTTGCTGGGCTTGATCAGAGGTTTTTAAATTTTAGTGTGGCTTGACATCATCTAGACATCATCTAGGTTGTGTGGTGCCACCTCCCAAGGTTCCAATTCAGGACATCTGGGGGAGGCCTAAGAATTTATTTTACTAACAGGAAACCAGGGGGTGTGGCTGCTTCTGGTCCACACTGGTCTAGATCGGTGTCCCTGTGAGAGTTCATGTGGAATGTAGTCCTTCCCCATGTACTGCCTTTATTATTTTTTAAAAACTAGTTTCCAGTGTTACTAGCTGAAACGTACCGAGGACTAACCATGTGCTGGAGCTACTCACCAGGCAAGAGCCCCGTGCAGTGGTTGCTTTTATGAACCCCCTTCGAGGGCATAAGAGCTTAAATAACTTGCCCTGGCCTCAAAGCTAGGAAGGGATGGATCCCAAAGCCTGAGTCCGTATCTACCATGGGCATTAGGCTTATTTCTCATTAAACATTCAGATTCTCACTGTTAGCATTCTAAGTATCCTACCTTTGCCCCTTCCATTTTTATACCGGGATTTCATTCTTCAACAGGATTTCTATGATAACTGTACTTTTTTCTTCTTAGAATTTTACAGTAATGTATGTGATGCCCATATCAGAATTTTTACTGCTCTTTAGCTAGATAAGCATACTAAATGTGTTCATATGGTTAAATTTACTCAATTTTGTTCACTCTGAGATTATAACTCATTTGCTTCTATAAGAATGTGTGACTGTATGTGTAGGTGTATATGTGAGTATGTTGTGAGTGTGACAGAATGTATGAACCATTCTTCCATTCTTCTTTTTTTTTGGTTGGAGATGGAGTCTCACTCTTTCACCCAGGCTGGAATACAACAGCACAATCTCAGCTCATGGCAACCTCCGCCTCCTAGGTTCAAATAATTTTCCTGCCACAGCCTCCCAAGTAGCTGGGATTACAGGCACCACCACCACGCCTGGCTAAATTTTGTATTTTTAGTAGAGATGGGGTTTTGTCACGTTGGCCAGGCTGGTCTCAAACTCCTGACCTCAGGTGATCTGTCCACATCGGCCTCCCAAAGTGTTGGGATTACAGGCATGAGCCACCATTCGTGTGTGTGTGTGTGTGTGTGTGTGTGTGTAGACAGTAATATCAATGTGGGGAGTTCTTCTTTAGATGTCCTTACATGACAAAATAGGCATGGTAGCCTTCTCTCAGTCCAGAGTTTTTGAGGTCAAATTTTGTGTGAAATTCCAAACGTGAAATGCACTGACCTACATTATTGATTTTCTGAAAGACCTTTAGTATATGTGAAGTTCCCTTTAGTAGGTGTAACTGTTCTCACTTAGTTCTCTGCATTTATTTTTCTCTAAGACATACTTTTTCAAACTAATTATCTGCACAGGTGGGTAGTGAAAGAAACCCAAACCCCATTTGGGTTAGACACTTTGGCTCCTTCTAGAAGTAGGTGAACAAGGACCTCGTGGTACGCTGGAGATGAAACATTGGTGTTGAGAACATCAGCTTTGAATCTTGTCCCCTGGGTCTCCTGCCCAGGGGTAAATTCCAGGTAGGATTTCACAACTACTGCAGCCCTTCTCTTTTAACATTTCCTTAGTCCAAGAGTTACTGTTAGCTGTCAAGACACTTCTCATTTCCTGATAGCATTTTGAGAAATGAAAACTTTGCAGAAGAAAATCGTTCTTTCACTGGTATGTTGTTTATTTTTAATATTCCATTAGATGTAGTCCATTTATCTCTATCATTTCGTGGGCTGGAGAAGGATTTTCACAGGCAAGTTAAGTCCAATTGTGGAATGGTGGTGTTTATCAGCTTTCTCAAAATGTCATCTAAATTGATATTTTACGTTCCAAGATCTGTGCAGTGTTCTCTCTCCATCTCGGAGAGCAAAAAATTACACACACCCAACTATCACTTCTAATGTGAATAAAAAAATGTTCTTAACTTCATCTATTTGAAAATAATATCCCTCAAGAATTTAAATATCTCACTGTCTTGCTTTTATTTCTTACAAAATGGCCCCAGGAGAAAAAGCCATCAGACACATTTGAGTGACCCATTCACAGGGCTACTGGGCAGAGTCAAGAAATCACACCCCACTTGTAAAACACAAGCAAAAACACTTCTGAAAAGTTAATTAAAATAGGGCTAATGATAAACACAAAGGAGATATGCTGGTTACACCATGCTCCCAATCCTCTGTCCTGGGAAATGCCACCTGGCCAGCTGGTAGCTGTGTGACACTGAGCCAGTTATCTACCCTCTCTGAGCTTAGTTTACTCGTCGTGTGTGCCATGAAGAAAACAAGGTCGTCCGAACTCAGAGAGAGAGTAATAATTAAATGAGAATTCGCAAAAAATATTTAGCCCAATGCTTCACTCATAATATCTTTAATAAAACTTAGCTCTTCTTATCAGTATTATTTACTACTACCAAAGAGGACTTTGTGGTAAATCGAGTTTATCTTATTCTGTCTGGTTGCCTACTATTTGCCTTTATATGCTTTCTTCCCTCTGCTAGAAATAGTCTTCCTCTCTCTCTTTCCAGAAATCATCTTCTCACTCTTTAAATCAGAGGTCAGCAAACCATAGCTCATGGGACAAATCTGGCCCACCATCTGCTTTTGTAAATAAAGTTTTATTGGAACACAGCCAGGCTCATTCATTTATGTGGTATCTATGGTTGCTTTTGGGCTACAAAAGTAAAGTTGCATAGTTGCAGCAGCCACCATATGGCCTACAAAGCCTAAAATACTTACTCTCTGGCCCTTTACAGAGAACTTTTGCAGATCAGTGCTCAAAATCTTTTGCCCAAGTTATCCTATACCTGGGCATCTTCCTGATCCCCCTGAGACAAAGTGACTTCCCTGGCCATGGCATGTCCCACATATCATTCTGCTGTAAGGAGTCATTTCCATGACAACCACCCTGCTGCACTGTGTGAGTACCATCAAGGTGGCAGCAGCTCTTAGTTCTCTGAAATTCCAAGATAAGAAAGGGTGACCCTAAGTACAGGAAGTCCCTAGGGGTTGGGGAAGAAGGGGGTTTAGTGGAGGGATTATGGAATCTTGGCCTCAAATAGGGGCATAAGAAGGGAGGACAGAGGTTTCTGTGATGTGTACATGCTACACAGACCTCACAGGCACTTGTGCACACAGAGCTATGATGGCACATACACACTTATGCATAAACTCTCAACTCCAGGTACTCATTAGCATCATGACAAAGTACAGACAGATCAGATGGTCATTACATCTCAGCCCTACATGGTATCTTGTGCCTGTTACAAGACATCTAAAATATAGAAGACAAGAGAGAATCATGGATCCAGCTAGCTCCCTGCCTTCATTTTGTTCTCCCAGAAGTAGACTTGAGACAAATACCTTATTCAGGACATAATCTTAAGAAGTGTAAGCGAGGGAGAAAGAGAAGTGAGACAGAATATGTAAGAGTCAATATACAGGTGGCAATGGGTAGGTTATCACTGTGGGAAACTGGTGCTTAAAACCACTGGGGTCATCTGGGAGACTGAGGAGAAGACATCTCAAAGTTTTCCTATTCAAAGGGTGAAGAAGGGATGGTAATCCACCAGCTTTTCCCACTCAAAGGCTGATGGCTGCTCCCTGGGCAGTAAGACTTCTAGGGTCAGAGGAAAGTCCATGCAGGCAGCTGTAGGGATTAAGAAGCCGACAGCCTGTATGGTAGTGGTGGGTTCCTGGGGATTTGGGTGAGCCATTAACAGTCACTGCTCTATTACCCAACCCAAGCATCATGGGGCAGATGCATGGACCACCCTGCAGAAGCAGTCATGGGGGGATGCATGGCCTACCTCTAATTTTTATACTCTCTTCTCACTGCTCTCCTCCAGAGTCCTCAGTGAATCAGTTATTGAGCTGGGGACAGGAGAAGGAAAGGGCTGACATGATTTGGCAGACTCCACATTCATTAAATGTGTTTTGTAAGTTTTTTACTAAGCAAAACATTTTAAAATTAAGTGATAAGACAATTTTTATTTTAAACCAAGGATGTCTGTGCATGTACCATTAGACAAGATCAGGCAATTCAGGGTGCCATGCCCACAGGCAGGCTGGCATTAGATATTAACAGTCTAGCTCAGTTAAGTATTCCAATTGCCTTTGGAAATGTTTCCTTGGCTCTCTAATTTGTTTCCAAAGTAGCAACCAATTATCATTATTCTATTGTTAAGAGTGGGATACAGACTATGTACCAGTTAATACTGCTTCTAAACCCCTTTAAATAATTTTGTCTTTCTAGCCAAATATGCTTTGAAAATATGACTGGCTTTAAATGTATTTGGTTTAAATTTCCCCAGGTTCTAACACACATTCTACATTTATTCAACCATCTTCTGAACCCCTATTGGAAACAATACCTCTTTGAAGAACACATACATTGCGAACTTTCTCAAGAAGCCTAAATTGACAGAACAGACAGACTACAATAAAAGTATTGCTTTTCCTTGTGATAGCTGCATTAATAGAACAGAAAACAATTTGTGTGAGAATATGAAGAAAGAGGGATTGATTCATGCAAAGATCAGAAAAAGTCCACAGAGGATTCACACCAGCTTCGGAGGGTAACAGAGAAAGAGTAGCAATTTTAGCTGATGAAACAGGATATGTGTATTAGTTATCAACTGCAGAATAAAATTACCCCAAACTTAGTGCTTTAAAACAACTTTAAACTTTTCTGATTACACACAGTGTTTCTGGGTTGAAGACATGGAGGCTGTCCAGCTGTGTGGATGCCACTGATGCTATAGTTATCTAAAAGCTTGATGGGGGCTGGAAGGTCTTCTTCCAAGGTGGCTCACACACACTGCTGAAGAACTGATGCTGGCTATTAGAAGGTGGCCTCAATTCCTTGCCATGTGGATTTCTCCATGAAGCTACTTTAGCTTCCCTACAACATGGCATTTCACTTTGCGCATAGCAAGAAAGAACAAGAACAGACAAGGCTCAGAATTCACACAAAGTCATTTTCTGCTGTGTCCTATTTGGTTACACAAGTCATTCCAATTTGATGTGGGAGGGGACTACTCTAAAGCATGGATACCATGAGGTGGGAATCACTGGGAGCCCTCTTGAGGTCTGGCTACCATAATATGCAAAAGTTAGAAGTGCATTATTTTTGAGGGAAGGGAAAATGCTGCCGCCATTGGAACGAGGGTGAGTTAGGAACACAGTGGTAGGATATAAAGCCAGAAAGCGTAAGTCAGCCTGTAGTTTGGATCAGTGAGCTTACATAAAGGAAGCCACTGCATCTGCCAGTCTCTTCTCCCTCTCATCTGCTGGGATCTGAATGTAAGAGTCAGGAGCATTCCTAGCAGAACTGGATTCCCAGCAATAAGTCTCTTTCCCAGGAAATACCCACTCCCCACCCCCCAGAGAGATCACTGGCTCCACATCTTTGAGAGGATACAGAGGAGGAGGTTGTCTACACTCTTCACTCTGACCAGGACTTGCTTCAGGCCCTGATGAAGACAGCATCTTCTTTCCTCCCGTTTGACTTTTTATTCTTGCATAGCCTGATGGTCTACCTGGTCTAGAACAACTTCAAATCCTGTTTGCCATGAGTGGAGCAGCAAACCATTATGACAGCCTCTTCAGTTTCACACTGATCTGGGCATGAATTCCACTTCTACCCATTCCCTGAATGTGTGAACTTGGAAAGCAAATGCTCCCTCTGATTCTCGGCTTCTCCCGGGGTAATGAATACTACCACCATGTTATGGAATGTTGAAGGAAGGAGTATGCTGATGTGTCTGCACTGCTGGCAAGGGAGGCTACCTTTAATAATCGCATCACATCTGCAGCTCATGATCGGCTTCCTGGATCTCTTTAAACTTGGCTAAGAGTTTATCACAAAGCTCATCAGCCTTACAAGAGCTGTGCTCTTTTGTCAGAGTTTAGAAACTATATTCCTTTTGAAGCTCACAGGTAGGCTGGTTCCCATGAATTCATTTTTAGGCTGGCTGGGAGGGTCCCGGGTGAGAAATCTGCATGGGTTTCCACTGGCTTTTCAAGGTCAAGAGCAAAGCACTTCTGAGTCCTAGTGTTGTCCAGCATAAGCTAAGGTGGGGATAGATGGAATTATCCTTCATTGTAGGCTAACACCTGCTAGGCATCATGATGGCTAGAACTGGGAAAACAATTATTGTTTCTTCTGGGTGCAATGGGAGGGGAAGCCTGGGATCTGGAGGCTACATTTTAACTTAATGTGGAAATAAGAACACCAAATTCAAGTCCAAATCCAGAATTTGAGGATGGGTAAAATTACATTTTCTCTGCACGTCCTTTGTATGAGAGTGAGAGGCAAAGACAGAGGTGGTGCCACAGTTGGGCAACTATGATTGAAGCATCAATGCTCTCAGATCCTTCCCATCCTCTCCTTTCACTCCCCTTAACCATTTTCACAGAGAAAGGAGATTTAAAGCAAGAAATTTTGATGCTTTATTTAAAGCAGACTAAAAAGTAATTACATTGACATGTCACCATGAGACTTATTTGGCAGACACTAATTGCTTGCTCAGATGAATGTATTTTCTACTTTAAAAAATACAACTATAAACAAATGTTATTAAAAAAAAATATTTGAAGCCACCACTCTTGTCACCCAGCAGAGTCCAGGTAATCTCATTATCTTCCCTAACACCAGTTGCTGCCAGGGCCTGAGCTGCTGTATCTGGGTGTCTGGTGTCAAGGATAAGGCTGCTATCTTCTGCCACCTGCCCTGACCCCGTATCAATCCCACTGGCACTGAGAATGGGCACAGCACCTGGAGTGTGTCCCATCTTGCCAGAACCCCAAAATGTGAAGTCCAGGTCATAAAAATCCAGGCTGCTCTCCAACCTCACAGTGAAAGAAGTTGTCAGCAAAGCCTCAGCTGCGCCCCATTGACCACCCAGTGGTAGGACGTCTGAAAGGTTGAGTGTCTTCTCACCAGAAGACTTTAACCCTTTGCCCTCTCTTTCATAGGAAAGTTGTTATGCTCTGGGCTCAAGAAATTCCTCCAAAATACTTCATCAACAGCAGATCTTTAGAAGAGAAGTAAGGGTTAGGTTGGAACCTCTGTCCTTTCAGATTCAGGCTTCTCTGGGGGGGGCTGGAGGTTGTGAACACTCTTCTCCAGTGCTCTGTGCTTCACCAAGGGTGCAGGGACCTGAGGATTAAAATCCAGCCTGTTCCAATCACCAAGCCTTGCACCTCGCATGGGCTACATCCATTCAGAGGAACAGGCATCTTTTCTTTTCTTTTTTTAAATTTTACTTTAAGTTCTGGGATACATGTGCAGAACATGCAGGTTTGTTAAATGGGTATACATGTGCCATGGTGGTTTGCTGCACCTATCAACCCAACATCTAGGTTTTAAGCATGTATTAGGTATTTGTCCTAATACTCTCCCTCCCCTTGCCCCCCACCAACTCAAACACCAAAAGCAATTGCAACAAAAGCCAAATTTGACAAATGGGATCTAATGAAACTAAAGAGCTTCTGCACAGCAAAAGCAACTATCATCAGAGCAAACAGGCAACCTAGAGAATGGGAGGAAATTTTTGCAATCTACCCATCTGACAAAGGTCTAACATCCAGAATCTACAAGGAACATAAACAAATTCACAAGAAAAAAAAAACAAACAACCCCATCAAAAAGTGGGCAAAGAATATCAACAGACACTTCTCAAAAGAAGACACCTGTGCAGCCAACAAACATTTGGAAGAAAGCTCATCATCACTGGGCAGGCATCTTTTCCTACTGTACAAAAGTGGGTTGTGGGCTAGGGGCCTCCCTGCCCCTTCCCTGTACTTCCACTCCACCCCGGGAAAAGGAAAGGAGGTATCTCTTTGGTGTGTAGCATCTCACTAGCTAGGTCTCCCTTCCTCCTTTCCCTCTGTTTCTCCTCCCCCTCCCGCCTCCTTCTCACGGCCCCTCCTGCTGGGCAGAGGTATTCTCAGAGGGGCTCCACCCAGGTAGGTGTGGACTGCTGTTATCCCACCACAGACAAATCTCTCTAATTTAGGTAAAAGTATAATCAAATTTATTTGGCTACAAACTCAAGACTTTCCTAATCAGCTTCATTGGTAATGAAACCTACAGTTTAGTCTCCAGTTGTCCTATATTTCTTAGGGGTTCTAATTTGGGAGGGGAAGCAAGGGTGCAATTCACCAATTCTTAGTTACCCAACGCTACTGCATTTACCTGAATGATTCAAGGCCTCACTTTATACCCTTTCCTTAGCCGATGATGTGAACAGTCTCACCAATGTGTATTGAGCACCTACATGGTACAGATCTAGGAGGCAAGGAGCCCCACCCCTGTGTAACCTTTGTAAGGCTGGTTTTATATAACTGAAGCAGAACCAGGAGGCTCCACTGTGCTCTTGTGAGGGCCAGTGGAAGGCTACCTTCTGAGAGTAACACTTTCATGCACTTTTACCAACTCTGGCAGGCTCACTGGGTGGGATGGCAGCCACCCAATCTTCCAGGGAGGTCCCATTGTTGAAGGAGGTGCCTGAGAAAGAGCTGGTCAAGTGGACTCTACCTCTGTCAGAACACTCCTGTGTCATCTTAAGTCTCATGATTTATTTTATTATTGGTAACACTAGCTACTATTAGTCAAGAGCTTTTCATGGCCAATGCGAATGCCCATGAAGCTAAAGGATTTCATGGCCAAAAGTTAATGTATTTCACATGTCATCTCCTTCAAGTCCCTAAAAGCTAATGTATTTCACCCATCATCTCTTTCAAGGCCAAAAGCTACTGTATTTTACATGTCCGTCATCTCTTTCAAGCCCCCAAGCCAATTAAAGAAGTTTGAATCCATTTCCTGTTGCTGCTGTAACAAATTACCATGTCCTTAGTGCCTTAAAAATCACATAATATCATTCTCTGAAAGTTCAGGAGGACAGGAGCCCAAAGTGGGTCTCAGTGGGCTAAAATCAAGATGTGGGCAGAGCTGCAATCCTTCTGAATTTCTCTCCTTGCTTTTTTTTTTTTTTTTCCCTTTTAGTGGCCAGAAGCTCTGTCTACAGTCCTTCCATAAGAGGCCCTTGCGCTATCTCCAAAGCCAGCAGTCCAGCATCTTTAAATCTCCAACTCGGCCATTCCCACCTCCCCCTAATTAAGACCTGGTGATTAGATCAGATCCCATTGGAATAATTCGGAATAATCTTCAAATCTCAAATAGTTGACTTAATCACGTCTACAAAGTCCCATTTGCCCTGTAAGGTAACCTATTTACAAGTTCTGGGGATTAGGATGAGGACTTCTTTGAAGGGGAGGAGGCATTATTCCATCTTCCACACAAGCCATGCTATGAGTTCCATTCTACAGCTAAAGAAACCAAGGCTCAGGAAGGTGAGGTGACCTGCCCAAGGCCACACAACTAATAAGATGCAGAGCTCAGATTCACAGCTCTGTGAATTCCTCATGCTCTGGGCCACTCTGCCACATGGGTTTTCTAATGGAAGAGCTGAGAGAAACTGAATCGAGCTTCTCAAATGTGTGAAAAGTCTCAGAGCAATGAACACAGGAATCCCTGAAGTGAGTCTGATAAAATATAAAGTTGTCCTTTAGATGTTTGTCAAGATTTTTCCATCAATATGGCTCATGCCTTTCTTTAGCAGTCCAAGGAAGTGGATAGAGCAGCAGGTATGGGGTCAAATCCAGCACCCTGGTTCTCCAGTGGGTGACTCAGGCAAGGCAGGTCGGCCCTTGGGAACTCCATAGCCCTCCTAGTAGAATAGAGGCACTTAGAGAGCTCCTGTGAGTGCTATGGACCTAATGTAATGCCTGGATGAAAAAATGCTGTAACTGTTCACATTGTGGCTGTCCAATGCCAAGCACAATGTAAACTTTCTTGCACATATTAGATATTCTAACATGTAGAAGTAAGAATGGAGAAGTCTCCTGACTCTTGCTTATTCCAGAATGCTAGAGCCCAGGAGACAGAAAACTCGAATTTAGTACTCTGAGAGTCTTCCATGGAGAAAAATCAGCCCACACAACAATTTAAAATACATAGGAGAGAAAATATCTAAAGGAATTTAATTTTGGTTTCCAGTTTTAAGGTCCACAAGCAGAGATGCCATTCATTGAATTTCAATGGTCATTTCTATAGGTGTTCTTCAAAAAGGTAGAAATAAATTTATTTCCCATGGCTGTCTTAGAAACACACAACCACAAAATGTCTATTAAGCTGCCTGTTGGAATTTGTGAAAGCAAAGCTAAGCAGCTGGTCAGCATGTCTGTGATGATCCTGGTTAGCCAAGGAAAGCCATTGCTGTGGCTGTGTCACTTACAGAAATGACAATGCTTAGTGTTTCAAATGTGGATGCTTTCACAAGATTTACCTTAACACAGCTTTGAAAACATTTGGAATGCTTTGCCGGCAATCTTAACAATATTAACGGAGACCATGATTCCTGGTACACTCCCTCTGTTTGGTCACCAAATAAACTGGCTCATATAGAAACCTGTGTCTAGGCTGGGTGTGCTTTCTATATGAGTCATCTGGACTCAGATGTGAAGTGCAGGGAAAATTACCTTGGGCAGAGAGAACAATGTGAACAAAGACCTCGTGATCAGGCAGAGAGGATGTGGCATGTTCAGGGAGGCCAGCATGGACTAGAGTGGGATGGGAGCGTGGAAGGAGACAGAGTGAAGAGAGGCAGCAGGGCTGAACCACATCAGAGTTAGACTCTGCTTTATATTTTAGAGGCAACAGGGAGCCCCAGAAGACTTTGAAAGGCGTGACATGATGCCAGTGTTTGGGAAAAAGATCATTCTGCCTGCACCATTAAAAATATACTAAATAGGGGGCCGGGTGCAGTAGCTCACACCTGTAATCCCAGCACTTTGGGAAGCCAAGACCAGCAGATCACCTGAGATCAGGAGTTTGAGACCAGCCTCGCCAACATGGTGAAAACCCATCTCTACAAAACTAAAAAAAAAAATTAGCCAGGCATGATGGCAGGTACCTATAATCCCTGCTACTCAAGAGGCTGAGGTGGAAGAATTGCTTGAACCTAGGAGGCAGAGGTTGCAGTGAGCCGAAATTGCGCCATTGCGCTCCAGCCTGAGTGACAAGAGCGAGACTTCATCTCAAAAAAATAAATGATAAGAGATTTTTTTTTTTAACTACAAAAATAACATGTGGTCACATTGCACCCAAACTAGAAAATACAGATAACAGCAAAAGCTCATGCTCTGCTGTTACTCTCCTGTTCATGTGCTTCATTAATTCATTGACTCTTCATGACAACCCTTTGAGAGAGGCATCACTGTGCTTTTCAGTTGAAGAAACCAAGGCATAGTTTTAACCAGAAGGAATTTGCTCTCTATCTTATGATAAGAAAATTCTCAAGGAGCATTAACAACGATATGGGAGAAGAATGTTTCATGACATACAAATCATAATTATGGCTACTGGTTGTTCAAGCTAATGACGTTTCTCTGTGACAAAGCTGGTGAAAGGTGAAGTTGTAGTTCAGACTTGAGCAACCTGGATCTGAAGATGGTCATCTTAGACACTGCACTATGGGAAACTTAAGATCAATCATAGTCCCAACAGGACCACTCCTAAAACATCACACAAATCCTTTTGTACCTTGGACCGTGACACTCTACATATACAAACAAACACGTATCACAGCTTATGGAATATTTTGCAAACCACCTGCTCATCCATGGTGAACATCTTTCTGCATTATTAAATATTTAGCCACATCATTTCACATGATTTAGTGGAATACCCATGTGGGAACAGAGCATAATTTATTGAACAATTCCCCAATGGTTGGACATTTCATTTGGTTCTTTAAACAAAGGGCCGACAAAAACCCTTGTTGCTGGGTCTTTGCACACATATTTGATTACATGGAATTTCTGCATCAAAAAACACTAAGGACACTTTAAAAAGCCATTTGATTCCTACTGCCAAAGTACCCAACAAATGACCTGTATTGATTTGTATGTCCACCCCAGGGCAGGAGAGAGCCTGTTCTCCATAGCCTCCCAAAACTCAACTATAGAAGCCAACTGGGCTCAGCAACCTGGAAAAAGCCCACCTGGCCCATATGATAATGGGGCACTGAAGCCCATGTCCTGATCAGAACAAAAGTTCCACCAAAACGTCACTGTATTTTGCTTTTCTATGTTAAAAATGAAGACCTCATTAGATTCTTATCAAAATCAAATGCCAAATAAAGCATGTTTTCTAGGGACTGACAGGTGCTGATGTGGTGAGACACATGGTGACGTCATTTCAGTTTCTTTGCTATCACAGCCCCATTCTCAAGTTCAGGAATGACCGAAAGGGCAATGAGAGGTCTAAGAAACCTTCAGGAAAATGTCCCAAGTCTGGTCCAGAGTGTCTTTTTGTCTTCAGGAGACTCTAGAAGAATCTCAGTTTTCCCTCAGAGACTCCTCAGAGCCTACAAAGACAGAGTCTGAACCCAGTCCTCTGGTTGTCCTTAGCTCAGTCCATCTGGTGTGAAGAAGTCCATGTGGCTCCAAGACTCAGCTCCATGGAGTGCTCCTCATCTGGGAAATCTTCTGCTCCTATCTCCAGCTCCCCTTAGCCCCTCTCCTCTTACCTATCAGGGCTCTAACATAATGTAAATATCCATTCCAAGATGGTTGCATCCACTATCTAATCAATGTCTAGATGGCACTTTTTCTTTTACTCTTTTTACATTGAACTAGTTTTTAAAAATTACTGTAACCAAATTCTGAGCTTAGATTTCATTACCACATGTCTGTCTGAGGTTGTCTATTTCTTAATTGTGGGGGAAATAAACTGTGCTACCAAAATGTGAAATCAGACCTATCACCCATGATGAATTTCTGTCCCTATAATTGAACTTCAAGGTGGTGGTTAATGATTGTGATTTAATATTTTGAGAGTGGACCTCAGATACAGACACATGACCACATGCTGCAGTCAGTACATGAGACTGCTGCTATTTGAGCATTTTGGCCAATGATCTCATAGACCAGTGCTGGCCAACTACAGCCCGTTGGTCAAATCCAGCCTGCTGTCTATACTTTAATGACTCATGAGCTTTAAAATGCTTTTTATAGTTTGTAACAGTTACATTTTAAATGGTTATATAAGTACCTACATAATGAGGACTAAACTCTGACCTTTTTCTTCACTTGCCCAAATTCCTATCTAAGATATCTGGGGAGTCATGCTCTACAAACCATCAAGTCTCATCAGAGGGGTTTCATTTAACCCTATATAATGTGGCTTACTTTCCAGCCTGACTCTGGCAATAACATCAGATGACAGATAAGGAAGGAAATCAAAATATTTTAACCCCAAATACGTTTCTTTGTCGTGTCTTGAAATAGTCCTGCAAAGCTGTCTCTCATGGGGGGGGGGGGGGAAGCCACTGCATTCTGTAGAAAATCCCTTTTCCCTTTCTCAGGCCTTTTTCCTGATCCAAGAGAGAATCAACTAAGAGTGTGGCACCTTGTTAAAGTCTGACAAGGAACATTTACAATCTATTCTCTCTGAAGCCTGCTACCTGCTTCATCTACATAATAAGAACCTCAGTCTCCACAACCCCTTATCTTAACTAGACATTTCCCTTCTACTGATTCCAGGTCTTTAAACTCTTTCAACCAATTGCCAAACAGAAAACATTTGAATCTACCGGTAACATGGAAACACACCCCCCTCTAGATATCCTGCCTGTCCAGACGGAATCATTGCACATCTTACAAGTATTGATTAATGTCTTCTATCCCCCTAAAATGTATAAAACTTACTTGTGGCCCGACCACCTTGGGCATATGCTCTCAGGGGCTCCTGAGGCCTGAGTCAGTGGCCATGGTCACTCATATTTGGCTCAGAAAAATAATAAATTTCTTCAAATTTTATAGAGTTTGACTCTTTTTGCTGACAAGAATATCCTCCACTTTGGCTGTTGGTCAAGAAAGCCTAAAAGATGTACTATTTGACTCTTACAAAAAAAATTTGCTGACCTCCAATCTCATAGATGATCCTACACCTTGAAGTCCCTTTCATTGCTGAATGTGACATCATAGTGCTATATATCCAATAAGGTTGACCATGCCTTTTAGAACTCCAAAGTGTTCAATTAAATAATATGTTCAACACGCTTTTATCCTAAGGAAAGGTACAGCAAATGAGATACACCTTAAAACAAAAGTGAAAGAAATGCGGATCCCAAGCGTTCTGAGATGTCATTATGTCTTGAAATGGTCTGGCATTAGTTTGCCTTAATCTAAGTGTCGTAGCTTCTGATTGCTTCTCTGCAAACTGCTTTCCAGTGGAAGCATGCTGCAGCTGTTCTAACCACCCAGTTCCTGAGCTGGAGGCTGAGCACATTAAAGGAAGTACAAAAGAGTTACTTTCCAGAAACTCTCAACTAACTTTTCTTTCCTTAAATGATGGTCATTCTTCATAAGACATGAGCAACATTTTGCTTATTTTTCTCTGCTGCTTTGAAACCAGAAACGAACTAGCAATTCTTTCTAAAGTGGAGGGTACCTCTTTCACCGACAGTAGGGATTTAGAGGATCTGGAGTTAGAACAATGTTATTTAAGTTCAATAACTGGCAAATCTGTTAATGAAGCAAAACCTGCATTAACATACTAATCATAGTCTCAGGCTGATAAAGAAAAAGAAACAGCTCTTGAAAAGAACTTTTTCCAAAAATGAAAACATTCTTTAGCTGTTTAGGGTACTTCACACACAATAAAATGAAGAAATTTAAAATGACAAAACAGAGAAGTACTCTAAATTCATCATCACTCTGCATATTAAGTTATTTTTACCATATAAAATACAAAAAAAGAAAAGAAAAATCTTAGAGAATTAAACATTTGTTAAATCTGAAAAGATGAATTTCTCTTCATGATAAAGTGTCTCTTGATTTAACATGTGCCCAGTAACTACTGATTGTCTGATACTTTAAGAAGCAAAAGAACAGAGGAAAGAAAATACCTATGGACTGATGTTTATTAACCTACTCAACAAGCTCAGAATTTAGATTCAAGTAATAACTCCTCATGTCCTCTCTCCATCGGGCTAGAAATTTCTGAGAATCCACTTATCAGTCACCAAGCATCTCTACCTGTCTCCAAAAATGCCTGAACTTTGCCACTGATGATCTCTCCTTTAGCTTAACTAGTTTCCTCTCCAAGTCACAGGTCTGTAAACGCTGTGTTTAACAGAGCTGTGTTTAATGTTTAAATAATGGTGGCTCCCGTTTACAGTAGGATATAGCTATAATCCTTTGAACGACATCAGAAGCCCTTTGCAATATTGTTTCAGCTCCCTGCCCTTTTCTGGTATCTCTCTATACCATAGCCTCAACTCTGGAGTCTGTAAGTAGCGCGTGAAGATACCTTGCCTTTGTCCATGCCGTTCCTTTCCCACGATGCCCTTCCTTCTGCTTCCGCACTTCAGGTTTCCACTCATCCATCAAGGTTTGGTTTGAAGAGTGTATCTTTGCATGTGTGTGCTGTTGACCTACCTGCTTTGCCTCCATCACAGGCAGCTCAATCTTTGCATCCTGATATCCAGCACCATACCACGAATTCAGCAGACATTTGTAGGTGCTCAATACTTATTTACTAGCTTTGATCCCTGAATTTTGTGGGCTGGATTACCTCGGTGTTTCATTGAATTTAAAGAACCTGCCATAGTCTCTGCCATGCGGGCAAAGCATAAATGTACTTCCTGTAGGAGAATCTCCAACTTCTTTCTGCTTCTCCAATCTCACTGCCAATCATGAAAACATCTAATACCAACTAAAGTTTATAGAGCGCTTAAACGTAAGATAATTATCATGCTAGCACTTGGCACATCTTATTTGATATTTTCGGTAAGCCGGTGAGATTGGGACTGTGATTATTCTCATTGTGGCAGATGAAGAAATCGAGGTTTAGAGAGGTCTCATAGCTGACACAACAACAACAACAACAAAAACAACAACAACAAAAAACTACAGGTAGGCACTGCCCTTGGCCCGTTTCTCTTAAGGCAGGTTTCAACTAAACTGAGGTCATACGAAGAGACTAGTCATGGTCTTCGCTTACATGGATTGACGGGTCATACTTAGAGGGTAGGGGGAAGTGGTTAGGGTTACCATTAGTGGAGTCCTGAGACTCATCGAGGTCTTGTAGGGTTTACCCAGAATGGATGAACAAATGAGGCCACAAGATAAAGACCCTGTCCTTCACCATCTCTAACCCCCCACCAATCCCCATTGCCATCAGCAGGAGGCTTGCATTCATGGAACTAAATTTCAGATGCCAGGACTTGGCATTCTGCCTTCTGAATGTCCTATTCTACTTTATTTGCTGAAACAACTGAGCAAGTGTGATTAGCATAGGGTGTTAGCTATGTTTCATTTGCAAGGATAATGCATTATTTTTAAAATAATAAGGCAATTTATTTACATCTACTTTTTTCCTTCTCAATTTTCACAGCAGCAAGTGATAAAAAAAAATGGAGAAAATTACCCCAACAGAAATATTTATGAGTAAATAGCTCGAAGAAATGGTGAGGATGCTACTATCTGAATAATTCTGGTCCCACCCACCAAAACAAAGAAAGATAATATTCCTGACAGCATGATTGAACTGTGTGTAATTACTGCCAATGTTTTAAACATGATGATAATGAGAAAAGTATTAGCATTAAATCAGAAAGGCCTAGAAACATTTATTTTCCAAAGAGTATGACTACTACCTCTATCTTTCATTGAAGGCATTAGAGGAAATGGTAACCTTTATTACCTTTGTTTTTTTCTGGCAGCTCAATTTGATATCATCATTTTCACAGATTTCTTTAGTATGTTTCTGGAGATGCACCCTACGTGACAATATTTTAATGTGGATCATTTTGACCAAACACATAGTTCTCTGTTGACTTGCAGCTACACGTCCAAATTCACTGACGAGTTAGTATAGGGTGTTCTTCCTAACATTCTTCAGTTTTCTTCTCTGACATGGTCATGGACTTCTGAATATCTCATAGCAAATAAATGCACATAAATCTAAGACTAAGTCCTTATGTAACACTTAACATGGAAGGAAAGAAAGAAAGAAATTCTTTCTGTTTTTACATTTGGCCTAAAAATTTGGGCATTATAGTTTCAGAAAATGCTTTTCCAGCTGAAAATAGAAAACGAATTACTTTCACAGCCCTAATATCTTTTATTGCATGTACATTTTCACAGGCAGGCTACCACTTTCCCTAGATTATCTGGGAGATAATAGATAATAAGGTAAAGACAAATTCAAACAAAGATAGAAAAGTGCTCAGCTCAAACTCTTTAAAAAGACTAATGATACTCTCTCAATGCAAATGTTAAGATTGCTTTTTAAGGGTCTCTTTTGGAAACTGTTTCCATTAAAGAAGAAAAAAAATCCTGACCATTAGCTACTCCCAGTAGTTGCAAATTGTGGCTGTGTTCAGAAAGTTGACAGATTTCAGTGGGTGAATTTCAGTTTAGTGGCCAAGATGATCAACTAAATAAACCATTTATCAAATGCTAGAGACCTTTATCTGATTTTATTTTGTAGTGCAGCCAAACAGTTTAAACACAGAGACAGAGATGCCAGAAGTGAGGGGCTAAGTATGGCTATAGAAAATAATAAAACAGTGCCCCAAATGAACCCAATTTCATTTACTAGAATATATGGCTCTTATTTTCTGCAAACATTTCCCCAAACACTTAAGCAAGAGGCACAGATCCTCCTGTCCATCCTATTCACCCAGCAGACCAAGGCACTATTTCTTAAAGCAGTTCCTGCAGAAGGTAAACATAAAGTGAATAAATTAGATTACTGGATGATTGCACAAGGGTAAGACTAAGCTTTCAACTGAAATAAAGTAACTTCCTCTGTTTATATATCCATGCTAGAATGTAGATCCTGCAGACCGTTTTGAGATAATACAAACCTAAGGAATACAGGTCATCACCCATCCACCCCACTGACAGATCGTTACCCAGTGCCTATTACTTATCTGGTCATGGGAATAGAGAGACAGAACAGAAATCCAAGGTCCCTTTCTTCAGGAAGCGTATGTTCTGGCAGGGTTTCCGAACAAGCAACTAGATGAACTTGTAATGGAAAATGCAAATGTCTTGGGGAAACTTGTCACCTATTAATACTGAGCTTAAGATACAGAAGGGGAAGAAATGGTCACTTCACCTGCTCTCAAGCCAGTGCGAATCACAGTCTCTTCCTCACACCCTTCCTGCCCTTCAACTCTCAACAAACACTTCTTTGAGCATTTCTCATGTGCTAGGTACTGGGATTATGCCATGGGAAAACCAAATATCCCTTAAACTGCATGTATGAGCATTTAACATGGTAAGTGCAGGCAGGCAGTCATGGACTCTCTCAAGAACTGTGGCTGCTGACCTTGGAGCAGGACAGGAGCAGATCAGATGCGGGCACCTGCCTCAGTTGGCTCCAGGTGAGATATCCTGGGAGGGGAGGAAGGTGGGAAGAAGAAAGGATGACAACCAAAGTAACAACATAGTAAGGGTCATTTCTCCACTGCCCCATGTGACTATCCTTAGTTACACACCTTGTTACAAAGTGAATACATAAAAGGCAGGGAAGATGAATAGGTAGGCAGGTTCAAAGAAAAGTCCCAGTGCCTGCCACCTCCCCACCCATCTTGTGTCATCTGTCTCTCCCTTGGTTAAACACTTCCTGCTGGGGTCCTCCTTGGTAGATGCACTTATGAAAGGAAATGCACTAAATGGAAAATAAAGATGAAAAATTGTTATTGTGTCAACTGAGCTCTTGCCAACCAATGGGCTTCCAGAGCATCCACTCCCAACAAACCAGGACACACATATTTGCTTTGTCCCTTGTTCAGGTGGGAGCCAGAGGTGCTAGTGAGCAGAGGGGTGTGTGTGTGTGTGTGTGTGTGTGTGTGTGTGTGTGTGTGTGTGTGTAGTTTCTGCGGCATCTGCTCTTGAAGCAGTTTGTGACATAGCTGCCGGCACTCACTATATTCATTGCTCCAGCATGCAATTTGAGATACTGTGAGTGAAGACGGGAGGCAAGGTCACAAATCTTAAAATCAACTTGAATCATCTCAAAGTCCATAAGGTCCCAAATAGGAAACCTTCTCAAATGAAAGCTACATAACTCTGTAATAAATGTTCTGCCCAGCTGGCCCAGAAGTAGACTTTAAAACCACACCTAAGACAGGATGCCTTCTCAGAAGGTCTTCAGAAATAATAGTAATAATAAAATCCCACAAACCTGCTGAAGAAACTATCGTATCTATGTGAAACCTAAAAAAGTACTGGGTCTCAGTGAGAGGAAAACGTTGCAAACTCTGGGAAACTTCTCTGGACATGTGAAGCGCAAATTCTTTCCCCCAAAGACAAGGAGCTTGGAGTCACGTTCCACCACCTCAACAAACATGCTGAAGTGACACTTGTCATAGTACTAGGAAAGAGCCAAGCCTTACCTAAATTTAGGGATGCTTTTTTCCTTTGGATTGCACCAATGTTGCCTGGATCAGCACTGAACTCTGGAAACCCTCATACAAGAGTGACACTCTTTATTCGTTTTCATTGATTTTCTAATTTCAGTTAAATTGTGTCAATCTTTTTGGGGGGCTGTTTATGTTCAGTGACTAGAAATGCTTAATTCAACTCCCATAATTACATACTTATTACGACTTAATGAAAGCCCACATGAAAAGATCATGAGCTGGAAACATATTTGCCCCTAAAATAAACTTTAAAAAATGGGATAATATACTGTATTATCACTTTGGTTTCTAAATAGAGACATAAAATATTTTCTCTCCGAACAAAGAGAGCTGAAATGGAGAAATCACGATGCTTCATCCACTTCCTTTGAAAGGATCTTGCAAGAAGCTTCGGGAGCATTAGGATTATAGAAAAGCTGGCGTGTGTGTGTGCGTGTGTGTGTGTGCGTGTGTGTGTGCATGCTGAGTGGGGAATAGAGGGCCTTGTGAATTCATCACTGGCCTCCAAAAGAAAAAAAATATGTCAGTCATAAAAATAGAGGGGGTTGGAAAGAGAATGGGAGATAAAATTAAGGAAATGGATTCAATACTTTTTCTACGTTCCTATTCTTTAACTAGAAACAATTACATTTTCCAAAGGACAATCAGAGTTTCAGTGTAAATTTCTTTCTCTCTCTCTCCCCTCCAATAATTTCCTATTTCTAGCTTCTGTTTCTCACCCCTTATGTAAGATCTTAGTTTTATTTCCAACTCTGTCTTGCCTTCCCCCCCGCTTCCAACAAACAGATAATTAGGATTTTTAGGAGTGCTTCAACCATGCAAGGCAGTAGAAATACAAACATGCATATGATCACAATCTCTGTTCTCAAGAAATTTACAGCCTTACACCACTGTTGCCCAGTAGAACCTTGGGGCGATGGAAGTGTTCTGGGTCTTCACTGTCCCGTACAATAGCCACCAACCACATGTGACCACTGAGCCCTTGAAACACGGTTCATGTGACTGAGAACCTACTTTTTACATCTTGATTTCAATTGATATACTTTAAAACTGCAATAACCGCATGTGACTAGTGGTTTCTGTACTAAACAATTCAGGTCTAGATCACGAGAAAGAGAATCTTCTTTGGAGACAAAAGACAACCTAATTAGCACATGCCAACTGCTATATGATGGTTACAGGCAAGGGTGGTCAGAGATGGGATGAAGAACAAGAGCGTGGAAGAATCAGGTGGATGAGGACAGCTTCTTAGAGGGGGTTGATGTAATCCAGAATCTCTTGAGAAATGACAGCGTATTTAAGAGAGGAGAAAGCAGAGGAAATGACATTCTGAACCATGGATTTATTTTATCAAAAACACTGAGGGGAAAATCCACAGAGCCCCTGAGGGAAACCCAATAGTTACCATGGAACAAACGGTGTTGCAGAAGGTCAAGGGCAACTCCAAGGTGCCATGCCTGTGGGATGATGTCAGCAGCAGGGAATTCCAGAATGGGAGCAGATTTAGGGTGGATGGAGAATGAAGGATGGATGAGAATCCACGAGCTGGTTTAAGAATGCTGTGTTTGGAGAGCTACGAGAGTCTTCTATTTAAGGTAGCTTATGTTAAGCTACAGGGTGGACCTCAAACTCAGGAAAGAATAGGGCCAGAGGGACTCATGCAGGTGGAAACATAAACGAGGTGGACGCACAGGTCCCATCTGGAGGGGACAGCTGGCCCTGGATCCACTGGAGCATCACATCTCATGCCACTGATGGTGCACGTGTGAGAAGTGGGCCCAAAGTCTCCAGGATTTCTGATTTCCAGAAAAACTGGAAATAGGCATTTTTTAAAAAGAAATATGAAATCTAAATATTTTGACATGGCAAATAACTCTAAAAGCTTTAAAACACTGAGGGCACAACCAAAGAGCAGGCATGCAGACTGACTGGTCTAGGGGGTCACCTGTTTGTGACCAGTGGCCCAGGAGATGGAGGAGATTCCGTGGAGAGAGTCTGAAGGGAAGAGAACAGAGACAGAGGAAGAGAGAGGTTCTAGGGGAACACAGGATGCCTGCAGCCAAGGGTTGGAGAAGGGAGTCACAGCCATTTGACTCTGCAACAAGGACAGCCTCTGTGATCCTGGACGAAGCAGCGAAGCCACCTCCCCTCCCATCTCCTCCTTCCCTTGTCCTGCCCTCTCCCTTCAAGCACTAAAGCAGGGGCTAGAGGCAAAGTTTAGAATCACCAGGGCCTAGAGAATAAGTAGTTGATGAGAAAAGAGAGGAATCAGGTTGAGTGAATATAAACAGTTCCAAGTCCTTTAGCTTTTTAGAGCACGTTTTCCCCGGGGCACATAGTATCCCATTTCCCTTCATTTTTCCCCACCGGAACATGTATGAACACCTCATTTCTGCCTTTACAGTATAAACAGCCATTGACTGGAGCCCCACGTCTTCCCTTGAACGAAAGCCATGTTCTGTTCTCGTGAAAAGGAAATGTATTCTTTTCAGCTCACCTCTCGGTCCAGCAGCGCAGGTGACACAACGGTGACAATGTCTCCTTTCTCAGGATCGATGTAGAACATGTTAGGAGATGGCTTGTCAGGCGTCTGCTGACGGATATTGTACCGAAGGAGGGCATTATCCGTGGCAGGGTCATCTGCATCAAAGGCTGTCATCCGCATCACCGTGGTCCCTGCCGGGGCAGGACAGAAAGGCAGGGAATGGTTACCAATGCAGGCAGCAATGGCCAGAGCCCCTTCCCTACCCGGGCAGTAGCAAAGGAATAGTGTGCCAATCACTTTCCAAATTAAAAAAGAAAAGTATTTCCCAAGCTCTGCTGTGTTTCAGCTTTTTCCTCCTTTCCCTCCCTGCACCATCTCATGAAAAGACCCAAAATAAAGAAAAAAAACTCTTTGCTGTTCAGCAGATTGACTGCTTTATTTTTCCCTCTGTTGATATACTGTTTGTTTTCGATGGCTTTCATTCCACTGTGGATGTGACTTTGTGAGAGTGGCTTTCATTTTTTTTTCTTTTTCTGAGACAGACTCTGGCTTTGTCACCCGAGCCAGAGTACAGTGGCGTGATCTCGGCTTACTGCAACCTCCGCCTCCCAGGTTCAAGCAATTCTCCTGCCTCAGCCTCCCAAGTAGCTGGGACTACAGGCGCACACAACCACATCCAGCTAATTTTTCTATTTTTAGCAGAAACAGGGTTTCACCATGTTGACCAGGATGGTCTCAATCCTTTGACCTTGTGATCTGCCCACCTCTGCCTCCCAAAATTTATATGTTTTACAGGTACAATTTATATTTATAAGTGCATAAAACAAGGTCTATACAGAGATCTTTACTCTGGTGATGGTAGTTAAATCTAGAGAAGAGAAGGGATTGGGATTTGGCATGGTCATTGGGAAAGATGTTGGCCTCATCTATACTGTTTTGTTTATTTTTACAAGGCGAACGTATTGCTTTGGCAACTAAAAATTAATTTACAAAAAGCATAGTTGTAAGTACCAATAAAAACATGCCTGCTGGTTTTGATGATTGACAATAGCAATTGTATTGCTATTATATCTGACTTAGGGCAACCTGCCTAACTGTAACTTTTTCATCCCAATTTATTCTTCTACAAATTTAAAGCCCCATCTTCTGATTTTGAACCTGTCTGGACTCACAGAGTGTGACCTAACTTTAAGAGATCAAAGCAGCATATATAGTTTTCAGCAGGAATATTCATACAGAGAAAATACTGATGTCTAAAGGAAAGATAGACGTCATCTAGTTTTAGCACCACCCATAATCCTTTCCCTTCCATGACAATATTTCTCTAATCATCAAAGCCAGTTATTCCCCCCTCACAACTGGAATCAGGTTATCAGCCATTAAGCCTGATTGATCAGATAAACAAGGAAGAGCTGGCCACCCTCAAGGTTGGATCGATTTGTTAAGCAGTCTCAGTTAATTTCATCAATGGTGACATCCAGCCAGATGCCTCAAGGTGCACTTCCTATTCACCTCGTTTCTTTGCCCCATATGAAATTGTCTTAGGGCAAGCTTCGAGGTTCAGCACCAGAAAAGAACATTCTTGCCCCACGCAGCCCCCTTGCCTCTGGAAGACAGCAGGAACAACGCGGCTCTGTCTCCCACTGACTGTGTTACAGAATCTGTGTTATCAAACAGTGGTCTAGGCAGCCACTCACAGTCTATGGAAATTGATGTGAAATGTGACACATATTAACCTTCCTGATCTAGGCAAACTTGAGGATATCCCCATCAGAAATCAGAGGCAGATTTTCAGGCCGGCAATCTCACCCAGGGACACGCTGTAGGGAGATCCTTGTGGCCAAAGACATAGCAGGAGGCCTTAACCCCATCAATTCCACACCAGTCTCAAGTTAAGTACACTTGACCCAGTGCCTTACATTTAGTTAATGTCTAATGAATGCTTCATTGATTGGATTTGTGTCCTATTTAATACGCCTTTAATGGAAGTCAGAAAGGGTATAAAAATGAAGTCATCATAGCTTGCAACTGACATATGCATTAAAATGATTAGAGGAAGAAAATAAAAGACCTCTTAGGTTGATGCATCTTCAGTTTTCACCAGGAAATTCACTGAGGATATCTTTTTGTTTACAGATTTGATAACACGATATAACACAAAGTTATCCAGAAATACTCCTAAGCATACACAGAAAATGCTTTTTATTTTAATGGATTGTTATGGAACAAATGAACTCAGTCTTAAGCCTCATCTTTGTCTTAAGACATGAACACATCACTGGATTTACTTCGGTGGAAATCCCACCTCTGTGGGAACCGCTTTGTGCCTAACTCATGTGAATAGGTTTGCAGCATTAAGAAAACGACTCTGAGGTGACGTGTCTGTGTTGAAGTCTTGACAAGCTGCGTGACCATGGCCAGGTTATTTACCTCTCTCTGAGCCTCAGTTTCCCCATTGTCAACATTCCTCCTTGGTTGCTGTGAGCATTTCATGGGATGACCGATTTCAAGAACTTGGTACAGTGCCTGGTACATTAGGGTTCAGAGAAGGATGCCTTTTATTATCAAATTCTGTCCTGGGTTCTGAGCCAATGATGGCAGTGCAGGCATAGGCTTCAAATACAAGAGCCTAGAATTAAGTTGTCCAAAGAATGTGGGACAAGGGTTGGCTGGAGAACCCTCTCACCCTGTCCCTTTTCCCTTCTACCCTGCCCATGGTCTTAGCATGCAGATCTGTGGTTCCACTGTGGATATAACAACCCCCTCCAACACACACACATGTGCACACACACATTCTGTAGTTTATACTACGTCTCCATGTGGTCCTCTAGTCTTCCTCTAAGACCAGGCTTTACTGAGTCCCAACCTAACTGCTGAGTTCAATGCTTGGCTCTCACCAGCACCCCCTGCCCCGCCTGGAGGCTGGATCATGTTTCTCTCACTTCTGTGTTTTGCAAAGCCTGGATAAACCTCCTAAATCAGCATTTGCTCAATTGATTCCAAGGAACTCTGGTTCCAAAGGTTCAGTAGAGAAACATATTTGGGAAATATGGGAGAAACATTGCAAAGCAGGGTTCCCCTGGAGGAATTATCAGTCACTTTATTAAGCAGGCTCACAGTGTCAATCTCCAAGAGAGGGTGGAATCTGTGGCACTCCCCAAACTTCACTGTTGATAGAACCTCTTCATTTCAAAACCATCTATCTTTTTGTGATGGACCACAAGGTCCTAGTTGTGAGCTCTTGGAGGATACAGATGGTTTTGTTCATTTTGTAAGCCCTGTATCTGACACACAGTAGGTCTTCTATCAGTGTTCTTTGGGTTGAATTGCCTTCTTGCCATTCACTGTAGTCTTGCTTCATTCCACACTGACCAGAGCCACCAGCACTTTGTCTGCAAAGAAGAATGAAAAACTGAACAACTTGCCTGGAGATTTTTCACAACTGCCTCTGAGCTCCCCGTTCAATGTGCCTTGGAGGTCCTTACTGGAACGGGATTCCAGGGTCACACACCAATGCCATGCCAGGGCTGACATGCAGCAGGTGGGCATTGGTACAGCTGCTCCAACTGCCTGTAGGTGATGCCTGTGCCTCTCCTCTTCCGCAGCCCCACACACTGGAGACTCCATGTCCGCCACTTTGTTTTCAGCAGCCCAGACAGCTTCCCATCCGGGCTTGTCGAGAAAGGATAATTATATGATAGACACACACTGGGACTTCTACAGAGTACATTTCTGTCTTTTCCCCCGTCACAATATTCTCCTGAGTGTCAAAATAAATTATAATCACCTTGTCACTCCCTGAACCAGATGAACTAGCAGCAGCCCCTCCAAAGGGGGAAAAAAAACCCAGTTGCTGGCTGAAAACCTCACGTCTGGCCGTCACTTTCTTTTGTTGAAGGACATGGCCTCCAGCCTGACAGGCTGATTAACAAGCGTCATTGCTTCCTCGTGGCCAGGTAGCTCCTTCCTCTTGACTGCAGCTCTCTGATTAAAGCAAGTGCCGCCTGGTGTCTTGACCTTGAAAGCCAGCTTTGAAGTTTTGCTTTCCTGTGACTTCAAGCAGAGTCAAGCCCTTGAGAAAGGAACGTGTAGATCTGACAGTGACGGGGGGTCTTCGGCTGGCTACAAGGATGGCGATGCTCCAAAACACAGTGACAAAATTATTCTGTTCTTCACATTTCTTTGACTCCATCCCTAAACATTTCCTGATCAAAAAGTGTTAGGCTCACTTTTTTTTTTTTTTTTTTTTTTTTACAAAATGCTATTCCTATAAGTGAATCTTATTTTGAGACACAGACATTCAGATCTATATTCAGCACTGGATTTCTGATAGCACCGTTAGGGCAACTATGTGCTTTCCAGGGAGAAATATGATGTTAAAGCAAACATGAGCAGAGATGGCAGATGTCACCAGGTGAACCTCTCTGATGTGACAAAATGGTACATTATTGTCAAGCATCAAATTCAGGAGAGGAGGCAGTGAGTTCTAATTCCACCCAAATGATGGTTTCTGAGATGAAATGATCTAACAGTTGTGCTTCCAAAGGACAATGTGGTCAAGGATACAGCACTGTACCACGTTACATGTGCATTTGCCCCTGAATCAGAAGACAAGGCTTAGACCATCTGCACCTTAGGTTGCTTAGTCAGGTGAGACAGATGTAGAAGCTGCTATTTTAAATCCTAGTATCTTAGGGTGTATCTAGTTGGAATGATTCTCATCTGAAACTACATTTCCACTGAACATCCTTCAGTTTGAAGGGTTTTGGGGCCTCCTGGTTCCAAATGAGAACCAGACAGTTCTCCCAGGACTGAGGGGATTCCAGGACAGTCCTGGGCACACCAGAACAAGTTGGTCACCTTGCAGGCCAAGTTTTGCTTTCAGATGTAGACACGTCTCATGGTCACGAGCAGCAGACTGCAGATGTAAGAACTGCTGCAACTGTGACTTTAGTACCTGGGACACAGCCCACAACCATTCACCCAACCAAGCACCCCAGTCACATCAACCTGAAATTAGTTCCTGAACAAGCAGGTGGACATGAGCCAGTTCTCCCCTAGCCATCCTCAACAGCAAAGAGAGAGACCTAGGTGTGCAAAACCAAAGCAGAACCAAGCCAGTGGCCCAGCTAAGGACCCGGACTGTCTAGTTTTAAATCCTGGCCTCACCAGCTGGGCTTCTCTGGGAAATTAAACCTCAATTTTTGTTGTTGAGACAGGGTCTCCCTGTGTCACCCAGGTTGGAACACAGTGGTGTGATCACAGCTCACGGCAGCCTTGACCTCCCAGGGTCAAGCGATCCTCCCACCTCAGCCTCCCAAGTAGCTGGGACTATAGGAGCGCACCACTATGCCTGGCTAATTTTTGTAGAGACGGGGTTTTGCCATGTTGCCTAGGCTGGTCTTGAACTCCTAGAGTCAAGGGATCTGCCCACCTTGGCCTCCCAAAGTGCTGGGATTACAGGTGTGAGCCATTGCACCCAGCATCAACTTTTCATGTACAAAACAGCCCCTCTCTCATGGGTTGTTGGAGGCATTGAGTGGATTACTGCTCTGGTCCATTTCCGTTTCTACTCATTTCCATTAATATCTCTCCCCAAGAACATTTTCAGACATTTGTTTCTGCTTGACACCCTCTTACTCATCCCAAAATGTTAATTCTACAGATATACTGTATATCTATTTATGTGTTATGGACCCTTGCAGGGTACAAACCATTGTAATATCGAATACATCTAATGTTTTAATCCCCTCTCTGAATCACCAATGTTCTTTTTCTTAGAAGTAATATTGCCAGCTTTGAGAATACACAAATTAATCAATATAAAGTCCAATTCCTGGGCGATGGTAAGTAACAGAGAAATATAAGTTTTACTGTAACTTTTTTTGGCTCTCACAATGTAGCACTCAGTTCTGTGAGGACCTATGCTGAGTGCAATGATGATGAGGAAAAAGTCTTGTGGGACCCAACCACTTAGTGTTTAAGTCATCCTACTTCTAGGACTCATTCTGAGGATCTACAGAAGCAGGAGTTACTTAAAATCTCATCAGGGCCTGGGCATGGTGGCTCACATCTGTAATCCCAGAACTTTGGGAGGCTGAGGCGGGTGGATCACCTGAGGTCAGTAGTTCAAGACCAGCCTGGCCAACATGGTAAAACCTTGTCTCTACAAAACTACAAAAAAAAAAAAAAAAAGTTAGCCAGGCATGATGGCTGTTGCCTGTAATCCCAAGCTACTCAGGAGGCTGGGGCAGGAGAATCGCTTGAATCCAGGAGGAGGAGGTTGCTGTGAGCCGAGATGGCACCATTGCATGCCAATCTGGGCAACAAGAGCGAAACTCCATATCAAAAACAAAAATCTCATCAGGGAACAATTCCTTTTGTCCCTTAGACAAGCCTAGACGCTTCTGTGGAGTGCACACATGCAAGCATCCCCTTCATCTGGTTTTGTCCACATTTTCGGGTAGACAGCAATTAATAGTCAAATTGTCGAATGAACAGTTGATGAACGATAACCAACTAACCTGATAGGAATCCAGAGGAAGCCCAGGTTCGGCAGTGCATGTGTTCCTGAAAAGCTACCCATATGATGAATCATAAATGATGTCTCATTTTCCCACTGGCCTGCATTTGCATTTCAGTCCTGCTTTATTTTCATTTGATGGGATGTCCAGTTGGAAGCCACTCCTCATCATTCAGCTTTACTTTTTTTTTTGCTCATCTTCAAAACACTCTACTGGCCAACCAGGTGGGAGAAGGAGATTGGCTCTCAGCTCTGGATGTGAAGACTGTTTAAGAAATCCCTGCCCCTGTACTCTGAGGCTGGGAGGATGAAACTGCAGACTGAGAGAGAGAAGAGATGCTTCTAGTCTGATTTTGGGGAGAAGAAAAGAGGGAACCAGACTCAGATCTAAGGCAAGGTCTGGGAGATTTGGCCTTGTAACCCTTGCTCCTTTTGGGGGCCCATCTCCCATTTGCCCAGTTATCCAGGAGTTTTCCTTCACCAGCACAAGGATCCCTCCCACATTTTTCATATGGTGGTCCGGCTGTGCATTTGATCCAGAAAGTGCTTGCTAATGTGAGTTTTGATGAAGATGCTAATAACCTTTGGTTGGTCCTCTGACAGGAGCCCAATCCCATTAGCCTCGAAGGTGGGACTCTGTGTGGTCAGAGTGGGAGCTGGGCCAGGAGTGAGAAGCTCACCCACACACCCAGTGCCCATACAGGTAGCTTCGCATGAGTCAAGTGCTCTCAAGACAATTGAGAGTGGTGGGGATGGTGGCCCTGGAGCTGGTGCCTCCTGCCTAAGGGGCAGCTGCCTTTCAGCTCAAAGGAATTGCTGCAGGTCTGAAATACAAGTCTGCACTAGCCAGAGCTTTTGATTTCTTAAGAAAATGTGGTTTCCAGGTTCATCCATGTCCCTACAAAGGACACAAACTCATCATTTTTGATAGCTGCATAATATTCCATGGTGTATATGTGCCACATTTTTCCTGTCCAGTCTATCATCGATGGGCATTTGGGTTGGTTCCAGGTCTTTGCTATTGTAAACAGTGCTG
>NW_016107474.1:1087467-1114805 GCF_001604975.1 Cebus imitator | reverse complement strand
TTCTTCACACGTACCCCAAAACCTAAAATGCAATAAAATAAATAAATGGGGAAAAAAATAAAAATAAAATAAAAATTAAAAAATAAAAAAAAAAAAGAAAAGGTGGGAATTTGGATTTTTGTATAAACTGTCAAAATGTTTACAGGTTAGACACTAGTTCAAATAAAAAAATGAAAGATCATTGAGTGGGACTAGGAAGGCCAAACAGAAGAGGTTATGGCAGGCTTTAGTCTGAGGCCCATCCGTTTTTGACCTTGACTGTTGGTAGAGCCATTCTTTGCCCTAAAGGCATGAACTAAATATTGTTGACGAGTACTACAGTGATAGACTACAACTGGAGGCTGAGGTGGGCAGATCACCTGAGGTCAGAAGTTCGAGACCAGCCTGACCAACACAGAGAAACCCATGTCTACTAAAAATACAAAATTGGCTGGGTGAAGTGGTCCATGCCTGTAATCCCAGCTACTCGGGAGGCTGAGGCAGGAGAATTGCTTGAATCCAGGAGGCATGAGCTAAGATAGTGACATTGCACTCCAGCCTGGGCAACAAGAGTGAAACTCTGTCTCAGAAAACAAATGAATAACAACAACAACAACCACCCCCACCCCCAACCCCAAAATGGTGCTGCCATTGGAAACATCTTGCCCTTCTTCCTTCCACCTCCCTCTGTGGAGCAGGAATATTCCTCATCTGTCCAAGAATGATCTGGCTCAGAGAGATGTCACTCTGTGGCAGAACAGCACTGAATAAACAGGCACAAGGTGTATATACCCCTGACGCAGGTTTGAGTTGATAAAGTGCCATCCCGTATGAACACAACTCTGCTCTTAAAAATGAGAAAGCCTTAAATTTTGTGACAGTTGCTGACTTTGTTTATTAGCAGTCCTAAGTGTCTCTGTGCAGCTGCAGTTACCACAGGCTTGAATTTAAATGCGAGAGGCTTCGCTTCTCCTCCCCCTTTTGCTTTGCCTCCCTGGAGCTTGTTGGCTTTTAAAGTACAAACTGACAGTCAAATATGTAATAAGTTATGACAAGTTGAGCAATGATTGTCTCCCATCTGTTTTCAAAGGTTGCTTATTTTTATACTGACAAAGAGAAAATGGCGAAAAGACCACCCTGTGATTCTTGCAGGTTTTCATTTGCTGCAGCTCAGTCTCCAGTGTCTTTGCCCTTCTTTCTGGTGAGCTATTGTTTAATGAAGCTGAAGTGTTTATGACATATTAGGCGACACATGGACAAGGCTGGGGTCCCCCAAGATTGACTTTATTGTCCTAATTTCTCCATTTTATCCAGAATTCTACAGTAGTATTTTTCTTACACCCCTTAAAGATTGCATTTAATCTTTTTGTCTATCATTCCTTTCTATGCAGCTCTTTTTGAAAGACATAGGATACTCTGTTGAATTAGATAATCTTGGCTAAAAACACTTCAAAAACTCAATTTTAAGTGCAAACTTTAATATTCCAAACTAATAATAAAAAAATCTTTATATTGAATTAGCCTGGAGTAGTTCTAACTCTCAAATATATTTTTCCATAACCCACTAAAAACAACCAAAGAATACTGTGTGAGTATTTTTGTTTGTTTAACCAATTTAAGAATTACTTTTTTTTTTTTTAGACAGAATCTTGCTTTGTCACCCAGGCTGCAGTGCAGTGACATGATCTTGGCTCACTGCAACCTCTGTCTCCCAGGTTCAAGTGATTCTCATGCCTCAGCCTCCCGAGTAGCTGTGATTATAGGCATATGGCACCACCCCTTGCTAATTTTTATATTTTTAGTAGAGACATGGTTTTACCACGTTGGCCAGGCTGGTCTCCAACTCCTGACCTCAAGTGATCTGCCCACCTTGGCCTCTGAACGTGCTGGGATTACAGGTGTGAGCCATTGCACCTGGACCAGCTTAAGAGATTTTTAAATGGCAAGTCTAATCCTCTTTACAGCAGTGGTTTTCAATGAGGGGTACTTTTAGCTCCTCTAGGTGACATTTGGCAATGCCTGGGGACATTTTTGGTTGTTACAACAGGCGCAGGGAGTGTGATACTGGCATCTAGTGGGTAGAGGTCAAGGACGCTACTCAACATCTTACAAATATGAAAATGTTCAAAGACACCGAAGTAACACTTTGCATGTAGTAAGAGTCTACTAAACATTTGTGAAATGCACAAGTGAATAAATGAATACATAAATAAAAGATGAGTTTTATCATTTTTCTCCTTTTACAGCTTAAGGTAAGATAAAGGTGGAGTAAGAAGCAGGTAAATAATTGATGCTTGACTGACACTAAATATTAATGAACTCCTATGTTAACTCTGAACAACGGGCTTATTGTCCCTATCATTTATACCTATTTAAGGGCAAAAGCGTAGCTGTTTGCTCTTTTGAAATACAGACTACAGGCTGGGTGTGGTGGCTCATGCCTGTAATCCCAGCACATTAGAGGGCTGAGGTGGGCAGATCACCTGAGGTCAGGAGTTCAAGACCAGCCTGGCCAACATGGTAAAAACCCAACTCTACTAAAGATGAGGAAAAAAAAAAAAAAAACTAGCTTGGTGTGGCGGCACACCCCTGTAATCCCAGCTATGTGGGGGGCTGAGGCATGAGAATCACTTGAACTTGAGAGGTGGAGGTTGCAATGAGCCAAGATCATGAGGTGGGACAACGGCCTGAATACCGGAGGTGGAGGCTGCAGTGAGCCGAGATCACATCACTGGGCTTTAGCCTGGGCAACAGAGACTCCATCTCAACAACAACATCAACAACAAACACAGACTACATTAGGCTAGGCTACATTGAGATGACAGTCCAACTCTGTCATTTTAATGGCTTAGTACATAAAATTAATTTCTCACTCAAATTCAGTCCACTTTGGGAGTTCCCTTCAAAGGGCAGATCCTTTCCAAGTGGTGGTTTAGGGATCCAGACCCTTGCATTTTATAGCCATGCCACCTAGAGCTGGGCTCTGCAAATCACACAGCCAATCATGTCAAAAGCCAGGAGCCAGACGGCAGAAGGCCTGAGAAATACAGGGGGGGCACCTGGACACCCAGGGTCTCGGCTGCAGTGCCTGTACTCAGCTGATCGGGCAACCATGCTCAAACCTTCATTTTCAGGTGCCCCAGAACTGCACCTGCTCGTTGAACCCTTGGCTCCTCCCACAGTTGCTTCCCTTTGGGTGAGACGCACGATGTACCAGGGCAGAAGTCAGGGACTGCTCTAGGATTAGGCCTGCTCTGGGAGTGGTTCTCCGGACCTAGGCTCTGGGTTCCCTGACCTGGGAGACCTGTGCTGGCTTCCGAGTTTATTCCTCCTCTGACTCCCAGCTCTTGACCTTGCTTTAGACACCAGAGAACTGCTATTTCCTTGACTTCTGCTTTAATTTACTCGATTCTAAGGTACCTCCTTCTTTTTAATGAAATGCTTCTGCTAAATTTTCCCTTTTTTTTTTTTTTTCTGGCGGGACCCACCAGATGTGGGCCATACATGAGAATGAGGTTGAGCAAACAAGGCTGTTCACTGGGGGTATTTTAAAATATCCTTGAAGCCTGAGACTCTTCTCCAGAGAATTTTATTCTATTGGCCTGGTGTGGGGTCGGGAAAGCGGAATCCTTGGAATGATAGGGGCTGAACAGATGGAGACTCTGATGCCTTACTTACTGGCTGTATGACCTGAGCAACATACACCACCTCACAGAGGCTCAATTTCTTTAACTGTAAATGGGCTGACACCTATGACTGTGTAAAGCTGTTTTAAAGATGCATGTAAAATATAGTGGGCGCTGATGAGAAGACCTCTGCAGTAATTCCACGAAGGAGGAGCTAAACATGTGGACTGTACACCAGGAATAGTTCTTTTAATAGCCCTGCCAGGGTAATCGGATCATCTCTGTTTTAAAGGGAGGAGAATCAGAGGTTTAGCAAAGTCAAATAACCACTCCAACCTCACTTCTGGCAACTGGCTGACTATGGACTCATAAGGACACACGCAAGCATCTTCCTGAATGGGTGCAAACATTGGTGCAAGAGTGAAGGGGAGCTAACCTTTCTCAGGGTTCACACCAGCACGGATGACTCACGGCATTGCAAGCATCTAAACAGCCCCAAAACCCTGCAAGGCAGGTGTCATTAGCCCATTTTATGGAGAGGGAAGCTGAAGCACAGGGAGGGGAAGCTACTTGCCCAACACCCCAGTTTTGCTAAGGTACACCCAGGGAGTGTGGTCTATTGTCCCTACTTCCCCACTTAACTCCACAGAGCTCATGTCATGTCAATTAGGTATTTCACATTGCGTTTTGCAGATAAAATAATTTTCCAAAATTCTCCCTAAAGATTGGCTATTGAGCATCTTGCCCTGTACTACAGCTTGTCTGGGGCACCTTCAAACTAGATCCAGAAGCCCAAGGGACATGGAGGACCCATCTCCTTGAGTTGTACTATAAGATAGACGATGGACGGCTCTAGAACCACACCTGTTAGGTAAGGGACCTGCCTGAAGTTACAGGTATGATCAACAAGGAACTGCAGGAGGTTTGTAGGGTGCTGCTGATGACGGCAGTTGCAAGATACAAGTGAGCCAGGATGTTGAAATACCACACAATTGAGGCTCCGTGTTCAAAGGGAAGAAAGTGCAGGCAAATTGCTAGGAAAGCTGTAATGTTGCTGATTTTGCAAACATGTGTTCTCCAACTTGATAAGTAAATACATACTGGGTAACATGGTGATGTTGCAAGCTGTTGTTTTATGGCTGGGAAGTCGGCTGCCTGTGACTGATGCGAGCAATGAAAGTATTATAAAATAACATTGAATTAGAAGGAGTTGCTTTATGAGTTTATGGAAATGGATCCTTTATGAAGAATAAAATTTGATGAAGGAGCTCTATCAGGGTCACACAAAACTGAAATTAAACCTGCTGGGATTGAGATCTAAGAGGGGGCCTTCTGGACTGTCTGGGCTCACAGCCTGGGGTGGCTTCTCCCAGGCCATCTGTGCCCCATGGAACTGGAGAGTCATTTCATTTGCCAGGATTCATTTTTCTCCACCAAGGATGTCATAAGTGACAGCTGTATTACCCTTGCCAAGCCATCAGGCCTCCAATCAAGGGATAACTTAGATCCATAAAACTTAACAATGCACATTTGATTCACCCTGTATCCCCTGAATGAAACAGGGCCAGCCACATAGTAGGTGCTCAATAAATATTTAAGGAGCAAAAGGAGATTTGATCCAGCAGCTTCTGGCACACTGTATGAATACTCTGTTTCATTCGTGGTTTCAAATGGTCTTCCCCATGCGTTCATTTCTACCCTACAATAATACTGCTTTTCCAGATTGGAATGTTCTTCTATTGGAAACAAGCTTGTAGGAGAGAGACCAAAGACACCTGCTCCCCATGCCCCAAGGGCCAGCGGGCATGACTCAAGAGAGCTGGACTAGATGCTCCCTCGGATCTGGGTTGTGAGTCCCACCCCTGAGTGGTGGTGCCCTGACTCCACTGCCTCTGATACAAGCCAGCTCCTGGGGCCTGCTTCAGGGCTCCAGAGTCATCATGGCTCCTGCTCTCTGTAAGCTCACATCTCCAGCCTCTTGTTAAGGGAGAGATCCACTCATCAGTTCCCCTTTGCTAAAGAAAGTCTGAGTTGGTTTTCATTGCTTGCAATCACAGGGCACCATCTAACATAAATCCCCACTGAGCTCTCATCCAGATTTACAGTACTCAGAGGGTTAGGAGCATGCCCACAGAAGACAGAGAGTCCCAAGTTTCAGTCCAAGCTCTGCCAAATGAACTGCTGTTCCACCTACATCCTGGGCAAGCACGAGCCTGAGGTTTGTTGGTGGTAAGTAGGGATAGTAATGGTTCTCACCTGATGGGGCTCATGCATGGATTAAGTGAGTGACTATAGGTAACATTCAGCCCAGGACACTGTGTTCTCTGGGGATATTGTTATTAAAAGAAGGGAGAGGCATGGCTCAGAAGCACCACTTTTGATAAAGAAGCAGTACACAGAAGTCGTGAATGAAAGCAAGGTTAGTATGAAAAGGCTCATTTTTTTTTTTTCAAACAAAGTAATCTTAGATTGTCTAAATAGAAGTAGGTTTGTATAAGGGAGGCAATCACCATTTTGACTCAATATTAAACCTCAACAATATCCCAGGGTCTCTCCCATGCACTTGGTGAGATTCAAGAGATAATTAAAATAGGACTCTTGCTTGCAAGTTGCTAAGAGCCTGGCAAAGAAGATGGGCATTTAGGTGAGCATATGGTATAGTAGCAGTTTAGCGCCCAGGTTCCAAGTTCAAACTGCCTGCTTCGAATCCTGCCTTCAGTTCACTCACTGGTGGCGGGGAGGGGGAGAGGGAGTGGGCACGTGGCGCAGCCTCTCTGAGCTACAAGTCGCTTCACAGTTACAAAGGGAGTCACAAAAGCATGGTTAGAAATATAATGGCCCCAGCTGTGCCCAGTGGCTCACGTCTGTAATCCCAGCACTTTGGGAGGCCAAGGCAGGTGGATCACGAGGTCAGGAGTTTGAGACCAGCCTGGCCAACATAGTGAAACCCTATCTCTACTAAAAATCCAAAAAATTAGCCATGCATGGTGGCAGGCACCTGTAATCCCAACTACTCAGGAGGGAGAGGCAGGGGAATCGCTTGAACCCAGGAGGCGGAGATTGCAGTGAGCCGAGATTGCACCATGGCACTCCAGCCCAGTGACAGTGCAAGATTCCATTGCAAAAAAAAGCAAAAGAAAAAGAAAAAAATAATGGCCCCAACATGCCTATATCCTAATCCCCAACACCTGTGAATATCTTTCCATGTTATCTTACAGGGTAAAAGAAACTTGGTTGCTATGATTAAAGATTTTGAGTTGAGGGGCTTATCCTGGAACATCTGGGTGGGCCCAACAAGGTCCTTGTAAGGAGAGAGACAGGGGAGTCGGAGAAGAAGACGTGACAAGGGAAGCAAAAGTCAAAGAAAGAGGTCTGGAGATGTTACACTTCGGGCTTTGAAAACCAAGGAAGGGGCCAGAAGTGAAGGAGTGCAGGTGACCCCTAGAAACTGGAAGAAGCAAGAAAGTGAATTCTCCCCTGGAGCCTCCAGAAGGAACCAACCTTGCCTACACCTTGACTTTAACCCAATGAGACCGATTTTGGACTTCTGACCCCCAGAAGTGTAAGAAGATAAATTTGCCTATTTTAAGGCATAAATGTGTGGTAATTCATCACAGCCACATCAGGAAACTCATCCTAGTGATGTCTATCTTGTTGAGTATCTGCGAGGGGCAAATGACATGCAGAGGACATGCAGTGAGGCATGTTATCTGCTAAGCCTGTGATTGTGGTGGTTGCTGTCATCATTTGGAGCAGCAGAAGGGGCAGAAGAATCAGATTCTCCCTCCTACCAATGAGTGGGGTTGGCACAGTACACCCTTTCAGAGGTGGCAACTTTGAGAAAATGCATCATCCTAGAGCACTGTTGGAATGTTGTGCTGTGTTGTAAGAGGAATCTAGGCTGAACGGAAGAATTTCAGGAAGGACAAACAAAGCTAAAGGAAAAAACCAAGATCAAGTTATAAACTTCCACTACGGCCTCTGCAAAGGGATGACCAGGACAGCTACCTTTTGATAGCCAAAGGGATGACATCATGAACAAGAAGCAGCAGAGACTAGCCAGGTGTGGTGCTCATGCCTATAATCCAAGCACTTTTGGAGACTGAGGGGGGAGGATTGCTTGAGCTCAGGAGTTCCAGACTTAGCCTGGGCAACATAGTGAGACCCTTGTCTCTACAAAAAGCAAAAAATGAAAACAAACCAAAAACACCAGCAGCAGAGGGTTCTGGAGGTACAAAGTAGAGGGACAGGTAAACATCAAAGTGAAAGTGTGCACACAGGTGTGTGTGTGCAGGGGCTATGATTCACTCCAACTAAAGGCCCAGGAGAGCTGCACAGATCTGAAACAGGACATCTTGTATACTGTGATGGTTGCCTGCTACAAGTATCATCCAGAGACTATGGATGACTAAAAGAGATTGATAAAAACCACAGGAACAAAGGTGATACTCTTGAAGGGTGTCTTAAAAGTCTCCCAGCTGTATACTATGCAACAAACCTGCACGATCTGCACATGTACCCCAGAACTTAAAGTATAATAAATTAAAACAAAAGTCTCCCAGCCTATGTTACCTTAAGGACTTGGAGAAACCACAGCAGCCTCATCTGTGTGTAATGCACACACCGTATTTTACACCATCTAAAAATCTCACACATTTTAAATATGAGATATGCTTCTATGGGTCAGTCCTGTCCCCCACTGCAGGAAACAAGAAATCCTGCCTGTGTGTTGTGAACAATGCATTTTTGTTTAACTCCAGTCTTTCTAGGGGCCTACTCTGTGACAGGCCCTATGCTAGGGCTATGGGTACCAGTCTGAAAAGGCCTAATGTGGCCCTCCCACTGGCCACATTCTATAGGAAGACAGAGATGCTTAAACACAGAATTTCCCTGCAGCATGAAGATGCACTAGACCAAAAACCCAGGATCACTGTTGCACTGAAAGCATCATATGTCAGAGCAATCTGGTTCGCCGTTGATGTAAGGTGACTCTTACATAGCTTTAGTTATTCCCCGCTGGGACTTAGGGTGGGGCCAGCCTCACTATGCTTTTCCCGTATGAATGACTGTAGAAGGCCTGCTTGCCTCCCCACAACCTATCTGATTATTTCTTAGCACTGAAGCCTTTAAACTATTTTCTTCCTCAGAATAACTTGCCCATTCCCTGAGCACAAAGAAGTATTAGGGCCTGAGAAACAGCAACACTGGCCATCTTCGAATTCTCCCTCCTGCTACCACAGTGGACACACTGAAGATTTTTAAGAGCTGGGAACTTTGAGGCTCTATTTTCAAGTCAAGCTGAAAAAGCACCAAGTTGAAAAGTTCTTAGCAGCTGCCGCTTGCACTGCTATCTTCCACACCCTTGAACTTTGTGCTTCTGCTGAATTCTACCTTCTGGACACACACCTGTCCCAGCAAAACTAAAAAGTATTGCCATCTAAAAGTCCCACCTCAGCAGAGAAAAGACTTACCAGGGCAAGCCGTAGAGTCCTGTGCACCTGTACCTGTAGCCTATACAACTGGCTCTAGTAATGGTGGGCAGTCAGAAACCCATGGGCAATGGAAGAAAGGGATCAGCTGGCATCCAAAGGGAGCTCAAAGTTTATACTGGGCTAATGCTTGCATGGCTTAATGCCTAGGTGATGGGTTGATAGGTGCAGCAAACCACCACGGCACATGTTTACCTACATAACAAACCTGAACATCCTGCACGTGTATCCCAGAACGTACATAAAATTAAAAACGTTTATACTGGGCGATGATTTACAGGCAGTTTGACTTCATCAGGAACAAAGAGGAGGAGGAGAGACAGTAAAAGGAGACAGAAAGGGAGAGGCAGAGAGTCAGCCATCTGAATTATCTGAGTCATTATCTGTGGAAGATATACCCTACGCCTCACATAGTGTGGCCAGGTTGCTGACCCCTCAGTTCTGTGTTCTGCTGGTGTTAATGGCTCACCCTTCACTCGCTAAATCCGTTTCCTGGGGATGCTGTAACAAACACCGTGAACTGGGTGGCTCAGGATCTCAGATATTTCGTTTCTCACACAGTTTTGAAGGCCGCAGGTGTGAAGTCAAGGTGTGGGCAGGGCTGCGCTCCCTGGGTGCTCTAGGGGAGGTCTGTTCCTTACCATTTGCAGCTTCGGCAGTTGCCTACATTCTGCAGCTGGTGGACGCATCTCCCTCTGCTCTGCCTTCACCTTGCCTGTGTTTTTGTGCACCTGTGTTCTCTCCCTTTGCCTCTTTCTTCTAAGAACACCTGTGACGGCATTCAGGGCCCACCTGGATAATCCACAGCACCCTCACCTCCACACCCTTCACTTAATCACACCTGCAAAGACTCTGCTTCCAAATCAGATCACATTGACAAGGTCCAGGGAATAGGGCTTGATCTCTTTGAGTGGCCTTGATTCAGCCTGTCACATGGGCCGCTTATGATGCCCGGGGTACTGCGCTCAGTATCAGTGTGCACAAGGACACCATGGACAAGGGAGGCAGTCACCATGTTAACTCAATATTAAGCCCCAACCATATCCTAGGGTCTCTCCCAAGCACTTGGTGAGACTCAAGAGATAATTAAAATAGGACTCTTGCTTGCAAGTTGCTGAGAGCCTGGCAAAGAAGATGAGCATTTAGGCACAGCTCGGTGAGCATGTGGTGTAGTAGTGGTTTAGAGCTGAGTACCAGTGTGCACACCTGACCCCAGGAAGACTCCATTATCATCCTTGTGTTGTTAGTGGGAGAACAGAAGGGACTGGGGCAGGGTGACACAGCCGGTGTGTGATGGCAGCAGGGTTGGGGCCTGAGGACTCAAAGTCTCTGGGAGCTGAGTTCTGCAGCCAAGTACGATGCAGACAGCAGTGAGCAGAAGGAACAGGATTGGCCCCGATATGAAAAGCACACAGGTGTCTTGTGCCCAAAGAAAGTTTCAGCATCGGTTTCCAGAGAATCAGCTCCGGGGAGGAGGGCTCCTCTGCATGAAGGGGGTGCCAGTTCTGTTCTTGGGGTCAGCTAAAAAAGGACACGTTTTCTAGGCTCAATTCACAAAGAGCTGTGAGGGGCCAGCTCCTAAATCTCAAGATGTCTGCACTTGAGGCATCTATGTTATCTTTTCAGAAACACAGCACAGTGGCAGGGGAAGACGAATGTGTGACATCCGCTCATACTGAAGCTCTACTGTGGGCTTGCTGGATTTAGAGGGAAAGAAATCTGTCACAGAGGACACATGCTTTATATTTTTCTATAAAACCATGGGCAAGCCTTTTCTTCATTTATTTCCAATCTTTACAGAAAGAAAAATGTGCACAGTGTATTTGTTTTCTCTTGGAACCACAAAACGTTTGAGCAGAGAGAGGCGTTTGCTTTCGCTGAGAGCCAGGGCTTGGTTAGAGTTTCTCTTGAATGTCAGTCATTATGGGTTATATTTGCTTTCCTGTATAGAGAAGTAAATTTTATGGAGAAATGTTAGAACCCTCCACCCTGGCCCTTGGATTTTGGCCAGGGTGGAGGGTTTTAATGTCCAGTTTGTTGCCACTAGACTCTGTCCTGTTCGTAAGCCCCTAACAAAACCCAATGTCTCTCTTGCGAGCTCTAGGTCTCTTCTTCAGCTTTCTGAACCTGGTGCCTTCCTTACTAAGGTTCTGAAATTGGAGCATGCTACCTTCCAACTTCTGAATGACCTCATGCTTAAACGGAAACAGCATAATGCCACATGGCTTCCAGCTAGGACCGGTGACAGGTCTTGGGGAAGAATATGGTGACTGCAGGGCCTGCCTGACCATGGGGTGAGGGGTCCTGCCTCGAGAGACCATGAGCTCCTGTGGTTCAGTGTGTGTGTGTAGGTTGAAGGATGCATACTATGGATTAGCAGAAGAGATTTCTCCCACTGGTGTGGGGGAACCATCAGATCACCCCTGGGTGACTTTCAATTTGCAGTGTCTGTGACTGCAGCAGGGTAAAGAGAACAATGCCAGTGATTTCAAGTTCACGGTGCCAAAAGGGAGTAGAAGTAAGAGAGAAGAGATTTTGTGAGACGCTTCCTCAGCTGATAAACCCGTGAATTGTTCTGACTTCGAGAGTGAAGAATGGAACCAGAGGAGTAAAAGAGGCAACTTTGCTTCTAATCTCATCCCACCCCATAGAAAGCCTCACAAGGACACGCACAGACCATAATTCTCTCTGAGGTGATGGGGAGGTCTGCTTTGAGTGTTCCAAAGAATGCCCCAATACTACAACGAAGCAGGCATCAAGGATCTCTCATTTCCTTTACCGCTGAGCTGCTCTTACCAATTAAAAAGGCGGCTTCCATTGACTTGAATCTTTATTTTAGCCCTTGTGAAAATTTCCGTCTTAATAAACCAGCTGAGTGGCTTGTCTGTTACCCACTCTCCTGGAAAGGGTTGGTGTTACATCTATGTCCATGGGCACAGTGCTTCAAAAGAGCTATTCCAACTCTAAATTCAGATGCAAATAATGTTTATCAAAGCCTCCTGCCCTAGGCGCTGCTATAGATTTTATCTCAGGGACACTCTTGTAATTCTAGACGCTCACTCAGTTCTGTGGCTTCCCTCTCCTTGGTCGCTGTGCCGCCCATTCACTCCTCACACCTTAATACTTCTGGCCTGCTTTCTCCAGCAGGCTGTCAGCTCCTCTTAGCCCATATTCATTGTTTCTCCTGCAACTTATCACCATCTGAAACATTCCAAATTCATTTATTTAGCTCATTGATTAACGAATGCCCCCCACCCTCTTTGCCAAATGTGATGGGGAGACTTTGTCTGCTGCCTTCTGTCACCACCCAAATGCTTGTGGAAACAACTGAATGAATACCACTCCAACTGTATCCCATTCAACGATTCTGAAGTAAGGAGCTAACTGTGTCATTCCCAGACTTAATATCCTGCAATGGCCTTTGCTAGACACAGTAAAACATCTAGTGGCTCATGCCTGTAATCTCAGCACTTTGGGAGGCCAAGGCAGGTGGATCACTTGAGGTCAGGAGTTCGAGGCCAGCCTGGGCAACATGGTGAAATCCCATCAAAAATACATTGTCACTTTCTGTGCTAGGTTGACTAGGGTCCTCCCCAAATTCATGCTTACCCAGAACCTCAGAATGTGTCTTTTCAGATGTAATGAGTTAAGATGAGGTTATGCTGGATTAGGGTAGGCCCTACGTTTAAGATGCCTTGGGGTAACCTCACAAGAAGAGGAGGGCCGGGTGCAGTGGCTCATGCCTATAATCCCAAGATTTTGGAAGACCAAGGTAGGCAGATCACCTGAGGTGAGGAGTTTGAGACCAGTGTGGCCAACATGGTGAAACCTGGTCACTACTAAAAACACAAAAAATATTTGAGATTGAATCTCGCTCTTATTGCCAAGGCTGGAGCTCAATAGCATGATCACAGCTCACTGCAACCTCTACCTCCCAGATTCAAGCAATTACCCTGCTTCAGCCTCCCGAGTAGCTGGGATTACATGTATGTGCCATTATGCCCAGCTAATTTGGTATTTTTAGTAGAGACTAGTTTTCACCATGTTGGCCAGGCTGGTCTCGAACTCTCGAACTCCCGACGTCAGGTGATCCACCCATCTTGGCACCTCAAAGTGCTGGGATTACAGGCGTGAGCCACTGCACCTGGAAAAGTGTTGCTGGATGTGGTGGTATGTGCCTGTAATCTCAGCTACTCAGGAGGCTGCATGAACCCGGAAGGTGAAGGATGCAGTGAGCTGAGATCATACCACTGCACTCCAGCCTGGGCAAAAGAGCAGGACTCTGTTACAAAGCAAAACAAAACAAAACACAACAACCCTCCCACCCCAGAACGTAGCATAAAGGAAGTTTCAAATCTGGCTGATGTTTCTCTCTCACCCTTTCTCCCTCCAGACAGCCCCCTTCTCCTGCTACGCTGAAAGTGGTGGTCCTTACTGCTGTCAACCAATACTTCCAGTTCTTCTGGCCACAGAGAAGAACTGCATTCTCTTCCCCTGCTGGATTTAGGCATGGCCCTGTGACTTACTTGGCCTCTGAAACATAAGCAGAAGTGCTGCATGCCACTGTCTTTTTTTGGAGACAGAATATCACTCTGTTACCCAGGCTGGAATGCAGAGATGTGATCATAGCTCACAGCAGCCCCGACTTCCTGGGGTCAAGTGATCCTCCCACCTGAGCCCCTCCCAAGTAGCTAAGACCACAGGTGTGCACCACCATGCCCTGCTAAATTTTCACAACTTTTTGTAGAGACAAGGGTCTCACTATGTTGCCCAGGCTGGTCTTGAATTCCTGAGCTCCAGTGATCCTCCTGCCATGGCCTCCCACAGCACTGGGATTATGGGCAGGAGCCACCACACCTGGCTTGCATGTTATTTTTGTGTGGAAGCTTCAAGAGCCTGTGTGTAGTTGTGGTATGCCATCTTTCCCTCTGCACAGCCACTGCCACTGTTCTGTGAAGTGGCCACTCCGTCAGCCTGAATGCCAGAGAGAGGGTGACATGCAGCTGAGCACCCAGCCAGCCCCTGGAGGATAGAGATAATGGGAAGAAATAAACTGTTTTTATTGTGAATCACTGCATATTGGGGTAGTTTACTATGACAGCATTAGCTGGCCCATCCTGGCTGATGCACTGAACTTGAACTCCCCCAGGCTGGCTGTGCTATCTCGCGCCTGGGCCTTGGTCCCTGCTGTTTATTCAGCAACAGAATCTTCAATGCCCCTGCCCCAGGTTGTTCCTGCTTCATCTCAAATAATTTCTGCTCCTCTTTTAGGACACTAGAAAGTCTGCCCCAACACTCCTTCCTGAGACACGGTTATATATTCCTCCTCTTCCATTCTGCTTGTCTTCATGGCTTTATCCTCCCCCTAGAGCTTGGCACACTGGGTTTGTCATTGTCTGTTGGGTGATTAGTCTCAGCTACGAGACTATAGATTCCTTGAGAGGAAGGGGTATTTCCACAAGCATATTCTCAATGGCTCGGCGGCCACCAGGTGGCTGGGGTTTAGGTATTATATAAACTTTTATTGAACAAATTGGTGAGTGAGTGAACAAATGGTATTAGAGATGTTCTTATGCATGACTTTCAGGGTTGGGTATTGAGAAAGGAATAATAAACCAGGTGCTCCAATTTCTCTTTCTTTTTTTGAGATGGAATCTTGCTTTGTCACCCAGGTTGGACTGCAGTGGCATGATCTCAACTCACTGCAATCTCTGCCTTCCAGGTTCAAGTGATTCTCCTGCTTCTGCCTCCCAAGTAGCAAGTTGCAGGCATGTGCCATCACACCTGGCTATTTTTTATTTTTATTTTTGTATTGTTAGTAGAGACAGGGTTTCACCATGGTTGGCCAGGCTGGTCTCAAACTCCTGACCTCAGGTGATCTGCCTGCCTTGGCCTCCCAAAGTGCTGGGATTATGGGCGTGAGCCATGGCAACTGGCCTCCAATTTCTTTCTTGATCTCACCACCTTCTGCAATAGTAACGTGTTCCTGAACCTTGTTTAAAGAGCAAGAAACTGAAACTAAGAGAAAAACAGAAATGCATTTGAGACTACGTAATCGAAAGGAGGCACAGGGAGTTTCAATTTCGAGTCATGAGACTCTTAAACCCAAGTTCTTTTCCTTGTCCAACACTGAAAATGGAGCCACAGCATTGCATCCCTTTCCTAGGAGTTAAAGCAGCAAAGACAAGTCCTGCTGAACAGACCACGGGTTTGCCTGCAGAGGCGCACAGCTGCTTGTGGGAACTGCAAGGCTAGTGTAGAAATGACAAAGCACAGCTGTCAGTCATGCGCTGCCCCATGTTGCCCTCTTGGCCCCTGTTAAGACCATTTCCAAGTTTCTGCCAGTGACTTCTCCTTGGTTACTCTTATAGACTCATGGTAGCCATGAAGTGGATGGGATGTTGGAGCCAGGGAGCCCACCTTTCAGCACACCTACAGGGAGAGTGAGGTGTCCAGCCTTTGCCTAAACATATCCAGGGACCTTAGCTCATACCTTACAAGTCAGGCCACTGCTTTTTGGGGCATCTCTGGCATTGGTGAGATCTTGGGGACACAAAGCCAGAATCGACCTTCTGGAAACCTCTACGTTCCACTCTGGCTCTTCTACATTCCCCTCTGATGAGCTAAAACTTCCAGACTGATCTTTTACACTGCTAGTTGCCATCCTCTGACCATGCTTTGACTTGTCAACTTTCTATTCAAATCAAGAGGCTGGAAGCAAACTACACAAGATACAGCTTGATGCATGTTAGCTGTCGTAGGATGATCACTCTTCCTAGAGTGGAAATTGGCTCTCTGGGCAAACACTGGTACAGAAGTTTTCTTTTGGACTTGTGGTCAACTGAGACTTCAATATTGTTTTCATATGAATCGCTGTTTAACAATGTGGGGGTCTCACCCTGATTTAGTAAACTGGTTTTTAAGAATCTCAAGGGGAAGATTTTATCTTCACCTCTGCTCCATTAAATAATCAGTTCATGGCTGCAACTAATCCATGGTTTTTAGAAAACCTGATTCAATCATCGACATCCCTCACTTGCTCTGGATGAGCCATGATTGTAATAAATTATTGGTGTAAATGTTGAACAAGAAAAGATTCATGACTGATAAATGTTACATAGCTCATATTTCTCTCTTTTCCTTTAAAAGTTATATATTATTTTACACATACATCGGGATATGTATGTATAGAGGTATGTGTATATGTACCCATGTACACAGATGCATATACAACATAAAGCAAGGTATAAGAAATAGTATAATCAACACTTGTAACCACCACCCAGCTTAAGAATGTCATGTTATGATACCACTGTAGCTCCTGTGTGTTCCTCCATGATCTTAGCCTGCTACCTTCCCTCCTAGGAAAATGGCTATCTTCAGTGTTTGTTTTTTGTTTTTTTTGAGACAAGGTCTCATTCTGTCACCCAGGCTGGAGCACAGTGGAGTGATCACAGCTCACTGCAGCCTCGAATGCCTGAGCTTAAGCCTCCCAAGTAGCTGAGACCACAGGCATGGGCTGTTATGCCCAACTTTTTTTTTTTTTTTTTTTTTTTTTTTTTTTTTTAATTATTTGCAGAGACAAGGTCTCACCGCGTTGCCCAGGCTGGTCTTCATCAAAATCCTAGGCTAAAGCAATCCTCCCTCCTTGGTCCCCCCAAATGCTGGATTTACAGGTACAAGCCACTGTGCTTGGGCTAGGCTACTATAGTTTTAAATCTGTTATTCATTGTTTCGCTTAATAGTTTTACTTCTTATCTGTTTCTAAACTCATTAGTTTTTTTTCACTTTTTTTTGAATTCTATATAAATGGAATAATCTGTTTACATTTTTCTGCAAAGTGTGTTTTCCACACAATGCATGTCCTGGAGATCCACCATCCCTGCTACAGTTCATCAGTTGCACACACCGCCATGTGCTGAGCTATGCTTCCATCAATGAGCATGTAGACCATTTCTTATTTTGCTATTGCTGGGAATGCTTCTAGGAGTGCTCCTGTCTCTGTGCTGAGGGGCATAAATGAAAATTCCTTGAAGGTATTATCTTAGGAACAGATTACACATCTTCCACTTTGGTAGATAATGACAAACTATTCTTCAAAGTTGTGCCAATTTACTCTCTGAACAGCAGTCAGCAAGGGTATCTGCGCTCCTGTTATTGCCAATGCTTGCAATTTCTAGACTTTATATTTACCAATCAGGCAGACATAACATTATATATAAGTACATCTAATTGTTATTTGAATTTCACTGATGACCAATGAGTTTGAACAGCTTTTTATAAATTTATTAGTCATTTATGTTTCTTATGTTGTGAAATGATTGTTCATATCTCTTACCTATTTTTTACTTACTTTTTTTTGTTTTCTTATTGAGTTTAGGGGTTCTTTATGTAACCCTGTTACTGATCCTTCATCAATTAAATGTACTATGAGTATCTTTTTAAAGATAGTGTCTGCAATCTCTACCTTTTCTTTTAAGCCCTCAGATCTCATGGAAGAATTTGTTGCATATCAGGCTGAAATCTATGTACATTATGCCTTGGGCATTCCTCTTTCCTAGCAGTTGAGTAACACTATTAAAAATGATAATGCTCATAATCCATTTCTATCTGAATTCATTCTACACTTTTTGTGGACTAAGGGGAAGTTTACTGCTACGTAGTTTCTAGATCCTTCCTTTCACCGCCTTATGCAGTTGAGTCATTTGCTTATTTTTTTTCCTCTGACAGGGCAACTCTTAATGTAGGTTTTACCTTTAGCATTTACATGAAACCACCATAATTTCCAAAATCTGCTTTCATTTCTACATTAGAAAAATGGTCACAAATCTATGAATCTGGCAGCCATTTTCCTATGGCTCTGGTACAGCATAGTGAAACCAAATTGCAAAGTTTAATTAGTTAGCTTGCTTCAAGATAAAAATGCAAATAAAAAAGTTTTCAGTTTCACCTGTTTATAAGCCAAAGGCAAATTTAATTAAAGTCCATGGAGAAAAGTAAACAAACATTTTGAAATAAAGGAAATAAACTTTCTGAAGTGTGAGGTTAAGGCTCATGAAACATGAGAGAGTCAATTATTTATAGTCATGTGTTTCTTTCTGATAATTTAACCACGTTTACTCTGGCCTCTCTCCCACTGGAATGCACACTAAGAAGAAAGGCCCGTTAAGCATTAAAAGGTGGTCCACATGGGTTTCTTATCAATGGCATTGCTGCATCCCAATGCTAACAAAATGTTTTTGGACAAAACGCCAGTGGACTTTCTAAGTTCTGTTATTTTTATTAAGATGTTCTTAAAAACCTGTAAAATGGGAGGCTCATATATAATTTTGCCCATATTTAAAAGCCAATCAAACAAAAAGCTGTTATTGTGCTGCTGGCCATCTTGGTGGTTACATGAGATTAGTCACAGAGGAAAATGACAAGTGTTTTTGTTGGGATTGCCAGTTAAGATGTTAAATAGAAAGAAAAATTCCATAAAAAATGGTTATTTCATCATCTGTAAATAGACACTGCTTTTGCATTCTCTTGACAATATCTAGAAGAAGTGCATGACGGGATGTTTTCTCCTTGCTGCAATGGTACAATGAAACTGAAATCTCATCAAACTGGGGTTGAGTCAGAGAAAGAGAGAACCGGTGCTGTGGCCCACGAGACGGAAGGTCAGAAATGAGCAATCGCACCATTGGGAATTTATCCAATAGGACTGAGAAGTGCCAGTCTGAAAAGACAGAACATAAAAAAGATTGTTGCTGGGTGGTCCGGGTTTGCAAAACAACAGGAAGACAGCTGAGAAGGAGAAATGGGTAAATAAGTTACAGGGCTACTATGGCTATGAAAAAATAATGAGAATTTGTACTGTCATGGAACGATGACCACAAGTTTAATTTTGTAGTGGGGGGAGATGAGTTGTAAGATAAACTCCATTCTATAACTCTATAGGTTTGTAAAACCATATCAAAACAAAGATTAGATATATATATATATATATATTTTTGAGACAGTCTCGCTCTGTTGCCAGGCACCAGGCTGGAGTGCAGTGGCATGATCTTGGCTCACTGCCACCTCCACCTCCAGGGTTCAAGCAATTCTCCTGCCTCAGCCTCCCAAGTAGCTGGGACTACAGGCACGCACCACCATGCCCAGCTAATTTTTGTATTTTTTAGTAGAGATGGGGTTTCACCATGTTGGCTAGGATGGTCCTGATCTCCTGACCTCCTGATCTGCCCACCTTGGCCTCCCAAAGTGCTGGGATTACAGGCGTTAGCCACCGCGCCTGGCCTATAGATATGTATTTATATTTAAGAAAAGGAAAAACATAAGAGGACTACACACGGTTGCTAATGGTGATGATGTTGGGAAGTGTTGAGGAGGAATTAGGAGATGTGGAAGGTTCATTTTAATTTAGTCATTTCTGTGCTTGAGTTTTTGCTACAAGAATGATTGAGTTTGGTAATTCAAGGGAAACTAAAAAGTAAACAATAACAGACAAACAAAGGAGAATCCCAAAGAACCAGGTGTCAAGTACAGGAGAAGAGGCAGGACTCGGGGTGGAGCCAACTCAAGGTCTAAGAGCCAGCCCAGGATCCTGGGTCTAGCAGGAGCAGGGACAGGAAGACAGAGAAGTCCCAGCAGATGAGAAAAGACATAAAGTTTCCTGGAAGCTCTGTCTGTAATGGCGGCAGTGAATGAGTTCCAACCTCTGGTGCACTTAGCATGCCAAGGCCATGTTAAGAGACCCAGAGCTGCTTCCCATTCTGCCCCTGGGACCCTCCTTGGTTTCACCTCAGTCCTTGCCAGCAACACCGTGTATGTTCAATGTGAGTTCTCAGACACCTGCTAGAAAGCAAAATTTCCTGGGGAGCTTTTAAAAGTGTAAATTTGGGGTGCCATCATCTGTCAAATCAGAAATCTGGGGGAAAGACAAATGTCTTTCGTAGCATGTGTGTTTTCAGATTTTGTCTTGGGGATTTTGGATGTGGAGAGGCTTGGCTTGGCCTGCTGGTTCCTTGTCTTTCAGCCTCAAGCCCTGCACTCATCTCACCAAAACAGAGTCCGCCTTAGGTGATCCCCCTGCTTATTATCACTGTGGACACTGTTGTTGTTGAGGATAACAGAGGTAGATGATGATGATGATGATGATGATGATGATGATGATGATGACACCTGTCCTTTACTAAGGATCTATGTGCTAAGCATGGGGCTGGGTGGGAGACACACACTTTCCTTAATTGAGAAGCAGAGGAGGTAAGGGAGGTAAGTGACATGTCTGGGCCCATATAATAAGTGAGGGCAAGGCAGAATGCATCCCAGGTGCCTCTGACTTCAATGCCCCTCACTGCCCACCATGGTGATCAATACTTACACAGACACTACTAAGCTAAAACAATTAGAGCTAATTTTTATCAAATACTTAAAGACCAGGCAGGTGGTGAGGGTTTCATGTGCATTCTTGGGTCTAATCCCTAAGACACCCCTAAGGTGTCAGTGTTCTTATTACCCCCAATGCCTAAAGGAGTTGAGGAGCTCACCAAGGCCATACCAGGGAAATGGCAGAGCTCGGGCTGGTGCCCAGGTATTTTGACTTGGACTCCATCCTCCATCACCTCTGAGATGAAGCCCAAAGTCAAAATCAAGCCACACCAGACCCCCAGTACCCTGCCTCCTGCTTACCTGGCATCTCAGCTCTGTCAGGAACATTCCCTAGGGAATCTTTCTCTTTTTTTTTTTTTGAGAAGGAGTCTCACTCTGTCACCCAGGCTGCAGTGCAGTGGCACATTCTCTGCTCCCTGCAACCTCGACCTCCCAGGTTCAAGCAATTCTCCTGCCTCAGCCTCCTGAGTAGCTGGGATTATAGGTGTGCATCATCATGCATGGCTAATTTTTGTATTTTTAGTAGACACGGGGTTTCACCATGTTGGCCAGGCTGGTCTCAAACTCTTGACCTCAGGTGATCCACCGGCCTTGGCCTCCCAAGCACTTGGCCCCCTAGGGTATCTTTCTGATGCATCTTGTCATTCATTACTTCCTAAATATATCCTGACCTGGACTTCAGCATATAATATTCTCAGTGTCTGAAGTGTCCTTCCTTCTGTTAGCCCACCTGGCACACTCTTGAAAATGGCTCAAGTATCTGCTCTTCCTTGGAGCTTCCTCTGAACCCACAAAAGGCAAAGTGCCCCTCCCATGAAACCAGGGCTCCCCGTGCATTCTGTCGTCATGACGTCTTTCATGTTCTACTGCAAATGACCCTTTAGGTGACTTTCTCACCAGTTTGGGTTTCTCCACAGCCAGGGACCATGTTGATCTATTTCCGTATCCTCTTTACCTAAGATGGGGCTTCACTGTGCTCAACCCACCCCTTTCCTGTCTCCATGTAGTTGGCCCTGGTCTATTCGATTTAGTGAAATGTTCAGCGACAACTGCAGCTGCCACATCCCGACATCCTTATTTTGTCTGGCAGCTTCTTCAGAGCAGGGAATGTGTCTGCCTTGTTTGCTGTCGTGTCGACAGTGGGAGGCTCACGGTGCCTGGCACACAGGTGACTCCCCACTGGTGTTTAGTGGAAGAAGAAATGCATCTTTCCCAACCTCTAAGCAAGCCAGGACCAGATGCTGGAATGCAAATGAGAAAGGCTCAGAACAACTCCAGCCTCCCCGAAGACAGACAACGGGGTAAGAGGCAGTGGGAGCCTCTTCCCCTTAGCCCTGCTGTCTTTACAGGATGCAACATGCCTCTCATTTCACATTGTTGATGAAATTAATTGGAAGCACTAGCCTGTCACTTTTCCGGAGCTGCAAGAGGTGAAATTTAATTAGTAAGTGATTTGTTTTCAGCTAGCACAGAGAAAGAAAGGGAGATTTGTTCACAGGAGAACCTGCACCACTAACAGAAAGGGAGGCTGCCCTGGCCCTGCACTTCAGTGACAAAGTAAAAGTAAAGGAAAGCAGGAAGGGCCTGTCCAAGTGGCCACCCACTCTGTCAATGCCACTGGTGTACAGGATTCCGAGGAGGAATACATTGCAAAGCTTGAGGTTCTTAGTGATCTAGGGATTGACTGATACCATAAAGCCTTTGAGGAAAATGCAGCTGGAAGCAGAGAGCAGCACAGGAAGGAGTCACTTGTAGCAATGGCTGAAGTTCCTGCCTGGGAACACACAAAAGCAAACATTTAGGGAAGAGGAGAAAATGCAGCAGGTGTACTAGAATGAACATCCAAGTCCTTGGAGAAGGCAGCTTCTAAACCAAACAGAGACACGGCTGCAGTGGGTAGAAGAGAGACAGGGCAGCAATAGATGGAACCTGGAGCACATCCCCCAGAGCCTCAGGTAGACCAGTGCTCACACCAGGCTCCCTCTGTTTTAGATGCTCAGAAACAGTTACCATTGGTTGAACGTCCATCTACCATTCATCAGGGGCAGGCTTAGAGGGGTTTAGTGAATCGTCTGGGCCTTGCCACTTTCCTTGTCATACTCCACATGGTCCAAATTGTATTTTACACTGATGAAGAATCCACCCTCTGAAGTCAGAGATAGGTGGGCTCATGTCTCAGGTCCATAACCTTCTAGGAATTCAGCCTTGAGCAAACTCTAGAGACTCTCTGAGCATATATTTTCACTTAGAAAGTATGATAATAATTGTTCCTATTTCAAAGGTTATTTTGAAAATTAAATAAGCTTAAATATTCACAAATAATCCATAGAGGGCCAGGTGCAGTGGCTCATGCCTGTAATCCCTGCACTTTGGAAGGCTGAGGTGGGTGGATCGCTTGAGGTCAGGAGTTTGAGACCAGCCTGGCCAATGAGATGAAACCCTGTCTGTACAAAATATACAAAAATTAGCCGAGTGTGGTCACAGGTGCCTGTAATCCCAGCTACTCAGGAGGCTGAGGCAGGAGAATCACTGGAACCCGGGAGGTGGAGGTTGCAGTGAGCCCAGATGGTGTCACTGCACTCTATCCTGTGTGACAGAGCAAGACTCCACCTCAAAAAAAAAAAAAAAAAATCAATAGAACATATTTGGGTTCTACATATAGTTTCTTAAGACACAATTTCTACAGCTAAAAATGGCAGAAAATCGATGGCCTAGATGTTTAACCATAGGAAAATGGCCAAATAAATTAGACTCAGCTACTTGATGGACCATCACAGAGTCATTAAAAATTATAATGATAAGGACGATGTAGCAATCTGAGATGTGCTTATGATACATCCAATAAAAAGTAAAATATGTAATGCAATAGGAAGCCAGTGGACACCAACGAGAAGAAAAGACAAAGTTGCAATGCCAGAGAGGAATAATCAGGGCTGATTTCTAGTGTCAATATTGAAAAGGTATTTTTTTTTTTAATTAAAAAGGTAAATCAAACTGCCACTCTGGCTTCTTTTGGGCTTATCTGGGAATGTGTATCATGCATACAGAACACATGTTACTTTTCAGTCAGTATCTCAGACACCCACAAGCTATGCCCAGAGATGGATGTAATTTAAAGATGTCTTCTGGTTAATCTTTTCTATAAACAGAGGTTCCTTTTCTGAGGTGAGTCATCACCCGTTAATAAACCTGTTTTGCATACTTGCAGTTGCTAATTGAGGCTTCTTTTGGAGAATCTCCTAGTTTCATGCAGCATGCAGACTGAATCAATTTTTCCACAGATAGTTACAATAGCACACCCACACCCCTCAGAAGCCAGGATAAAGTTGCAAAGATAAAGATAAGACGACATCCAGAACCTGTGGAAATTCTACGGAAATTCAGTATCTAGATATCTAGAACAATCCCGTATTCTTCACTGTCTGGGAAGCGGAGGCGCAGCATGGTGCCATGTGAGCTGGCACTACAGACTCATGGCAAGTTTTTGACCATGGACTACAAAGGCAGGGCCATTATCAGGCACATATGGTCCCCTGAACAGAGCAGGCTGATTTGGAGAGGCTGTGAACCAGTAAGTTATCTGCAGACTCCCAGTTCTCACAGATGCACAGCAGATAAAGAGTTTCCTTTTTAAACAAGTTCAAAAATGCAGCAGAGAACATTGCCCACATACAGCAGATTCACAATGCACTTGTATATGCAAGGATCTGAGGACCCCACCATTAAACAGATGCACACACCACAAAGAGACTCAACTCCCCAGCCCTGACTCCATCCACTTTGCATCATATGATACCCATCAACACGGTGATAATTATAGTAACTAAGGCAACTATGATTTTAGGGGCTTATAACATGCCAAACACAATGCTAAGTGCTTTTTAAATATTGTTTTCTTTTGTTCCTTTCAACAATCCTATGCCGGATGTAATATTATTCATGTGTGTTTTTTTTTAACCCAATGTTGTTTTTTATTTTATTTTTAATTTTTATTTTTTTTAATTTCCACAGGTTTAGGGAACAGGTGGTATTTGGTCACACAAGTGAGTTCTTCAGTAGTAATTTGGGAGATTTTGATGCACCCACTACCTGAGCAGTATACACTGAGCCCACTTTGTAGTCTTTTATCTCTCACCCTTCTCCCACCCTTTCCCCTGAATCCCCAAAGTCCATTGTATCATTCTTATGCCTTTGCATCCTCATAGCTTAGCTCCTACAGATGAGTGAGAACATACAATGTTTGGTCTTCCATTCCCACGTTATTTCACTTAGAATAATAGTCTCCAATCCTACCCAGGTTGCTGTGAATGCCATTAATTCATTCCTTTTTATAGATGAGTAGTATTGCATTATATAGGCTCAAAAATTAAGTGATTTCCAGGGGCACACAGCTAGAGAACAGCAGAGTTGAGTTTCTCCCCGGGGGACTTGTGCTTAAGCCCTTTGCTTACAGTGGGTCTCGGTCTAATGAAATGCTGGTATTTCTGGAACCACAGGAGGGGAAATGGAATGAGACTAACAACACGAGAAAGAGATTTCACCTTCCAAAACCCACCTCCAGTATCACTCCATCCAGGAATACTTCTCTAGACATCGCAAACACACACATTACTTCTTCCACCGAGCCTGCTCTCTTGTTCCTCATCACACTGCATTATACTTCTATTTTTAGACGTTTAATTTCTCTATTGAATTGCAAGCTTCTTTTAAATAGCATGTTTGTCTTTGCAGGAACCCAACACATCTGGTTATTCCGTATTATTACTTACTTAGAAGAATTGCTGGGCAGGAAGCAAGTATCATCGCCGAGCAAAACAACAACAGAAACATCAACCAGACAGAAAACTAGCTGAGGAAGTGAGGTGCCACGTGATGGCGAAAATCATAAAAGCCTTTGTCTTTAGAAAACAAGAAACTTATTACGAAGTTCTCATCACCTGAACAGAGAATGTCTGTATTTGTCTCTGTTTTCCCAGTCTAGTACAGAACGTGGCACCAAGTACATAATCAATATAAACACTTGCTGAACAAACAAGTGAATAAATGAAAAAATGAATCATGTGGGAGTCAGGTTTCATGAAACTGATTATGGGCAGCTAAATCATCTACAACAAAACAGCAAACACAACCTTATTGCTGACATACTACCCAATGTCACAAGGTTGATTATAACCATTAATTTCTAGGAAAATATTTCCAATAACTTTTCTCTCTCCAGTCTTGAGAGTAGTCATATTTTCAGAACTTCGAATTGAAATGTATCTCCAGTCATGTGATCGGGCAGTGGGGAGGGCGTGTGACATTAAGACTGACCCGGCAGATGAAACTCAATTTGGCACAAAGAAAAAGACAGAAATATCAGTCCTGGCACTCATGGGTGCACAGGCAGAGTGAAGATTAAATGGAAGAGCAAAATCCCTGAGCTGGGTCCAATTCACACACATACCAGATGCACTGAAGCCTCCATTTTAAATTAACCTTGAACAGAAAAATGTTAAGTATGAAAAGAAAAATTAGGAGGAAGAAAATATCAGTAAGAAAAAAAAAATGGGCTGGGCATTGTGTGGCATATGCCTGTAATCCCAGCACTTTGGGAGGCCAAGGCAGGAGGATTACTTGAGCCCAGGGGTTCAAGACCAGCCTGGGTAACATAGTGGGACCCTGTCTCTACAAAAAAGTAAAAAATTAGCTGGACATCATGGTGCACACCTGTGGTCCCAGCTATTCAGAAGGATGAGGCGGGAGCATCTCTTGGGCCCAGGAGGTTGAGGCTGCAGTGAGCTGTGATGGTGCCTGTACTCCTGCCTGGGTGACACAGTGAGAGCCTGTCTCAAAAAAACAAAAACAAAAATGAAAGCAAAGAAGAGTGGTATGGTTTGGCTGTGTCCCCACGCAATTCTTGAACTGTAGCTCCCATAATTCCCACATGTTGTGGGAGGGACCGGTGGGACGTAACTGAATCATGGGGCGGGTCTTTCCCATGCTGTTCTCCTGACAGTGAGTAACTCTTATGAGATCTGATGGTTTTATAAAGGGGAGATCCCCTGCACATGCTTTCTCTCTTCCCTGCCCCCATTTGCTCTTCCTTTGCCTTCTGCCATGATTGTGAGGCCTCCCCAGCCATGTGGAACTGTAAGTCCATTATGCCTCTTTCCTTTATAAATTGCCTAGTCTCAGGTATATCTTTATTAGCAGTGTGAGAACAGACTAATATAAAGAGAAAATAAATGATTCTTCTTTGCTCTAGAAGCATGTGATTCCTTGAAGTCGGCGTTTGTCCAAGTCTTGTCCCCAGACCAGCAGCATCACTGGGGGACTTGTTAAAAATCCAGATTCTCAGGCTCCACCCACTCCACACCTTTGGGGGTGCAGCTCAGCCATCTGGATTTTCACAAGCCCTCTAGGGGACGCTGAGGCACACTTGAGGATGAGAACCACTGTTTCATGTCATCAACTCTATTTATCAAATTTAACACAGAACTTGACTTTCACATTTTTTTCCTTTGATTTAATAAAGTAAGATATACCTGTATTTGCCATGCCTATAAAATGTGCAAAGTCCTGGTAATGAATCAGATACTACGCCTTATGTAGATCCTCATGAGGAGCTCATCAGGTAGAAAATTGCCCCCCACAACCCCATCCATTTTTCAGAGGGGCAAACAGAGTCTCAGAGGGATGGAGTCACTTGCTGCTGGTCTAAACCCAGGGACCATGTACTTCTAACTCGTCAGAGGGATGGAGTCACTTGCTGCTGGTCTAACCCCAGGGACCATGTACTTCTAACTCATCAGAGGGATGGAGTCACTTGTTGTTGGTCTAACCCCAGGGACCATGTACTTCTAACTCGTCAGAGGGATGGAGTCACTTG
>NW_016107474.1:1084048-1087362 GCF_001604975.1 Cebus imitator | reverse complement strand
CTGGTCTAACCCCAGGGACCATGTACTTCTAACTCGTCAGAGGGATGGAGTCACTTGTTGTTGGTCTAACCCCAGGGACCATGTACTTCTAACTCATAGCACAGGCTGCACTGCACAGTCACTTTTCAGTCTTTGAAGGACAGAGCTCAAGAAGCTAAGAGAGAACATCCAGGTTTATAGGCCTCACAGGTGGGTTTCTGGGCATCATGTAACCGCCCTGCAGGAGCTACCTGGGAATGTATACTTTGTCTACCCCTCTGGCAGAGAATCAATCAAATCGTAGAACACTATTGGGATTCCCCAGTACGTACCCTGCTGGGTCAGAGCTGGGATGTCTGCATTCATCTCTGCACCCTGTATCCCCAGTGACGAGCAGCCGGGGGCTGGGGGCGGGGTACGGGAACTGCCTGCCTCTGCCCTGCTAGTGAAGTCTGATGATTCAGTCATCAAATGCTCTTTTTTATTTATTAGAGTTCCTCTAAGAACAAAACCAAAAACAAGAGCCGTCACTGATTCGGAACTTTCCCTGAACCAGTCTGTGGTCTGAGCTTCCCCTCCCTTGCATTAACTCAATTTCTCTTCAAAATAACCCAGTGAAGTCAGTCCCAGCATTAATGTTTCACAGTAAGGATAAAGGGCTTGTCCAAGACGACACAGTTGGCGCGTTGCGGAAGGGGGACTTGAAACCATCATTTGGCTCTGAAGCCTTGCCTCCGCCGTGGTGATTGATCACACGGTGTTCTGGAAGGACATGATATGGGAACTGCATGCTGTGTATTGAGAAGAGAAAGTAACCCTGAAAGAACCATTGGTAGAAGCCAAAGTCCAGGGATTGGAAATCCAGGCTCAGAGTGACTAAAAGAGAGAATTTTGTTTAGATACACTGAGTGATATTTAGAGACATACTGAAAAGTCCATATCTTTCTGCTCTGCATTAGAACAGGACCTGGGGCCCCCCGAGGACATGACGAAGATGTGTGATCAGGCAAGGGAGCCGTGCCCCCTTTGCCCAGTGGGTAGGGACTTCCATGATCACCGTCTGTCAGTTGTTTTCCTCCTGGTACCATCAGGTCTTTACCGTTCACCTCCTTCATTTGCATTCATTGATCATCCTCTCATCTGAGGTTTCAAAGAAACATCGAGGTCCTCCTATCCCCAAGGGCTTGACATTATAACTGAGAAGGCATATCACAGATCATTATAGAGCACTGTGGCAACGAATTGCGTCTGGGCTGCTTTATGTTGTCCAGAGGAATGTAAGACATTTGGAATGTAGGTGAATATGGAAGCTGCAGCCTTCAGATCATACATACACGTTGACCTTGATCTATTCTCAAGGGTAAAATGAGCCCAGGTCTCCCTCTTGTTGAAGATTGCCAGGCTGTGGAAATTCAGCATCTTGGAGCATTTTGTGGCTTCACTTGACTTCTTTGTGTAATCTCCTGTCTCCATGTGAAGAATCCTATATTCTTCACTGGTTGCTCTTTTGAAAGTTACCACTAACCTCCAAATCACCAAGTGCTGTGACCTTTGCTCAGGAACTTATTGGAGTCTTTGCTGTCTCAGCGGTGTTGAGCCAGTCCACCCTCTCCTCCCCAAAGCTCCATTTTCCATTCCTTTCACTCCTCCCCCTCCGAGAAGTCAATCTTCTCCGGCTGGGCTGTCCTGCAGGCATGGAATGAATGCATTCTCTTACTCTTATCTCTACTGCTTTTCCCTGGAAAAATTTACTGATTCCATAAATCATCATGATGAGAAGGAGGAGCTATAATAATACCGGTCAGTATCTGCTGAAGCGTACATGGTCCGTCTCTCTTTTCATGTTAAACCACAGAATACTCAATGCAGCTCTATGAAGAGGGTCCTATCATCATGCTGCCTTTACACAACGGTGGCATGAAGCTCAAAGATACTGAGCACTTTATTCCAGGGCACATAGCCAAGGAAGAGCTCTGACCCAGCGTCATGCACAGAACTGCGGAACACTTCCTTTGTTCTTGGTTCTCCCTCCAATCTGAAGTTGGTATCTTGGATCTTTGCATATGTACATCTAGCTGCCACGATGGTGTCCGCACGCCTGCCCTGGTTTTCTTTCTTTTCATCTGCAAATTAGCCCCTCCTTACTAAGGTCTCTATATACCAGTGATACCACATTTCCTGCCCCACTGCAGATTGCTAGACTCAGATCATGGGATTAAAAAAAAAATCTTCAGCTCGCCCAGCTCCACTATCACCTACACACAGTTTTCATTTAAAAGTTATAGCTTTATAATAAAATAAAAGGTGGGGACCATGTTTCCTCCCATTGCAGCTAAACACTGTCCTTTTCCTATCATTTTCTTGGAAGTACCTGCTCCAGGTAAAGTCATACTGGGAGTCAAAGGGGCTTCTGCAAACGCCCGTTGCAATTTTGCTCCCTGTAAAGGAGCAGACCGGGGGCCAGAGAGGTGAGGCAACTTCTGGAGACCACAGAGTGGAATCATGGCAAGAACTACTTGATTTGGGAGCTTCTTAAGAGAGAAAACTGGTCTATCTAATTTTAACTCTAGTGCCTGACACACAGTTGATATTTAATATAATTGATTTAAAAAAAATGGTTGTCTCTAACTTTACATTCTGGCCTCCATTCCCCTTTCGTCACCTGGATACGCTCACACTTGGTTTATTTCAGGATCCTCTTGACCTGTTTTCACACTATTCTTCCTGTACACAGGTGTAAAATTCATCTTCCTAAAGATCCAGTATCATCTGTACGTCCCAGCTCAAACAGCACCAAAGGTGTTTATATGCTCATCGGGTGAAGGCAACATCCCTTGTCTGATTGGCAGGCTTTTCCACAGTTCTGATCCACAATATGCTTCAACCATCATATATTTTTTTTTTTGAGATGGAGTCTCACTCTTGTTGCCAAGGCTGGAGTGCAATGGCATGATCTCAGCTCACTGCAACATCCACCTCCCCAGTTCAGGAAACTATCCTGCCTTGGCCTCCCGAATAGCTGGGATTACAGGAACCTGCCATTCTGCCCAGCTAATTTTTGTATTTTTAGTATAGATGGGGTTTCACCATATTGGCTAGGCTTATTTTGAACCCCTGACCTCAGGTGATCTGCCTGCCTTGGCCTCCCAAAGTGCTGGGATTACAGGCATGAGCAATAGTGCCTGGCCCAAACCTTTTTCTTTTCTTTTCTTTCTTTTTTTTTTTTTTTTTACAAAATTTCTATCAGATTTTTTTAAGGCAGGGTGAGCACTGGCGGTAATAAATTTATTTAAATCATTTCCTTACTTCTTAACCCCCTCAATGCAGGTACACGG